>NC_041401.2:101534205-101852777 GCF_900747795.2 Erpetoichthys calabaricus
TGAGAGGGTATGTGATTGTACCCTTTTATGGACTGGCACCCAGTCCTGACTTGGTCTCTGGCTTGCAGCTGACACTAGCAGGGCCCTCAGGTGACTTCAGACAGGAGATGTAGTCACACAGTGAGTAACAGGACCGAACTGTCCACATTTGAGTCCAGTGCCTTGGCCACTGTATCATTTGGTCTCCCTAAAAACCACAGTAAATAAGCATTTAAAAAACAAATGAATGCTGAAGGATATTTAAACCTATATATGACATAAATCATGGAAGCAGTAGCTTAACATTTTCTTAAAAAATACAGGAAGCTCCCTAAACATTTCTATACTGTATACTCAAACCAGTGTGGGTATCTTAAATAAATAGATAACAAAAATACCAACTATTATTTAATATAGTGTCATTCTGTAGTGAATTTTAACTCAAAGTGCTCTACACATATAAAACATCTTTTCTATTTATAGTAATATAATACCATTTTTTTACAGTAATACAAGCAGGCCAGTTGCTCAGTATCACACAGAGTGAGTCAAGACAGGAAATTAACTGCAAATCTTGTGATTTAAAATAGCATGTTAGCCACTCAGCCATATTTCCTTCCCCAAATAGTGCTCACCCAATTAAGCCAAAGAACTATAAAAATAAATGAACAGTAGAAACTGTGTAAATACTGCTAGAAACATACATTTAAACATTGTCTATAATACTGCGCACTAGAAGCTGCTAATTCCAAATGGGCCATATTCCGTGCCTCTATTGTTGAGGCAGCTGACTGGAGCTGTGGCCGTAAGGTGGTCGGTGCCTGTCGTGGCGGCAATCCCCGAACCCATTGGTGGACGCCGGCGGTGAAGGATGCCGTCAAGCTGAAGAAGGAGTCCTACAGGACCCTTTTGTCCTGTGGGACCCTGGAGGCAGCTGATAGGTACCGTCAGGCCAAGCGGAATGCGGTTTTGGTGGTTGCTGAGGCAAAAACTTGGGCGTGGGAGGAGTTTGGGGAGGCCATGGAGAATGACTTTTGGACAGCTTCGAGGAGATTCTGGTCCACCATCCGGCGTCTCAGGAAGGGGAAGCAGTGCAGTGTCAACACTGTATATGTTGGGGATGGTGCACTGCTGACCTCGACTCGGGACGTTGTGGGTTGGTGGGGGGAGTACTTCGAAGACCTCCTCAATCCCATTAACATGCCTTCCAATGAGGAAGCAGAGCCTGGGGACTCAGAGGTGGGCTCCCCCATCTCTGGGACTGAGGTCACCTAGGTGGTCAAAAAACTCCTTGGTGGTAGGGCCCCCGGGGTGGATGAGATACGCCCGGAGTTCTTCAAGGCTCTGGATGTTGTAGGACTGTCTTGGTTGACACGCCTCTGCAACATCGCATGGACATCAGGGACAGTGCCTCTAGATTGGCAGACCAGGGTGGTGGTCCCCCTCTTTAAGAAGGGGGATCGGAGGGTGTGTTCCAACTACAGAGGGATCACACTCCTCAGCCTCCCTGGAAAAGTCTATTCAGGGGTCCTGGAGAGGAGGGTCCGTCGGATAGTCGAGCCTCGGATTCAGGAGGAACAGTGTGGTTTTCGTCCTGGTCGCGGAACAGTGGACCAGCTCTATACCCTTAGCAGGGTCCTGGAGGGTGCATGGGAGTTTGCCCAACCAGTCTACATGTGTTTTGTGGACTTAGAAAAGGCATTCGACCGTGTCCCTCGGGGAATCCTGTGGGGGGTACTCCGAGAGTATGGGGTACCGGCCCCCCTGATAAGGGCTGTTTAGTCCCTGTACGATCGGTGCCAGAGCTTGGTCCGCATTGCCGGCAGTAAGTCGAACCCGTTTCCAGTGAGAGTTGGACTCCGCCAGGGCTGCCCTTTGTCACCGATTCTGTTCATAACTTTTATGGACAGAATTTCTAGGCGCAGCCAGGGCGTTGAGGGGGTCCGGTTTGGTGGGCTCAGGATTGGGTCACTGCTTTTTGCAGATGATGTTGTCCTGTTTGCTTCATCAGGCCGTGATCTTCAGCTCTCTCTGGATCGGTTCGCAGCCGAGTGTGAAGCGGCTGGGATGAGAATCAGCACCTCCAAATCCGAGACCATGGTCCTCAGCCGGAAAAGGGTGGAGTGCCCTCTCAGGGTTGGTAGCGAGATCCTGCCCCAAGTAGAGGAGTTCAAGTATCTCGGGGTCTTGTTCACGAGTGAGGGAAAAATGGAGCGTGAGATCGACAGGCGGATCGGTGCGGCATCCGCAGTAATGCGGGCGCTGCATTGGTCTGTCGTGGTGAAAAAGGAGCTGAGCCGCAAGGCGAAGCTCTCAATTTACCAGTCGATCTATGTTCCTACCCTCACCTATGGTCATGAACTATGGGTAGTGACCGAAAGAACGAGATCACGAATACAAGCGGTTGAAATGAGTTTCCTCCGCAGGGTGTCTGGGCTTTCCCTTAAAGATAGGGTGAGAAGCTCAGTCATCCGGGAGGGGCTCAGAGTAGAGCCGCTGCTCCTCCGCATCGAGAGGAGTCAGATGAGGTGGCTCGCGCATCTGATCAGGATGCCTCCTGCACGCCTCCCTGGTGAGATGTTCCGGGCATGTCTAACTGGGAGTAGGCCCCGGGGAAGACCCAGGACATGCTGGAGGGACTATGTCTCTCGGCTGGCCTGAGAACGCCTTGGGATTCCCCCGGAAGAGCTAGAAGAAGTGGCCGGGGAGAGGGAAGTCTGGGCATCTCTGCTCAAGCTGCTGCCCCCGCGACCCAACCTCGGATAAGCGGGAGACAATGGATGGATGGACTAGAAGCTGCATACACTGTAACTAGAACCAAAGCATGCATTGGAAACATTAGTGTCTAAAAAGTGGCAGATACAAGGACACGGTAACTGTTTTAAGTATCAAAATTAGCTTCTATCAATACATAGACACTAAAACATTTGTTATAGCCACCATTAAAAAGGGGAACACAAAAACCTGTAATTGGAAATAATTTCTACCATGATGTAGGCACTAAAAAATATTTTTTTAGTCACCATTATTAGGCTGGACATCAACTCCTGTAAAACTATAGAATTAAAATTAGAATTTACTTTAAAACCGTGGAAACATGCTAATGTACCAAAGCCCAAAAATACATCTGCCCATCCACTTTATGACACCACTTAATCCAGTACAGGTTGGCGAAGCAGCACTGGGCACAGAGTAGGAGCTAGTTTTGGATGGGGCATCAACCGGGGCAGAATCGTGAAAACAAACCAACACGTGGCCAAAACACAGAAACAGACGTGTTTGGAATGTGGAAGGAAAGACAAGAGGAACTGGAATAAAAGAAATGCTTTGCCTTTTATATGCTGCCATCTAATGTCGAGAATGTCTAGTTGTTCTTACAGCAAAGCTACACTACATTCTTACAAATCAAGGTGCCAGAGTGGTTCTTCAGAGTGATGCCATAGGGGAGCCATTGTTGGTTCCCAAAAGACCCACCCATATGAAAGTTCCAGAAAGAACCCTTTATTTATCTAGATCCATCCAGTAAAGAACCATAAACAGATGGTAATAGATTTGTGAAATACCAGTGGCTCATAATTGTAAAATTACTCTCACTGCATACAATAACACTGGTTTTCTTAATCTGTTGGTGTCCTGCTAAGTACTCTATTATACAGTATATTTAAGATTTCATTTTTTTCTTTTCTACATATTAGGATGTTTTTCAAAGCACAAAGAACCAACTTCATATGCCAAGAACCCTTCCCAGAATTGAATGTTGCTTAGTTCTACTAGGAACCATACACCTCCATTAAGAACCATCAAATGCCATTAAGAAAGTATTCTTTTTAACAGTGCAGAGGCACTCATCCCTGTCAATCTCCTCAGATGGTTCTTCTGTTTCAATTGTGGTCTACTTAAAGGGATTTTTATTTCTTAAGTGAGATTTATTTGCTGGCATTCATTAAATACCCGAACAGATTAATTTATCAAAAAGTGCTGCAAAATCCTGTAGAGAAGATACATACTAAATAACACTATATGGCCAAAAGTATGAGGACATCCCTCCAAGTGATTGAGTTTAGGTGTTTCAGCCACACAGGTGCATAATATCAAGAACACAGCTTGCAGTCTCCATTGACAAACACTGGCAGTAGAATGGGTCATACTAAGGAGCATAGTGACCATGCCACCTTCACCACAAGTCCATACTGCTCTGCTGTAAATGCTGTTATTGGGCAATGGAAGCATCCTGGAGAAACAACAGCTCAGTGATGAAGTGATGGATCACACAAACTTTCAGAGTGGGGCCCATGCATCCTTAAGTGCATATATAAAAATCGCCTACCCTGTGTTGCATCACACACAACAGAGTTTCAAACTGCCTGAGGGATCAACAAGAGCCCAAGAACTGTGTGCTGGAGCTTCATGAACTGGGTTTTCATGGCCAAGAAGCTGCACACAATGGCAGGAGTTGGCTGGAGGTGTGTAAAGCATGCCGTTCTGGGATGCTAGTTCATCCATGATAATAATCATTTCAACTGTGGCATGATTGTTGCTGCCAGATGGGCCAGTTTGAGTATTTCTGAAACTGCTGATCTCCTGGCACTTTCACACACAAGTCTTTACAATTTACTCAGAATGGTGTGGAAAACTAAAAACATACAGTGAGCGTTTGTTGTACAAATGGAAACACCTTGCTGATGAGAGAGGTCAGAGGAGAATGGCCAGACTGGTTTGAGGTGACAGAAAAGCTATGGTAACTCAGATCACCACTCTGCAAAACGCATCCGAGACCACTCAACATGTCAAACCTTGAGGCACATGGTCTACAACAGCAGAAGACCACATCAGTTTCTACTCCTGTTAACTAAGAACAGAAAGCTGAGGTTAAAATGGGCACAGGCTTACCAGAACTGGACAGTTGAAGACTGGAAAAACGTAGCCTGGTAGGATGAATCTCACTTTCAGCTGAAGCACACAGATGGCAAGGGGAGAATTTGGTATCAAGAGCATGAATCAATGCACCCAACCTGCCTGGTGTCAACAGTCCAGACTAGTGGTGGTGGCGTAATGGTTTGGGAAATGTTTTCTATTCTAACCTAACATTATTCTAACCCTAACTCTAATTTTTGTTAACCATGTGCATCCCGTCATGGCCACAATTTACCCATCCTATAATGGCTACTTCCAGGATGATAATGCACCATGTTACAAATCAAAAGTTAGCTCAAGCTGGTTTCACAAATATGACAATATCTCCAGTGTTCTTTGTTGGACTTCTTAGTCACCAATCTGAATCCAGTAGAACACTTTAGAGATGTGGTAAACCAGGAAATTTGCAGCATGAATGTGCAGCTGTAGCAACTTTGTTGATGCCAACACCTTATGGCTGTTTTAAGAGCAATAGGATGCCCCATCCATCCAGAATCACACACAACTCATTTTATGCATTTACTTTAATATAATAGTTACTGACATGTTTGTAGCTGTAATTAAAAAGTGACACAAATCAATGTGACAATGCAAGTTTATTTAAAAAGAGATCCTTTCAGAACTTACCATATACAGTACCATGTCAGGTCCAAAGTAGCACACTGTCTTTAACAGCAAAAACTGATGACTGGGAAATGATAGATAGATAGATAGATAGATAGATAGATAGATAGATAGATAGATAGATACTTTATTAATTCCAAGGGGAAAATCACAATCACAATAATTATATATAATATATAGATAGACATAATTCACAATTATATCTATGGGTTCAGATTTTTATTGAAAATTTAAACCAAAATGAATGTTTTGAATCTTGATAAACTGACCTCTTTGGAACATACAAAGTAAAGAAGAATACTAAACCTTAACACACCTTTGTCAGGCAAATATTTGTGAGTGGTAATTTTGAGCTCAGTTTATAATTAATTCATAAATACAGTATTCACAGGAGTAGAACTTTGTTAAGGATGAATGGAATATGTTAATTATTTGGTAGTTAATGAGATACTATTATATTGATAAGGTAGACACTAAACAGTTTTTCAGAGGTTTGACCAGTACTTAAGTAAACACAAGTCATTGGTCTCTAGTGGCATAATGGGATACTACTCCACTTCTAATCCTTTAACCCAGGGGTCTTGCAATCAAGTGACAGAGGGCCAGGAGGCATAAAAAAAGAGTGTCACAGATATTGCTGATGTTCAACCAAAGGCATTCCTGTCTTTGCTGTAGCCAGCATGTACAGCGCTTCTCGATTTTGCTCCTAGCTTTTTTTTGTTCAGTTCTTGGATGTTTTTTTTTTTTTCCGGACTCTGCTTAGTCATTTTGTTCTGATTTGGATTTGTGTATTGAAACATTTTGTTTCTGGACTCTAGATTTTTTTTTTTTTTTTTTTTGCAGTTGCGCTTTTTGAATTTAATCATTGTATTGCTTAACTTCTTTTTTCTTTGACCAGGTCAGGGAGTACGTACTGGTACAGCACATTGCCACACCCATAATACAACGAAATACCACGAGATCCCGGTTGGCAACCCCTGCCCCCAGGCAGACACACAGTCTAATCCCACCCTCAGGAAATGACCATCTATCTGTCACAGCCAGGTCTTACATGGATGGGCCCTAGGCCAGGTCCAGCCACTTAAGTCCTCAGCAATTACAATCCTGTGAGCCGTATCACCCTCAGCAAACTGCGTCACATGGCTGTAGTGCTGTAATGGATGCTCCTTCACAATGCAGATAATGTGCCTCATTCATCACTCTGTGAGCAACTGCTCATTCAATACAAAGTCAAACCAGTGGTACCCAAGGTTTCTCCAAAGAGACACTTTATCGAAGGAATCCTGTCTTCATCTCAGGTCACTGGATAGCATCATGTCTCGCAAACATAAAGCAAAATAGGGAGCACCAGGACTCAAGACTTGGATCTTCGTACTTTTGCAGAGATATGGGAGTGGCACACACCCCTTTCCAGTGAACTCATGACCCCCATGCTCTCCCAATCCATCTACTGATTTCATAGGGAGAGTCCAGCGACACAAATGTCACTGCCAAGGTAGGTGAAACTTTCAACAAGGGCAACACTCTCTCCACAGACAGACAGACAGACTGCTGCTGGCTGTGCCCAAAAGGTCATTAAAGAACACACCCCTGACAAATCCCTGAATCAACTGGGAAAAAATGCAGAGGTCCTGCCTCCACTTTGCACAGTGGTCACAGTAGTAGTGTACAGGCTGGCCATGATATCCAGCAGCTTCAGAAGGATCCTGCGAAGCCTCATGATGGCCCACAGGGCAGCTTGATCAACTGAGTCAAACACTTTACAAAAATGTCGACAAAGGCTGCAAAGAAACTCTTCCAATATTTGTGTTTGTGCTCGATGAGAACCTGAAGTGCCAGGATGTGGTCAATGGTAGATGTCTTAGGCGTAAAACCATACTGCTCTGGTCACTGCTAGGTGAGCAAATGATCACAGATCCTATTGAAGATGACCCTAGCAAGGACCTTACCTGGCACAAGTCCCATTTTCCAGTCAGTTGGGATGATGCCAGTCTCCTAGATGGAAGCAAAGATTGCTTGCAATGCCAGGAGGATAGCCTTACCATCAGCCTGGAGAAGTTCATCCTAGATACCACAGATCCCTGCCACATTCCCTCCCCAAGCCTGGCTCATCATCTATGCAATCTCAGTGAGACTGGGCGGTTCATAGCTAATTGGAGGATCAGCCTCAAGAACTGTGGACTCAGAGATGTCCCACCCAAATCTGCACAAATACTTTGGTGTCTGTGGTAAGCTGTGGACAAGTACCTGGCATAGCACAAATCCATCCTTCTATTGCCTAATGAAGAGCAGGTCCCGGGGCCCATGCTGCACACACTGTGGCCTCTGTGGATGCAGTAAGCTGGTGCATACCGGACACACAGGAACGTTTACTTTAAAGACACCATAGTGAGAAAGAGACAAAGACTGTTACAAATTTCTGGGTTTCTTTATGTGTTTTTTTTTTATATTGTGGTACTTTTTCCCCACTCAGGGATTTTGTTTAATGTTATTTTGTTTATAGTTCAAGTAACCTTTTTAGATTCTCCTTTATTTTTATGGGTGACGCCATTAGCAACTACTCCCGTTACTAGCAGGCATCCCCTAGAAGTTGTGTCACCACCAGGCAACTGGTATTTAAGGATATGATACGCCAGCCCGTTTTGTCAACATTCATTAAAACAAAGCAAAAATTGTGTGTGCTTTCAGTCTGATTCTCAAGACTTAGAATTCTGAGAGATGTCATTTTCCAAAAGTCTAATGTTGCTATCAACATCAAGATGTAATCAATATTCAAATATTGTAACACTTTAATAGAAGTATAAATAGCTCCAGTTATAAATTATATGAACCTTTACAAGATAAATATTACAATTTGAAAAAACAAATATTTTAATAAACAAATATAATTTTGTGCAAAACATAAACCTATTGTATGTGCCAATTCTACATTTTCTAGGGCAAAAAGTGTACATGCACTGTGGTTTAGCTGAATGGGGGTGTGGCTGTGGTGCCCTCACTTGGCAGCTTCTTGGAGCTACAGAGAAGAAAAGAGATGGCATTGTTAGTATTGGAGCCCCCTCTGGCCTCAGTGGGATATTGCATACCTTGTCTAAGCCAGAAAGGTGATCCTCAAGTGCCCATGTATGACAGATTTCATAACTTTTATAAATTTCAGACTTATCTCCCAGCGAAGAATGGGAGTCCTTAAAGTATCAGTGAGGATATCCTCGGTATTCTGCAAATAAAATTTACAAGAAAAAGAGAGAGCATTCCTATGATAGTGTAGGGTTGAAACTAAAACTCTGTATAGAACCTGAGAAAACCTATTGTAAAGATGCTATCTATATATATATATATATATATATATACACACACACACAGGTATGTATATCAGGACTTGAACATTATAATACACACATTAAAACATTCAGAAAACTTACCCTATCCGATTTGCGGTCATCTGGAGAGGAGCAGTGTTCGTATCAATGGGGCAAACTGAAACCAGTAGTAACAGGTGAATGCAATTATTTCTCAAACAAAGAATCATTCCTTTCAACTTTAACTTCATTATCTTAAAGGATAGTAAAAAGTTGATCAAATGGATGACATTTTTTTTAAAATAACAAATCTTTGAACCAACTGAGTTTAAACGACCCTGGCTACATTTAGCTGCTGATTATGTCCACTTAAGACAAGACAAGGGAATGGAATGTTAGAAAAATATATACTTGTATATAAGAGGTTTGGAGTTCATAATTGTAGATTGTTAAATTTTAAAATAACAGAACGCCATAAATATTTATATTGCCTACAGGTTATGGATAATATTTGATTCATTAAACTCTCGTCCTACATGCTAAAAATCCATACTTATTCAATTTGAGCATCGTACACTGCACACTGGACACATATGAAAATTCAATCAGGTTTTATCTGCTGAACACAGCAAGAGCACAATCTGTTTTGCACCAGGGGCCTCATGTTTAAAAACCTTGTTTAGATTCCATACTAAATTTATGCTTACACTCATAAGACAAAAACTATATACTCACAAAAAAAAAGCTGGGTTTATAAAACCGTATTATACACCATGTGCTATACCAAGTTACTTTATAAATCTCAAATCAACTTAAAGATACGTGCTTGTGCACATTCTTTTATCCACTCCTTGTCACCAACCATATATGTCATAAAAACTCCTTTCTTGAATATTCATGGTCAAATCACCATATAAAATTTGTCCATATTCCTGTGTGACATCTTTACTACAAACCTTGGAAAAACGGAAGGAAAAAAAGGCAGAAAATGAAAAATAAGCTAATTTACTTGAGGTATTTCTGACTGAAGAGGAGAATCACAAGAACATTCCATTTTTCTGGTTTCTCTGTGGGAATCACAATCAAAAGAGAAAAACAAGAGTGGGAGCAGATGACAAGTGAGAGCAATAGCAAAGTGCCATCATGCAGTGCCCAGACTGCCACCAGTACACAGCATGAATTGATTCAGGTTGTATGCACAGAACTGCATTATACTTAAGAGCATCATTATTGAGCTTGTATAAAAATATAAGAAACATTTTGCCAAGTAAATGAGGTGGAGTGGTGGCTCTGCGGCTAGGGATTTGCACTGGCAATCAGAAGGTTGCTGGTTCAAATCCCGTAAATGCCAATAGGGACTCGGCTCTGTTGGGCCCTTGAGCACAGCCCTTAACCTGCAATTGCTCAGCGCTTTGAGTAGTGAGAAAAGTGCTACATAAATGTAAAGAATTATTATTATTAATGTTGCAATACGAGTTTTACATTTAACATGCAACATCCAAATGTATTTGAACTGCCATTGCATTGATGTCCTGAGGCCATCTACCTTTCTGTGCAATGCTGTGCTACATAGCATAAGCCATCACAATGCAGCACAACTTTATGGGGCTGTACAGCAGTGTGCACCCAACAACTCCAAACACTGCCAAATACCTTTTAAAGAAGCAATGGTCCGCTCTATCACCAATTAAGTGTGGGAGTGCCTTTGCCATCTGTTCAGTTGGTCATTAAGGGTGTAAAAAGTGATTGGAGAGGAGGATGCAATTATCTATCTAATCCATGAAATTATCTATCTATCTAATCCAGTTTTTTTCACCTGGACAAAGCTGGCAGCACTGTGAGGATTATGTTTCTTGATTTGTCCAGTGCCTTCAGAACCATCCAGTCATCCCTGTTATGGGGTAAGCTCAGAGACATACAGGTGGATGAGCCTATGGTGTCCTGGATAATGGACTATCTGTCCGACAGACCTGCAGTTTCTGAGACTCAATGAATGTGTCTGATAAGCACCACAAGGGACAATCCTTTCTCCTTTTCTCTTCACTCTGTCCACCTCAGACTATAAATATAATACCGGGTCATGTCACAAGCAGAAATTCTCAGGCGCTTCTGCACTTAAGGGCTGCATCAATAACAGGGATGAGACAGTGTATAGAAATCAAGGTAAAAGCTTTGTTTCTGTGTGCAGAAAGAATTGTGTGCAACTTAACATCAGCAAAACCAAGGAACTGGTTACTGATTTTCATTGAACCAAAATGGATATAGAGTTAGTGCATTGCTACAAGTACTTGGAGGTCCATATCAATGGCAGGCTGGATTGGTCTCACATAACACAGAGGATCTATATAAGAAAGGGTACAGTAGACTCTTTTTCTTAGGAGACTGTGCACCTTTAATGAGTGTTAAGACATCTTTCACATATTCTACAAATCTCTGACAGCCAGTGCAGTTTTGTACGCTGTGGTGTGCTGTGCCAGTAACATCACTTCATGAGAGGTCCAGCGAGTTAATGAACTAATTAATAGGGCAGGCTCGGTTATGGGATGCATTCTGGACTGGAGGTATAAGCAAAGGAAAGAATGAAGATAAACGGAGTGCCCATTGTGACCAATGATGCAAATCCTCTCTTGGACATACCAAATACTTTCAGCAATGAGTTGTTCAGCATAAGCGTGCCAAGAAATGCAACTGGCTTCTTTATATGATTGGCAATACGCCTGAATAATGCATCACTGGGACTGTGACTGGCAAGTCAGAAGTTCTTTCTTTTTAGCGATTCTACTGCATTTATATGTATTTATTTAGTGAGACAAATTGTTCTTGAGGACAAATAACCGGTCTATTCATCTATCTTTCATTATATCTCCTCTCTTGTGGTGTTCTTGCTATCACCTGAAAGAAAGATTATACAAGTTATCTGCAATGTACTGAACTTAATTGCAATTGTATCAGTTAAGCTTACTTACCAAGAAGCTAACCATCACACAAAGCATGACCCTGAAGTTTGCTTCTATCATTACTATTTGATAAATAAAGGAATTGTGGTTTGAGCTGAGCAACAACATTAGTCAGACACATTTGAGTATCACATATCAGTTAAATATTAATTGAAAGTGCCTTCGATTTACTGTACATGGGAGGTGCAATTTGGAAACACTACCCTGTTGGGATTTTCAGGGGACACCGGAGGCAATACAAGAAAGACTTCATTGTCCTATGGAGTTTAGCAGCCAGTCCTGGAAGTGCTTCCAGGTTGTGATCCAGTCACACATGATGTACTCCAGGGTCAAATATAAACCAGGCTACCTTATCTCACTGTGGAGGTCAGAATTGGATGGAAGAAGACAACACTTGTTAGAGGAGATAAGGATGAGTGATAGAGGGAAGAATGAACAAACAAACGAATGGACAGTGGCTATCTGATTATAAGAGCCTGAAAAAGGAACCATACATATTAAAAGCACTCTTGGTTTCAATCCAGGACTGAGTTGGTGCAATTATGTCTAAGGTTTGGGGCTCTGTGCTACCCCCTATTGGACACATTAAAGAAGCAAATTCATTCTATGATGGTGCATTTATCACAACATGTGTGCAGTAAATTTTGCACACTACATTTGGAATATCAGCAATTGCTGCAAATTGATCTCGGCTTGCTCAAGCTGATGTTAAGGATATTGCATGTATCTGAGTAGAATCTTAAGTAAAGCATCCCATACAGACTTAATGTGACGATATTCCTAAAAAGTCAGCCAGTTGACACTGAAAAACAACTGTCATCAAAATCTTTAATGGAACAGGAATCACAAGATTTCTGGGTGAAGGTCTCTGTACGTAGGCTGTAAGTTAGCATGCAACTCCAAGAGGATAGCTCTGGGAAGTTTAAATCAGCTTGTAAGCCAGTCATCATCATAAGCCAAAAAATCATTGCAATCTCCTGAAAACTTACTTGAGCCTGTCATTGGTGATATGCTCCAAAACAGCTAACGCTGTCATTGCCAGTTATTGTCACACAACACACTGCACACTTTTTTTTTTTTAAGACAAAATTGGCTACACCCTAAAAGCAACTGACAATAAGCAAAAGAAAAAAAAGGTGTTATTTCCAACACTGAACACAGCAGTAGAAATGAACAATGGGATGTGACTGACACATAATTGAAATGTGCAATGCAATCAAATTTTCTGTTCACCTCATTGTTCTGTTGCCTGAAGTCACTAAAATGCCAACACCAAAAAAACGTCCGTGTAGGACTTAGGGCTGGTCGAAACTTGTCACAACTTTAAGCCAAGTTTCTGTTTTAAAAATCCCAACTTTTGCGTAAGAAATAGTTTAAGCATTTTTCTGAGAGTAAGCAACTTTTATACATGAGGCCCCAGGTGTCCAGATTTTCATGGCAACAATATTCACCAGATTACTGTTGTCACATTCCATTTATTTACTTACCTTAAAACAGACCCACTCCTTCTTCACAAATCAACACATGCTTAATTTTATCCATGCTAGCCAGCATTTTAATTTCCCATCAGGTTTTACTCCATTCACATATAATTTTTTCCAAATTCTACAAGCCTTACCTGCACCATGATACATACTGTACCTGTATTCAGTTGCAAGCTCCACATTCTCCACACCTCAAACATGTATATACTTACCGAGAGTTTGCGGTGTTCCATTAGAAACCCCTTGCAATCTCATCCTATATACCCCAATAGCTACAGGTAAATCTAATCCACTTATAACAGGTTTTATCCTAACTAACCCAAACACTCATATCAGCTTAATAATAATATTCTTTGCTCTCTCACCACCTGTTTCAGGCTACACAACAGCATTAATTTACCCCAAGCAGATACAATGCACACAAACTAATTACATCAAGTTACCAATACTCTCACTTGCTCCACATTATCTCCAAATGCTCATGCTACATTAGGTACATCTGTCTTTTGGTTATTCTGAATGTACAGTCTTTGATGACATCAAAAGCAAGTCAGGTACTTAGCATGCACTCCTCAATTCATCGATTTCAGTATGTACAGAAGTGTGTTGACATGACAATACTCCGTTATTATATTCAGAATTCAAAGATGATGCCATGAGGAGATCAGTACTCAGACCTGAACCATTTTCATTTTGCATGTTTCCATTGGGAACTATCATTAGACAACTTAACATTCAATTTCACTTATATGCAGATGATATCCAGCCATAAGCTTCTTTTTAAAGCAAATGACAATTCTCCAATATCATCCTTAAATAATTTTGTCAGTGATTTAAAAGAGTGAATGGATGATGACTACTTATCACTGCATACAGTGAACACAGAAATGTTATTTATTGAAGGGAATGATGCAGGCCACAACAATACTCTGCCATGTTTTAACTCACTTGGTCTGAACATTTAGGCATTATCTTTGATACTACTGTGTCTTTTAGAAAATACTGTACAGTTAAAAATCCTCTTACGCTTTATGTAGAATACCTTCATTCAATGGAAAAAATCTCTACTTTCCCAGACCCGACACTCATCCAGCTCCATAGCAGATACCTCAGCTTTCTTTCACTACATATTCAGTTTAGACACATTTTTCCTAAAAGTATCTTTTACAAACAAATAAAAAGCGTCATGTTTTCTGTGCTAGATTCCATTTCATCTCTCAACTGTTAGCCCACCTAAACCAATACAGCATTGCATAAACCTTCATATATTAATAATAGCCCAATATGCAAAAAATTCTGAATTTACCCTCAGCGCATCTAATACAATTCATGCTGAACACAAAGAATGCTAGATGATTTAGGGTATCCATATTACACTTTCAACTAATCCACACACTGCTTGCCTACCTCATATCCGATATCTATGTTCAATCATCACATATTATTAATTTCAGGAAACAATTATTTAATAACAAGCTCCACTTTTGACATGTACACACCAGTTAATTGACTCATGGACTTCATGCTGGCTGTCTGCATTCTCTACTATCCTTACACCTTAGATATACTAATTTTCTCATTGCTTCATAATGCAATCCTACAATCTCTTTTAACAAGTGGCATCTGATCTAAAAATGGAGTCCTCAGCACTTTGCAACAAAATCAGTCTGCTCCTTGTTTACATACTGACATTGATTCAATGCAAGTTTCTATAATCTGTTGCTCGCCCAAACAGCCCACTCAGCATAGCATCCTGATGTTTGAACTCACCTGCAACTTCCCTTCAGATGTTCTTCACTGCCTGTAACATCTTCTGCAGATAAAAACCTACCTGACACTGTCGCTTTAGTCTAGCACCACAATAACCCTTAACACACAACCTGAAAGCCTGATTTCTCCCAGGCATCAGTGTGGTTCTGTCCTGCAGAATGATATTTACAGCATCTTAGCCTAGCTCCTCTTTGCAGTAACCGGCCATGAGTACAGGTATCTCATTTATTGTTTCCTTTGAAAAATGAAATTGATTAAATAAGTTTTCAATTTAAAGAACATTTCATACTGAGCAGCCTGACAAAGGATTTTAAAAATCATTATCTAGCAATGTACTTAATCTAACAAACTGAAGCTATAACACAGAAATACAAGTTAAAGAAAAAAGGATGAATAACAAAGTAAATAAATAAATAGTGACCTTAGTGAAATACATTTAACTAGCTATATAAATGTTTCTTCAGTTTTCCATCTGATCCCTTCAAGTTGTGTTTCGCAAACTAGACAATATACAAAAGTGCTAAATAAGAAATCCTAAAAATCACAGAATTATATCCTGAAATGGATAACTATGTCAGCCTGGGCAAATCACTTAATCTGCCGGTTTTTAAATTACTGTATATAAAGAAAAAAATTACACAGTACCTGTAAAGTATTTTGGAGTGTTCACCATGAAAAATGCTAGGTAAAATACAAAATTATTTGGTTAAAGATTAAGCATTTTTACATTTTCCATACCAGAGGATTAATAAATCATACAATTACACAAAGGTGCAAGAATGACATATGGATTATAAAATATACAGTAGTCTCACTTATCGGGCCGGCAGAACATCGGATATGCGAAAATGTTGGATAATGGGAGGTGTTAAGAAAAAGCCTATTAAACGTCAAACTATGTTATAATTTTACACATTACGAGCCTAATACAGTGGAACCTCCGTTCACGAACATCTCTGAACACGTACAAATCGGGTTATGACCAAAAAGTTCGCCAAACTTTTGCCTCTACAGACACATGCACGCGCAAGAGTGAGAGACACACGCTAGAGACACATGCACACGCGTGAGAGAAAGAGAGACACAAACACACATGCAAGAGAGACGCACGCGCACGCACGCACACACACACACACAAGAGAGAGAGACGCACGCATGAGAGAGCGACACACGCACGCACACACACATGCGCGAGAGACGAACGCACGCGCGAGAGAGATACGCACGCACGCGCACACACACACACACACACACACACACACAAGAGAGACACGCACGCCAGAGAGGGCCAGCCACATAATCCACTGTAATCATGTTTTACAACAAAACAGAAAAATTTAACTGAAAAAATGTACATAGCAACAAAAAATAGACCACGCTCGCAACTTGCAGTTCTTGTTGCCGATTGATGCGGTTTTTTTTTTTGTTTTTTTTTGCGGTGGGACGTCGGATAATCCAGAATGTTGGATAAGCGAGACTCTACTGTATCATGTGTTGTACGTAAATTTTAATGTTTGGCAGACCCAATCTTAAAGTCAAACCACAAGGCTTCACATTTAGTCCATTCTACTGTCTCACACACCCTGAGCAAGTCTTTTAACCTGCTGATGTACTCCAAATCAAAAAGCATGCGCGAGTAAATAAGTTATATTTATACTTCTACAAATGACTTGCAGTGGGGAAATTGCACACCTGCACTACATAATATGCAAGGTATAATGGTTTACTAGTTGTAGATATCTATGGTAAACACCATGTGAATACAGTGTATTAAAAGACAGATGGTGTAATATGTATAACAAAGGCATGAAAGCTCTTTAAGAGCGGTATGGTAGCCTAGTTGTTAACACACCACCTCATAGCTCCAGTGATTCAGTGTCAGGTTTGCATGTTCCTTCCATGTCTATCTACATGGGTATTCTCTTTACCAATATGGTTTTTTCCAACATCCTAAGGATGCACATATTAGCTAAATTGCCAATTTTATGTGTGTGCATGAGTGTGCCCTGTAGCAGACTGGCATCCCATCCAGTTTGGTTCTTGCCTGGTAACCAGTATTCCTAGGATTCAGTTCCACGGCTCACTAGAACCCAGCGATGGAAAAAGTTAGTTCAGAAAACAAATTGGTGCAATATTTGTTGCATTAGTCATTTACTTTGCAGTACACTATGTAAAAAGTGTAAGTTTTATTATTTTATAAACTGCCACACATTGCAGTGTTCACCCTAACTTATACAAAACTAATAGAGGACTGGGAGGTGGAGTAGCTTTGAGAAAACTCCACTCATAAGCAAATTATTATTTTATTAACATTACAAGAACTGTGAAGATAATGTTTCTTTACCTTGGTTATATACTTTCATTCAGAATATAGTCACATGTATTAAAGTTCTTTCTTTAGAATATTGGCCAATAACATTCTTTCAAGAATACATGTCAAGGCAAATAGTGATTTCATATTTAAAATTTTGACAATTTAATAACTAAATTAAATTGTTATTAATTTAGTAGAGTTTCAGTTTCATTTAGTAGAGTTTTAGTTTTAGAGTTTCATTATACACATAATGTGTACAATGAAACTCCAATCAATGGCTTATAATATTTTGTAAGTCATACGTGGATAATAAATATGTTTCACGTATCTTCCAGACTTTAATGTGTAAAAATAAAAAAATGATCATACCAGATTTATCAGATTTATTATTACATCCAGTACTCCAATTTCTGAAAAGAAATAAACAATCAGGCATCAACATGGGCTGTAATTGGCAGTAATATATTTACATAATTGATCATGGTAATTAAAATCTTTTGAAAGAAAATAACTGGAATTAAAAATCACAGGAATTCATCTTGGATTTGATCTTGCTTGTAAGTGACTTTGGTAGCTTGAGTTTCTTTACGCAGTATTAAATTTTCCTTTCTCAGTAAAACACCAACTGTAAAGAATGATCAAACGGTTGCTCAATTGGTTACATAGGTAGACCTAATTCATCCAATATGCAATATCTCTCTTCCAATATTTACAAGCACTCAATGAACAGCACACCATCAATTATTTAATAGAGATTTTATATATTTTTTTTTTACAAAGACATTAAGTGATGTCATCTAGCAAACATTATAATAAACAAAAACATACCCAATTAATTAGCTCATAAATCATCCAGCACTGCTCCTCCTGAAAATCGAAATAAATAACATTGTCAGATAATATGAACACATTACCAGATTAAGAGGAGTGTTAACATTCATACATTATTTTTACTCATTCTTCCAGAATCTTCACACATGTCCCTTTATCAAAAATATGCTGTATGGTGAACAATCTGTGTATGTTTAAATATTTACAGAAATTATATTCCTGTTCCAAGTCAACTCACTTACAAAAAAAGAAAATTAAATAAAAATATTCTAGGAGATGTAACTTTTCCCCAATAAACATGTAGCTCACAAGCTTGATGTTAACCACATATCCCATCCTAGGGGGAATGAATGAATCGGTACATGATCTAAATTTGGGGGCCAACTTACCAGTGAGTAGATAGTCCTTGCTTCACTTGCTTGGCGAAATCTCTTGTGAAAAATTCGTTTATGCTTATATAGGTTTTCTATCCAAAATGCCAGCCCCTTATCGACAGAAGGTACAAACTTTTTCTTATGGAAACCTATTAGAAAGATGAAATAACCTTAACCCACAAAGCTGGTTATTCCTTAAATGGACAGATTTCTCTTAAAAACACACTAAAAATGTAAAACTGAACAATCCTTCCATATACAGTTTATCAATAATCAGCTGTACGAGAGTCAATTTAAAAAGAGAAGCTTTCTATTTGTGTATGTTTACCAACAACACAAGAAGTCAATGCAGTTATTACTAAATTTTTTATTTGGAACCCCTTTGTGCCTGAAGCATTTCAATCATATTATGATTAATTATATTATCTGTAAACAAAACAGAAGAAGTTACTCAAATGGGTTTAATCCAGAGATTTTACTAGGTCACCAGATCTTAGATTAGATCTCTCTTATTTTTTTGCTTTGTGGAAATGAGGTAAGATTTAAGAAGAAGACTCTGAATATCAGAAGTGGTGATAAGAATCCTAGTACAGTACTGAATAAGGTGTGTGTGATAGGGTAATTATTAAATAGCTTACAAAAAACCTCAATAAAAATGTTATAAAAGAAATTTTATGAAAATATATTGTGATATCCAAGAATTAGGATATCACTGAATGGCATTCAAAACATTATGGTAAAAAAAATTTTTAAATGATTAAGCAACAATGCATAACTTTCTTCAAAAAATCACACAATCATAAATCAGAACAAAGAATTATGACATAATGGTGGGATTAAGGAGGGCCATGAGAGACAGAGACAGTAAGTGTATGCTTTGTGATACAAAGGAGGTGGGAAAGTGAAGAAGCCACCCCACAGAATAAATAACAATGAAGGAAGTCCAAGAAGGAAGGAAGTATTCATTGGTTTTGGCCATGTACTTTTTTCCCTTATACTTTCCCAATAGTATCCCTTATGCTTTTAAGAAGTAATGAGCATACTTTTTGAACAAGTTCAGGCGTTATTTTTTGAAAGCTATCCTGCTGTATGTTTCTCATCCCTGTAACACATATTGTGGAAGATCTGCAAAAGCAACCGGCTAACCAACTAAATTAAAGCCAACTGCTAGATTTCTGCATTAATGAAAATAAAACACTTTCATTTACAAGATACCCATAAACTGCTACTGGCAGAAAATTACTATTACAAATTAGTGTATGTAATAGAAATGGAAGCAACAGGCATTGTTAAAATTATGGAACACAGACTTACGTTTCCGTAGCCTTTGCCTCTGTTGTTTCAGGAAGGTGAAAGATTTCCATCTAAATGTCTCCAATATTAAAAAAAAAAAGATACATATCAAAAGCGGGAAAAAATGAAGTAAACAATCTAATAAATAAAAATGAATTTAAATACATTCAGAAAAGTATGATTCTAGACTTCAGTGAATACCCCTAATAATGCAGGATTCATTATGCAAAATGACATCTTACCTCTTTGACTTCCAAGCACATGCCGAGCTTTCTTGTTTCACTAAGAGGATCAATAGCATCAAAGAAATTCTTAGTATCGTAACATCTCTCTATTAATCTACTAATTTTTGAACATGACACCATCATTTTTAAGCAAGACATTTATATTTCTAAAAGATTATCAATAAATAGGAAGTTATACTATTAAATAAATGTTTAGCAATAACCCAAGACTTCTCTTACCTCAGTCTCATTAATCTTCAGCAGCATCTGCTCCTAAAATAATGATTGATCACAGAGTTAGATGTGCATCCTATACAGATTATCACTATGACCAGAAGATCTCTTCTGACAATTCACAATAATGCATCCAGCAATGTAATTTTCACTTCAGCTTGAGTTGGAATCTGCGGTCTGTGAAGGCTGTTTCATCTGCCACTAGCCTATTTGGGCTCAGTTTTAAACACAACATATTGTAAAATGCTACTAATCAATTATGTATTTTATGCACTCTATTAATAGATGTACCAGTAACTACATTCTGTTAGGATTGTTATATTTAGATATGTCTTATTGTTACAGTGCTGTATCTGACTCTTTGAAGACATAAATAAAAATAACTTAAAAGCGCAACCACTTTCAAAACAATTAACTAATATATGCCATGCATACATTTTCTAATGTATTAAACAGAAATTGTAAAATAAAACAGAAAAAAAAATATATAAGTAACTGCTTATATTAGATTATTAAGACAAAAGAAGAACAGCCAATATAATAATAATAGCCAAATATATTGTAAGATTTACATGGGAAAGCTTTTAGAAGACAAATTTTGTTTGTGTTGAAAACAAAAATTAGGAATACACTACACATACATTTTCAGTGAACAACTGAATACGGTGTTTGTGAGGTGGATGAAGCACTAAATATTTTGCTTAATGTTCAATTAGAAAAAACAAAAGAAAAAAAAAAATACACACACACAAGATTTTCAGTGGTAATAATTGCATTATTTTTTAAACATTTTCATAAATTCAGTGTTGGTCCACTTTTTCTAAAGAGGGTACAGAGGCAGCAGGCACCCCATCTTTAGCCACAGCTCCCAGCTCCTTCGGAGAATTCCTGTATTTATAGGTTCATTTCTATACCAATGCTCACACCATTACAGTATTAGTCAATGAAAATCTGATGGAAATGTTTTTGTATTGGAGAAAAAGAAAAATCTACTGACAGAAAATATACAATGGCCAGAGCAGTATTAGTACAAAGTTTATAGCTTCAGTATGTCACCAAACGCTATGAACAAACCTGAGCAAAGATGAATTGTGGAATTCTTCCTCATATGATGTATATATTCTGTTGTTTAAATTATAATCTAGATTTTATATCACATGTTTCCCCTGCCTTATGTAATGGCAACATTTATGTATGTGATGTTGCTCAGAATATACAGTAAAGGGAATCTTATATGAGTAGCATACAGTACAGTACCATTCTCATCTGGCTTCAACTCTCTAGGGCACCCTGGTTGATTGTGCACTGGCAGTACCTACCTGTTATATAACACTATAATTGTTCTATTGTTATACTCTCCAGTGGTAGTAAACAATTACATTTATATAGCACTATTGTAACCACCTGAAAGTGCTTTGCATAGACAAGGGGAATCACTTCAATCACCACCAATATGTAGCACCCACCTGAATGATGCAATGCTACACCATTTATGCACCAATACGCTCATCACACATTAGCTATTAGGTGGTGAAACTAGTTAACCAATCAGTGTCAAGAGATGATTCGGGGCAAGAATAACCAGGCAATTTAGCCAGAACATTGAAAAATACCCTTCTCTTTTCAAAGGATGCACAGGGATCTTGTATGACCAGAGAGGCAGAACCTTGGTTTTTCATCTCAACTGAAGGACAGTGCCAATTTTTACACAACAGTGTCCCCCTCACGGTGCACACATTGTACACATTCTGGGATTCACACACAGACCACAGGGTAACCACTCCCTGTTAGCCTCACCAACACCTCTTCCAGCAGCAACTGAAGCTTTACCCATTGTAAGAGACAGCCAGCAACCCAACCCGGCTGGGATGCCTAAAAGATGGAAGGATGGGGGAAAGGCGGCTGATTTAGGGCACTGCCTCCCCCAAAACGATAGATGGCAGCTCCCCTGGTTTATAGCGATGCCCTGGAGCTTGTGGAAGGAGCAGAGGAGAAAAGACTAAAAAAGATTGTGTGTGTTGTTTATTATTTACTTGTGGCAGCGGTGGTGGGAAACACTTTGTGAAGAGTTTCCTTAAAGTAAAAAGCTCTTTCTGCTTTTAACTAGTGCCTGGTGTCTGTTGTGTTGGGTTTGAGGAGCAACAGCGCCCTCTACTGTCCACATTATCCAGGTACTAGCTAGGCCTAAACATGCTTGGCTTCAGGTAGAAGAAGCTGCTCTAAAGTGCAGGTGGTATGGCTGTGCCCCATAAATGCACAGAATACCCCAGAAATAGTTGTGCACAAAGATATAATGGCAGAACTGCACCAGTCAACGGTTATGTTGCAGATATACCTCAATCCAATGAGAGGAAGCAGGGTGGCCATATATTTTATATGCGTACCTGCTACAAACTGGAGTGGGCTATCGATCTGGGGGTTGCTTAACCCTTTATTAATGCACTCTAGTTCAGGACTGCAAATCTCAAATACTTAGATGTGGTTTCTGACTTATGGCTTAAAATTTCTTACCAATCACTAGAAAATTGAACTTGGAATTGAGAGGAGTGTTGGACAAGGGCACAGTTGGGGGAGAGAGAAAGAGAGAAGCCAAGCATAGTAGAATGGCGCTCGAGAGTGCATGTTGCTTATTTGTCAGATATACAAGTAAGAATGTCACTATGCTCTGTACGTCTGATAATATTACTACAATTACTGTCCACGCATATGTTTGGTAACTGTTATGATTTTAGATTTTTTGTTGTAAAGAACAATTCTGGCACATTATTTTTGCTTTTTAGTTTAAGAATTAATATTAAAGGCCTGTCTTTTTAGATGTGCTTTCCATCGGTTTACAACAGTAACTTATCTAAAATAAGTATCTATGTATCCAAAATGCATCTATCAGGAGCACCTTTGAAAAGATGACATTTTACATATATGTTACAACTACTGCTGTCCATCCTAAAATTACATATACTATGGCCCCTTAGGCATTTAAAATATTTAACTTTATAAATTGTTTTGGTTATATACATTTTTATAATTACTTTGATATCCTCAAACAGCAGGACCCTGGGTTAAAGATGCTTACATCTCTTGCTTCCTACTGACCTTTTCACGATCTGACCAAATCTCTACATCTTCTTGTGGCTCACCCTGAATTAACAAGTCCTAAAATGAAAACTGTGTTCATCAGCATTTCTTTCAATTTACTGTTTTCAAGTATTCATCTCCAAACAGTACTGACAATCCAGATATATTATCTAAAAGTTAAATTTTACATGATTCCAACTTACCTCTGCCCCACTGATCTCCATAGGCTCCTCCTGTAAAACAATAAAAGATTACCACATTAAGGATTACTGCCTTAACTATTAGCTTCAGTGACATAAATGGGTATATCAATTGCTTAACAGTATTTGGAATCCATTTAGAAACAAGTTTTAAACAAATAAGCATTCTCATTTTTTCATCTAATCATCCTTTATAACAGCTTGTTGTAGAATAGTGTGACACAAATCTGTTATCTATCCCAACAAAATAGCAATGTGCAAGGAATGATATTACATGTAACTGACAATCTGTTGTGTGGCATTTACATCCACAAGCAGTTGTGTTTTAACAACTTAAATATTTCAATAAAAACTGTTGAAATGACATGGAATTAAGTCAGTAGGGTACATTTTGATCAGAGAAATAAATGTAAATTACCCATACAAGGATAAGCAGACCAAAAATGTACCTCCACTGCTAAATGTCAAACCTTTATATATCACTTTTATTATGATTATTTAAAATCCACTGCTTTAAAAAGGATTCCAGTAATAGCAATTATACAATTTGTATCTTTGATTGTTTGTTCGTTTCTCATATCATGTATATAAAATACATAAAGATCTTTTTAAGCTTAGAAAGCATATTTTTGAAACAAGGTTACTCTTAGTATATCATCTGTACTGGTAATTAATTATGTCGTATTTTTCTTAATCAAAAAAAAAAAAAAGAAAGAAACAGTTGGTGGAAATTGGCACACCCACTGATACAAGTTATTGTGCCTCCCATTTAAATGTCATTATAAATATAAATTTTATGTATACAATTATTGATATTTTATAATTTGATAGAATCAGAATTAGAATTCATTTCATTGGCCACGTACACCTAATGCGTACTAGGAATTTGTCTTCATAATATTTGTGCAACATACAAGGACAACACGGAATACAATAAATATAAAAAAAATAAAATATAAAATGATAGATAATAGCATCTTTAATCTCACCTCATCATCACTGTATCTCTCCTCTGAATCATCCTGAAAGATCAAACAAATAGGTTTATTGACTTCCTAGACTTAACTTTAAGCAGACACCTTTATGTATACATTTTACATCCAGATTTAGTTTCAGTGTGCATTCAGCTTTATTTGTGGTAATCTGTTGCACTATGCACTAGAGCCCCAGACTAGTATCGCATCAAGACTAGCTGTGGGCTAAGACTTACTGCTGCTGTGTGCCTCTTGGAGCTGGCAAAGGGGAACAAACTTGTATAGTAACATAAACCACCTTAAGATGGAATTCTAAATATAAATAACTTCAAATTCTTGTAAATTAATTACTCTCTGAATATTCCTTTTTGTTTCTGTTAATTCTGCACTCACTAAA
Organism: Erpetoichthys calabaricus; assembly: GCF_900747795.2. Lineage (NCBI taxonomy): Eukaryota > Metazoa > Chordata > Cladistia > Polypteriformes > Polypteridae > Erpetoichthys > Erpetoichthys calabaricus. Next base: position 101,559,149 of record NC_041401.2, read on the forward strand.
GATATAGACGATAATGTTGCTTTTCAATGAAGCAATGATACAAAATATTGGATTTGCTGGTTAAAACTATTCAACATTAAAGGGTGAACATACTAATACACTAATAAAATCCTGACTGAATATTTTCCAGGTGATATATTACAGTGAATGGTAATGATGTGAGAATTTCAATGCTTTTTATAAGCACCAATGTAAATACTATATACAAGAATCCTACAATACACCTGGCAATGAGTTACCTTAATATAATTTATTTAATCCAGTGTTTCAAAGAATGGATGATGAGGATGTAAGTTTTTTGTAGATTTCATGAGGTTGTAAAGGATACCTTTTTTTCTAGTCCTCTGACCCTTTAGATGTGTGGAAATGCATAGTTGCAAGTTGTCAATTAATTGTGCACCACTTTTAACCAGTAATCAGACATTCAGCTGACCACACAGACGATATCCTGCCAACCCCAACAGGACTAAGTACAGATTAGTTAATCTTAATTTTCTTCTGTTGTTCAGTGCAACAAAACATAGACCAGAGGATCATCCCCTGCATTTACTGCACTACACAGTCTGTTCTTGACATGGTACTGCAGTTTAAGCAGTATATTATCCTTTTCTTACCTGATCATAACAGCTCTCTGCTGAATCATCTTTCTGAAAGAAATCAAACAACGTTTTATTATTTGATGGCAATGAATCATTGCTAACAAAGGGAGAACCTCACTCCACACATCCCATTTCTATTATACAAGGTTGTAGGGAGTTTGTCATATCAGCACTGAGTGCAACCTTGGATAAGATGTCAGTTTAGCACAAGGTGCACTCTAGCACACACCAAAACTCACTCTTGCTGACCCAAGCTGTTGACAAGTTCATGGAAAGAACCCCAGAGTTCCTAGAGAAAACAAACAGGTGTAGAACATACAAATAACAGCAAAGAATTAAAGTAATTGCTATGAGGCAGCAGCACTGCTGTCTACATACTATGGCGGCACTCAAAATTAATACATCAATGTAATTTCTTTGGGGCGGCACGGTGGCGCAGTGGGTAGCACTGCTGCCTCGCAGTTGGGTGATCTGGGGACCTGGGTTCGCTTCCCGGGTCTTCCCTGCATGGAGTTTGCATGTTCTCCCAGTGTCTGCGTGGGTTTCCTCCGGGTGCTCTGGTTTCCTCCCACAGTCCAAAGACATGCAGATTAGGTGGATTGACGATCCTAAATTGTCCCTAGTGTGTGCTTGGTATGTGTTTGTGTGTGTCCTGCGGTGGGTTGGCACCCTGCCCGGGATAGGTTCCTGCCTTGTGCCCTGTGTTGGCTGGGATTGGCTCCAGCAGACCCCCGCGACCCTATGTTTGGATTCAGCGGGTTGGAAAATGGATGGATGGATGGATGTAATTTCTTTGTGCATCAGTTTTACTATTACGTTTTTATTAAAACTCTATTGTTATTTAAGGATTCCAACAGTAGTAACTACACCATATACAATTTAAGAACCTAATCGCTTCTATTTTCTCACAGGCATTCATCATACACCTACTTCTCACATTATCTACATAAAACTACAGTAGTCTCTTTTAAATTAAAATTAACCTGTGCTACATTTCATTTCAGCCAGACAATGATTTTTAGTATGTTACCATATTAGAATACCAGCGTTCTGAGATCAATTGCCATAGAATTAACTATGTACAAAAATACTATTGTGTTTTCAATTGTCATCATTTTTATAATAAAAATGTTGCATTCCCTCTTTAAAGGAAATTGTGAATTGTACCAGCTGTTTATTACTAATTTTGTAACCACTTCTGAACAAAATTGCTCTGCCCATGAAATACTACTGCAACAGAAACACTACAGCAAGCCATACAGATAAAATGTGAAGTCTTTTGCCTTACAGTTAAGTCAATAACACTTGATACATTCACAAGCCTGTCCCCTGAACCACCCTTTTCCTGGGTCCCAGATGACTGATTTTCCTTTACACCTTCTTGGCATTTTGGGACCCAAGCCATTCCTGAAATAAGGAGCAGAAACCAGAACTGATCATACAAGGCACAATAGTAATATAATTATTTTCAACATATCTTCATCAGTATACTATATTTTACATTTTTTGTATTTGTTAATGTAAGAAAATCTATTATTTTTGGGAAGAAGAAGAAGAAGCAGTTTCAGTGGACGATGTCCTGGGAAGCTGTCTGTTGCACTGTAAAAACAAATTGGGCAGACCCAACATCAAGTGATGACCTAATTGGGAACACTTGGCCATAGAACATTCACAGTGAATGCATTTCAAATCACAATCAAACCCTGGATTCTAGAACTATATTATGGAATAAGCTGTTGCTTTTCCGAACCTAATTATTTCATTGCAAGCGTGCAAGGAATGGTAGCCATTAGGAACGATAACGGGCTTAGCACATGTATGAAATCTGGACAGCATGTCAGGCTAACACAGGTCACACACAGGCGCTGACCCGCACACAACACAAGAAACTGGACAGAAACTGAGCGTAGCAGCAAAGTCTTCAAACTATAAACCAAAAAACCCCACGTCAATGTGGAAGAATTGACAACTTTTTACAGGACTCGAACGTGGAACCCAATATTGTGAGTTAGCAGTTCAAATAGTTTTATTTTATGTTACCTCAAAACGCCAAAATTAAAAGGTTTCTCATACCACTATTTATTCGACTAATAAAGCAGCTCGTGAATCAGCACTGGCCTCTATAGCAAAATGCTGCAATACCGTTCAATGTTGTTATTCCAGCACAAACAACGAATTTATCCTTTACATCTTTAAGCGCGTCAGTTCGTAAAACAGGCTGAAATGTTCATTTTATCATCATGAAACAGACACTTTCTCAATACTAACGTAAAAGGGTAGCCGGAGTATTCTAAAAGACTGGCAAACACCTACCTTTTCTCATTAACTACAAAGTCACACATGGGCTCCCTTTGCCATCAGGAGCAACAATGATGCTGTAGCTGCCGCCGGACAATTCAAATATGCTCCACGCCTTTCCGCGCTCTCACGAGAATTCCGTTTGTTTCTTAAGTGCATGCCTTCTCAATATGGCACAACGAATACAGTCCACTGGGTTTGAAGACCTCTTCCAAGATTGCTGACTGGGTGGAATTTGCACGTTTCCCGTGTATGGGCGTTTTTTCGCAAGGCCATACATTCAAGTTGATATTGCAGCAACTCGGAGTGAAATGGTCATGACGGGGTGGGCGTGGTCATCCGCCAATCATTTTCAACTTCAGCCATATTTATCCTGCACCCCCAGATCCGCCTATAAATTTTCCGGGCTGCAGTAACACCCTTACGTTAGGCAATATTAAATGGACCAAGTGTGCTTGTGAAGGCGCCCTGTGTTTTTCGTTGCTCCGGGATTGGTTCCTGCCCCAAGCAACTTTGGTTTGGCTTAAACCGAGTTTACGTTATTATAATTTATATTAAGATTTGTATATTTTATAACATAGTCCCTGAAAACACGAGCGATATAACTGCACTGCGCCGATTTTTCCACTTCTTATCCCAGTAGCCATTCCAGCAACGATGGGGTTAAGGTGACATCCTAGATAATGATTTTCAGAGTTGTTTAATCACAACATTTTCAATTTGCGTTAGTTGACCTGTCAATACCCATGCACCCCAAGAACTAATTTATAATTTTGATGTGATTTAAAGGCATCCACACAGAAATGTTCTCGAATGATGACATACTTGCTTCATCAAACAGACAAAATGAATTGTTCTTAACTTCATTATCGATCAGAGGGAGGTAAGGCAGTTATTTCAGGTAAGGAAGAAAGAAGCTTCAGGATAAAACAGTTGCACTCAACAATCTTGGCGAATGAAGAGTGAATGTGGATTAGCAGAGCCTAATGGCATGGCATTATATGCTTTTCCAGTCGTCTTTTTTCCAGTACTGCAGTGTTCTTTTACCCATTTTAATCTTTTCTTTTTATTTGTCTGCTTCACATATGGCATTTTCTTTGAATGGCCTTTTATGCCAATGTGCTGTAGTCGTCTTATCTCTGTTGCAGAAGACACTGGTATTTCGTGTGTATTTAAGGAATAAGCTAGTTAGATTGGAAATATTAGTAACAGATACCTTTGTATGAAATCTTTAGTTACTTTGCAATTTATCAATAGGAGTAGCTGTCATTCTGGAAAAAATAATACCTGTAGACTGACATGCTTCTTCAGAAAGTTATTTAATTTTGGCCATTTTTAAACTAGGAACTGAACTTTAGGAACGCCTTTACCTTCCAACCCAAGTGAAACAAATAACTTGTTTCAGTGATGCTAATGAAGTTATAATAGTTTCTCTAATAATCAGTTAGCATGTATACATGACTAATTAAGGATAAGCTAAGAGAGTTCACCATTAGGACCCTGGGGGGATGGCTGCTGAAAATGGGGTTTGGGAGTTCCATGTGAATAATAAATAAAAAATCAGTAGTTTCAAGCAGTAATAGCCATTAGCAACCCTATATGTCTTGTCTGTATTTTAAAATCAATTTAATTGTATCTCGATAAAAAAAACAGTTTCAATTTCTAAAACATTTCTTGATGTGTTCAAAAGTTTGACTGGTACATGAAAATGTGGAATTGTAATGTTACCTTTTATGATCAGGAACCGTCAACACTAAATTTGCCTGTGAATAAGTGTGTCCTGTGAAGGACTTGTGTCCTCTGACGCAGCACAGAAGTCACAGCTCCCCCAGCAATAGTGGAAGTTGGACCTCCATCCAGGTAACTAGCAATTCTCCTCCAAAGACAGCAACTATTCAAATAAACATTCTTTTCAGAGAGCGCACTGTGCCTGGCCAATCTGTTGCAATTTGGGGGGAAACTGCTGTAGCATTAACATAATAATAATGAAACATTTTGGAACTCAAGTTATTATTTACTGATTTTTATTCCTATTATGCAAATGGGTCTGAGGATATTAGGACACTTGAGTTTAATACGCTTGTGGTTAGTGTGTGACTATGATATTCAGGGGAGTGCTGTTGGCTGAACACTTAAATCTTACTTTGGTACACAGAATAAACAATAAACTAACTGCAATTACTGTACTTCACACCCAGTCAGACAGGAAAACCAGAGTGTCACACAATTGATGTAGAACAATTTCAGGAAATGGATGGATAGGTACATGAAAGGTGTATTTAAATAAAGTTTCTGTTACTTCTGGGCCTACCTTCTTCATATTGTCCTAATATTTAGGGGTGAGCAAGAGCAGATCTGCTATGAAACTAATGAAGCTTAAGCCTTGAGGTCCCTAATCCTGGAAGGGCCCCAGAAGCAACTTTAGTCCACATTACTTAAATGTTTTGGTGTCTACTGTATGAGAAGTTTTTTTTAGTAATAATGTATAGTAATTCCATACAAAATAATAGTTAAAATAAAAATTAATATGTTATGACAAAACTGTGCATGAAGATGTTATGTTGCTAAAAAAAAACAGAAAAAAAGAGTGTTTTGTAAAATTTACTTCAAGTGGTGTGTATTCTCATAAGTGCCTAAAATATTTTGTATGTTTTATTTCACCCTTTTATAATGTATCATACATTTATGTAACATTTCCCTAAATTTTTATCTCCTACAATTCAAAAACCATAAGGCATAGGGCATTTTTATTCATGCCAGTGACTTTGTCATGTGAAATAATCCAGTACAGCAATTTGTAATCAAAATCTGAGATGTAGTGGTTCCATTTTTTAAAAAAAAATTGTGGTGATGTGTCATTGAACAACCCCACTGAAGAAGGTAACAGTGATGACCTTGTTGCTGGTTGTGACGGACCCCCATATCAGTTCAAGCCCACTGGGTGTGAGCCTGATATTCCTGCAGAAAACAAAATTGGTGGCCTCTTGAAATGCATAAGTGGTGCTTGGCAACAAAGTCTTTTGAGAATCATATCTTTAAAATTGTATGGTTGGTGTTTGTGACAACTACTATTGATAGAAAGATACATAAGGATTCAAAGGAGAAATCACATTGTTGTGACAGTCTATACACATTAACAGAAGACAGATACAGATACTATATACACAAAAACTAGACTGTAGACACGCACTGGTAATCAGTGAATAAATAAACAAACAATGAATACAGTAAATAGATACTGTACATCCATAATCTATTTACAATCAACCTATTACAATGGCAGAAAAATAATGTCCAGCCCGATTACATGTTCTAAAGCCTGATGGAAGCTGGTAAAAAGGACTCTTGGTGCCACTCCCATGGAACAGAGGTTCTCAAGTTCAGCCCTGAGGGTCCACAGTGGCTTTAGGTTTTCACTACCACTAACCCCTGCTTTTAAGTGGACTTCTACCTTGGTTAGGTATGCTGCTATTTTGACAAACTGGATTTGTTAAATAATTATTGAACTATCGCAAGCACACATATATGTATGCAAAATGGGGATAACGTTGTATTTTTTTATTTTGGTTTTTAAGATTTTCATCCCAATTTCTCAAGTGTTTCGCCTTTCATCATTTGGTGTTATTTTTCTAGTATCTGCTCCATTTGTTGTTAATTGTCATTATTATGTTGCAATCAGGGAGCAAATGTCACAGAAGAAGGTAAATTATTTGGAAAATGATAAAAGAAAAGCTACAGCAAAAATATATATATATTTCTAAGATTCTTATACAAGGAAATGTCACACCCCTACAGTTTTAAGAATGCCAAAATAAGCAAAGAAAAAGGAACAGCTAATTAAACAATGAGATCAATAACTTTGCTAACACTGAGCTGAAATGGGTGTAACCTGCACCACTCCATAAAAATGATCCACCAGGCCTCCAGTCCACCATTAATACACACTGTGATAAATGAGAATGCATGCAGTTGGCATGTCTCAGACGTCACTAAAACACCAAGGAGCAATTCACCTACTGTATTCCAGTCAATGTAATGTAACAAAATACAAATTACTAGTCACACTACCTGTCAAAGACAAGTAATATAATCTCTCTATTATAAAAAAAAAATCTTGGAAGGCTTGGAAGGAGATGAGACGTGATCTTCTCGGAGACACTTTAACTGACCAATCAGATTACTCAAAGGGACGGGACACACAAACTTTAGCATTTTATCATATAGTAGATATGGAATAAAGTTGTGTTCCTATAATACCACAATAAGAAATTAATTTCTGAATTTATATACTACTACAATTCTAACAATTAACCATATAATGCAGATCTTTTTTCACTTCCATTTACTGTAAATGGAAATCTGCCAATGAGTTAATTTCAGATTCTGATTCTGCAGTGTTCAAAATGTCAAGAACAGTTGACTTTAGCATGATGTCTGTGGAAGATTGTAAGTGATTTTCACTTTTTAAAATTAAAATGTATGGTTACAGGCATCCCAGGAAAGACAGTTGCTTTAAAAAAAGTGATTTCTAAGATAACCTCCCTGAACATTAAGAATGATGTACAACAATAATGTCCAAAAAAATGTTCCTGTCTTCTTCAAACAAATTGTATCATGTTTATCTTGTTACAGCCTCCAGACCTATTGTTTCCTTCAAAAACAGCTTAATGCACTAAATGTTGCTTAATTTAACCAAGGTGTTTTTCAGTCTGCCCCATTCAGTCATGGGACCAGGCCTATTGATTTGCAATATTTTGATACGAGTATGAAACATTTATTTAAATTTTATATGTACGCACACACAGAGGTACATACAAGCAGGTATACACATGCATATATGCAGACACTCTCATAGAAATTTATAAGTGAAGACAGCTGACAGCTTGTTTGCCGTACCAAAACACAATGCTTGATGATGAAGAAGACAAAGAAATGAAAGCACATATAATAGATCTGTAAAGGTTGACATGCACAGAGTCATTAACTTCCTTGGTGTTAACCTTGAGCTTGAATTCTCAGACTCTGAGGTGACCTGTGATGATCTGCTTTATAGAGTTTAAGGCCAAATAACTCTCAAATCTGTATTCTGCTGCCATCTAGTGGATAAAATAACTTCATGCTGCAAAAAATCATGAATATGTCTATGCTTTCTGCCAGTTTATGACAACACAATGGTACCCCATCAATAGTCATGTGAGAGGTGGAGCCCTCAACCAAAAACACAATGGCAACGATAGTTTTTAGATCAAACTGAAACAGGGCTATTGTTTATCTCACGCAATAGTGATGACAATGTGAATGGGTCATCAGACATTCACACAAACACTGAAACTGACACCTGTTCGGTAGATGGCATCCTGCAAGTTTCAGTATTGTTCGTGCTAACAATTTTGCACCTCCTCATTTTCCATTTATAGGTACCCTGATAATTATTATGGATTATTTATGATTTGTTTATGATAGTCTGGTGGAAAAAAAAAAACTTGTTGAAATAAACTGGGTGGCATGGTGGCGCAGTGGTAGTGCTGCTGCCTCGCAGTAAGGAGACCTGGGTTCACTTCCCGGGTCTTCCCTGCATGGAGTTTGCATGTTCTCCCCGTGTTTGCGTGGGTTTCCTCCGGGTGCTCCGGTTTCCTCCCACAGTCCAAAGACATGTAGATTAGGTGGATTGGCGATCCTAAATTGTCCCTAGTGTGTGCTTGGTATGTGGGTGTGTGTGTCTTGCTGTGGGCTGGCACTCTGCCCGGGATTGGTTCCTGCCTTGCACCCTGTGTTGGCTGGGATAGGCTCCAGCAGACCCCTGTGATCCTGTGTTAGGATTAAGCAGGTTGGATAATGGATGGATGGATGGATGAAATAAACTGCTGCGCTGAGCAGGGCCAGAAAGGTCAAGTAAACCATTTGCATGTTGTGGCAGACATCATGTGGATGTTTTTTAGTCTACTGATACTGCCAGGCATAGTGAGTAGACCAGTCCAGAGATTGTAGTAATCCACAAACCAGTTTTTGCAGACATTAAGTTTGTTGAAGTTATGAGTAAGTGTTGTTTTTCACTCGAATGAAATGAATAATGAAATACCAATCACCAAAACTGTACAGACTGTGGTAAGTGTTACAGGAGATCATCAAAAAATATGCAGAATGTTCCCAATCATGCCTATGGTGTCAGCGACTGTTTCAAAACATATCACAAAAAGCACATACAGTATACTAAATCTGTATCAGTACAGCAAAGGACATAAGGCGTGTCGTTCCTACTGTATTTATGTTCATGTTTTTCATATTTGCATGTTTCTGTTACACATAGTAACATTTTTTGTTGTTGAAAAAATTTCAGTGCTTTTGGCTCTTTTTTTCTGGGGGCAAACATGATGCTAAGCAGGCTACATTATCCTGTCTGTCTAAGCAGCTTGTTTACTTCATTTGAGCAAATGTATTTAGTTTCAGATTAAGTATGATTTACATTGTTAATTTGATGCAATTTCTACTTTCCTCTTTTCATTTTACTCTACATATATTTGTGTACATTGTAAATACTAGCAATACTCGAACCTCCAGTTGTACAAGAATTCTTTCACAAAACACATAATATTGTTCATTACTGTAGTGCTTTCTGCATTTAACTTGACACTGAGCAGAGGTCTTGATCTTTTTTGTGACATGCTGGTGTGTATCATTTTCTTTTGTGATAAAGTGCACATCCCACACTTGATGATTCGCAGATGACGCAGCTATTCTTGACATTTGTATGATCAGCCTGTGCAATGTGCTTCACAGTGATTGGCAGGAAATGAGGCCAGCAAAAAACACAGAATTCCAGGTCTCTCTGCTGAAGGTGTCACTACCTTTTTTGTGACTTAGCGGAAACCAGGACATTGTTTTTCTTTTGCAGTGTCTTACATGGGTGATGAAGACAATCAGTCAGCCAGTGCAATGCGCTTCACCGTCAGCAGCTGTCACCTTGTTTCTTTTCCTGTCAGCCACACACAGGTTGGATCAGGAAACCCAGAACCCCAGGTCATTCTGCTGAGGTTACTGTAATGCCCTTCACTGCCAACTAATGCCACATGCTTTTCAGTAATACAGTTATGTTGTGTGTGCCACTGTGCTTTTTCTGTTACCCAAGAAGCGCGTCTGTATCTCCACATCGCATGAGGATCCAAAACCAAAATATTATGGCCATTGTAGGCCGCACATCCAATTCATGGTTGGTGTTGTGCATATCATGGCATAAGCTGTCAAAAGAGACCAAGGTCAAGCTTCAAGGCCCAAGGGTTCACCCATTTTTTCATGACAGACAGACAACTCTTAGTTTTTCATATATACAGTGGAACCTCGAGATACGATCACCTCTGTACACGAGAAATTCAAAATACGAGGAAAGTATGAGCGAAAAATTCAGATCTAAATGTGAGCATTGGCTCGCGTAACGAGCCACGAGCCAGGCTGTGGGTATAGCTCGCGGCTTAGCGAGGGGGCGTGGTAGCAGTTGCGAGCCGCGATCTGCAGTGTCTGCATTTCTCACTTAAGTGCACAGGTGGGAAACTGCCCACATCCATGATTGTTCTTGTGGCTGATGGGCTGCAGCTGCCATGTCCTCCCCGCATATATAGAGAAGCGCGAGCCGGTTAAGGGGGAGAAGAAGTAAAATAAAAGAAAGAGAGAGAGAGAGAGAGAGAGAGAGAGAAAAAAAAAAAAAGAAAAAAAGCAGGCTCGCTGGCTCGCGTGTAACTGCACAGTGAGCTGAACAGGAGATGCCAAACAGCTGAAGCAGGGCGGTGTAGAGAAGGTCAGCTGCATTAAGAGTGTCTCGCCTGTTGCAGAGCCCGCAGGTGAGACGCTAAAAGAGAAGAAGCACCGGGGATTGTCATCTGTTTTTTAAAGACTGCATCCTTTTGACGTTTTAACCTCGCGTTAAAGGATTGTTATTCTTGTGTATTTTAAACCTCCACTTCACAACTGTTTTAAGGATTATTTATTTAAAGATTTATTGAATGCTCTACTGCACTTTGGACACCTGTTTTGATTCTTTTAATAATCAGTTATATTATTTACCAGTGTTATTTATTAAAGGTAGACTACAGTATATATAATTTATCAGTGTTATTTGTTAGGAAAATGTTAATATATTTGGGGTGCGGAACGGATTAACTGGATTTCCATTATTTTCAATGGGGAAGTTTGTTCTAGATATGAAAAATTTGCTATACAAGCTCAGTGCTGGAACGAATTAAACTCGTATCTAGAGGTTCCACTGTACCTCTCTATTATATAAAAAAATTCTAGGACAAGACGAGACTTTTTCAGAAAGATAATTTCAAGTCCTGTGAGACGAGACTTTGTGCCAAGAGATTTAATCATGCCCACGGTCCACTCACCTCTCATTTGTGTGAATGCTATTGTCAGACACAGATCCTGTGCTCTCAGCTCTTATGACTTGTTGCGGTGGTGGAAATAAAAGACAAAGAGTAGAAGACAAAGTAGAACATCATAGAGGGTTTCAAAAACGTTGGCAAACTTTGGTGCGATACATATGCAGAGCAGGTTAGAGATTATGAATGTACTAAAATTCAAAAGTCTCAAAAAACTGATAGTAAAGATTGCATTAGCACTAACAAACGGAAATTATTACTCGGTAAATAATGGAAATAATGGAAAGCAAAAAGAGATCAAATATATGGACATACATGATATGACAGAAGTATATAGATATTGTTTGGCTTTAAAGTTTAAGTCAGAGACTTGTAGATCGTCTAATTCGTGTTGCCATCAGGGAAAAGTTGTGTTTCTTCCAAATGAAGAGGCTTATCTGCGAGAAATAAAAGATTTGTTATTTGGTGAAAGTGAAATCCACAAACATTACAGGCAAAATATCCAAATCTACAACATAGAATCGAAAGAGTTAAACGATCGGACGTATTAGAAATTCTACAGCCAATAATGGATACAAATCCATACATCCAAAAGTATTGCACTTTACACTAAATTCATCTGAAAAACACGGACAAAGATGTTTTCTTGGATTTCTATATGAGTCCAAAAAATCATGCTTGCATATATAATAAACCAACATGTGACGAATTGTCAGCGATAATAGTTTAGAAAGACAGAGATATCAAAGACAGAGTAGATATTTGTGTTTATCCAAAAGCACAGCAAGATTCATCGCAAGCAGGAGATCCGGGAAATGACTAGCACGTAGGGCCCGAATGTGGTTTGGTGAGCGAAGCAAGCATGGGGCAGAGCCCCCTAGTAGATTAAATTATGTAATGTATTTGACTATATTATAGTACGGTACATTCAGTTGTATTGTATTGTAAAATATTACAAAAATATGTCTGGTACATAGCTAGGTTGGAGACACTCTTAGGGAGAAAGCAGCAATACAGGAATTTAGGCAGGAAGGCTAGAAAGCCAGCAGAGGTAGCTGAAATGAGATGGGTGATAATCCATATCTGAGTCATTTAAAAAAAAAAAGACATGAGAATCAAAGGGTATGGGTGTTATATAGTCACTAAATGAAAATCATCCTTAGGAATGGCCAATAAAAGTGATTTGTGCATTACCAATAAACTCACCCAACGTCCAGTCCCACTACATTCTGCAGGCTACTGCCAGGGCAGTCTGCATAGCTAGACAGGTGGGCAGGAATGGGGCACTTCCACTTTCTGACACCAACCAGGGCTTCAAAGAAAACATTTAAATGTGTGTTTTACCTATCTGCCTAATTACCTGCCTCTTCCTTCCCCTCTGGGAATGGCCTGAGGAGACATCCTCTTTTTAGAACTATTACCAGAATAGGGTTGCAGTACTCGAGATTTAATCTGGTTTTCAATTGTGTCAGACTTGAGGGTATTTGTACTCGTGTTTCAGACTTGGCTTTTGGTCTAGTGAAGTATTTTTTTGTGTTCTCAATTGATTGTATTCTTTGAAGTTTTTTGTTCTTCTCATCTGCATATGAGTCACATCTATGTCAAGCTTTCAATAGTACAAGTCACTTGCCGTACTTGATTTCTTTATGTATTTTCACTGCAGTTCAGGGATATGCAAAAAAGTTTGGGCTCCGGTGCCTCCATTCCCTTCATTGTCCTGAGTGTCCATGTCTCCAGATCGGACCCGCACACCAGGGCACACTACTTTTCCGTTGTAAGAAACAGACAAAAGGCAATGATAAGCAATCAGCTTTGTTAAAGCTACACTCTTAAATATAAGGGTTCTTTAATGGCAATTGTTGGTTCTTTATTATGATGTGCAGTTTCTCATAGAACCATTGCTTGACAAAGCACCATTTAATTCTGGGAAGGGATCTTTGCATATGAAGTTGGTTCTTTGTGCTTTGAAAAACTTCCTAATATGTACAGAAAAAAAAACCAACTGAATTCTTTAATATACTATAATAGAGTACCTAGAAAGAAAACTTGGACTTAGCCTGTGTTGTTGTATGCAGCAAGAGTCCTTTAAAGTCAGGTATTTCACAGATATGACACCATCTATTCATGATTATGTAATTTACTGTATGATGCCTGTTATGAATCTAGATAAATAAACTTTCTGGAATTTTCAAATGGATGGGTCTTTTGGGAACCAAAAGTGGTTCCTCTATGGTATCGCTCTGAAGAACCACTCTGCACAAGAGGTAAAAATACAACATGGTCTATCATAAATATTGCTATTAATCCTACAAAAAAATCTACACTAAAATTTGTGTGCTGGTTATGTTTTTTGTATAACACCATTACGTGGATGCTAGCTGAAATCCCGTGCTCAAGCAGCGCATATTGACTTTGATTATAAGACCAGCATTTTTTAGTTTGCATCTTATGGTTTCCAGCCATTCCACACCATTTAAGATTTATTAAATAAGTGATTTTCAAGGCGCACAGCATTGTGTGCTTTTTAGCTTAACTGCATAGCAGTAGAGTTTTCCACAAGTGCTGGTTCAACGAGGTTCCCATGGGTTTAAGTAAAAGCACCAACTTACATCCATGATAATAAATTCAGAGAAACTAGAAGATTGCAAAACATTAGATCAAACATATTACACGTACAATTTAAAGCAACATTTAGATTTGACAAATGATCGTACAGTTCACTCCATGATTTAAATCTGTTTATGTAAAGTTGAACTTTTTAAAAAGATTAACAGCAGCTGAAATGAAAGTGTATTTGAACCAGTTTCTTTTATTCTTTTATTCTTCCTTCAGTCTGTGACCCGATTGCAATAACTGGAACTGAGAATGGATTAATGGACCTTAACAAGTGAACATTAACAGATAACACTGGCAAGGGCCATTTATTTGTATAAAATTGGTAGTCTACATTAGGTTTTGTAAACTTATTGCCTTAAGACAAATGCCAGTTTTATTAATAAAAATATACAAAACAATTTTGTAAACAAACACGAACAATATATCCACAGAGGGAAAGTACAGCAATAGTTCAAAATGGAAAGGAGACATATATAATTCATTAATAAAAAGACTACAGACAAAATATAGGGTTTTATATATATAATAAATATATACATCATAGCTCTCTCTCTCCCTCTCTCTCTCTCTATATATATATATATTGAAATAGTTTACTGTCAAATAAATGCAAAGAGTACACGACACGTGTTTCACCCTCATTCTGGGCTCATCAGGTGTACACACTCCACTGCACTCCCTCTCGGGAATCGAACCTCGGACGTCAGCGCCAGAGGCGATGCCCCTAATGTTGCGCCACGGCGTGTGGTTCGTTTATTTGACAGCATGTAGATCGGGGTAATTACATTCATGGCATTCGAAGTCTGTGTCACAGTCTGATTGTATGGGTGGTTACCTACCAGGTAACGCTTGTGGTTGGCCAGCATTCTGCTAACATCCGCCACGGTGCCCTCAGTTTGTGAGGAGCACATCATAGAATGGTTGAAACAGTTTACTGTCAAATAAATGCAAAGAGTACACGACACGTGTTTCGCCCTCATTCTGGGCTCATCAGGTGTACACACTCCACTGCACTCCCTCTCGGGAATCGAACCTTATATATATATATATTGTCACACAAATGAGACATACTCAGATAAAGGTTTGGGGCAGTCACCCGTATAATCTGGTATCCTAGCTGCAAAGTCGTTTTTATGAAATAAACAGCACTGATGTGCATACAATTGAGTCCAAGACAAGACTCAGGAATTAGGAAAAAGGTCAGGGTTTTAAAGGGGAAGACAGGAAGTGAGGTCATAAGGATCAGGGTTGTGTTCATTCTCCATTGAATCGAGCCCGGACGTGATGTCAGAGGGGCCGGAGCCAGTAAGGTCTCCTTCCATTGCCTCGGTCCCAGAAATGATGTCACGAGAGCCAGGTGGAATCTCCCGGGAATGGTCTGCAGGCAAGAGAGAAAAAGAGTCAGTGTACTCTGCCACCTCCCGGCATGTCTCAGAACTGCCGTCACTCAAGCCCTTTAGCTGCCTCCCATGCGCACGTGTGTGACAATATATATATATATATATATACTGTATATATACCCAACACACAGACACTGACAACACGTGTTAAAAGCACCAAATAGTTGTTTAAATGTTTTCTTTTTTTTGTACAATGCTTCTCGAGTACCATAGCCACAATAAACAAATAAACACAATAATATTTAACTCTCAAAATCTCTCCTCCACACCTCCCAGCAAGCTCTGTCCTGTACCTCCCAACTCCAGCTCCCTTGCTGGGTTCCCATCAGTCCTTTAAATAGTCCTTGACCCGGAAGTGCTTCTGTCCTTCCGACCACATAACTGGTTGTAGATACGATCTGTAAAAAACTGTGGACGGGCTGGATCAGTTTCTCCATCTCCTGCACGTCAATAATATTAGTTTGATCGGCCGGAGACAGGCTCGGGTAATCTGCAGCCCCGCCTCCAGGCTATGAGCCAGCATGCCAATCTCAGGTGCCAATATGCCAATCTCAATATGCCAATCTCAGGTGCATGTGCCGGCGGGTCTCACAAGGACAGCTAGGAATTGGAGTTCCGGGATGCAGCTAATGACCCACTGCGATCCGCCTGTTTCAATTTATCAGCGGATCATTCAGTCACGTCCCAGAACTCTTTACCTTGTAATGTGGTGAGAGATGCCCTGTTCACCTCACCCCTTCCCCTTCACAGAGTTTGAGTCCGTTGGGGAAACAACGACCTCACATTGACCTTCTCCTTCCCACAATTCCTCAGGGCAGGTCACATTTTCTGCTTTGGCAAGCTGTGGGTAAGCGTTGTCATAGCTCAGATGCCATTTGGAAAGGCCATCCTCGTCTTCGGGATTATTCTAGTCTCCGTGCTATTCTTCCGGATCATCTTCATCTGTGAGGTACGCACACGGGACAAAATTTATTAATTTGTAAAAGTTACAGAGTCCCTTCTCGTCACGTACCTCTCCCTGCACAGCGTTATCCAGAAGACTTTTTTCCTGAAAACGACCGTCTCTTTATGGATGCGGACATCCTCAAGCGCTTGCTTATCTGTAGCATTTCCAATCTGCTTCGTCTTCTTCACCATGACGTCTCGATGTAAATGGAAGGCTTTTCTTTCACAGGCTTCTTTGTGTCTCAGCACTGTCATGTCAGGTTTTGTTACAAAATTTATTCAGGTTTCTCCCAAATAGACGGCCAGAAATCCTGCCGACTACGCCATTTTAACACTAGATGGCGCAATACCAGTGCTTAACCCAACAGACAGACACTGACAACATGTGGTAAAAGCACCAAAAAGTTGTTTTTATTTCTTCTTTTCTTTGTACAATGTTCCTTGAGCACCACAGCCACAATAAACAAATAAACACAATAATTGAGACATTGCAACAATCTCATGACTTTTACCAACCTAATGAATCCACTCCCCTGTGGTTTGTTTACATCTCTCAACCCCATGGCTCTGGCTGGGGAGGAGGTCTCGCGTTAATGTATCGTGAGAAATGGAAAGTCTTGCCGTTGTCTGTTCCTGCCTTCAGTTCTTTTGAATCTCTTGTGTGTCAATTAAATGGACCTATTCCTACTATTATTGCAACTGTTTACCAGACCCCGAAACCAAATAATGACTTTCTGAACAACTTTGCTGTATTCCTTACACACTTATCTACTGTTTCATCAAACATAATACTTCTAGGGGATTTCAATATACATATGGATAATATCGATGTGCCTGTTACTAGAGTCTTTACATCCTGCCTTGAGAGTTTTGAATTCCAGCAGCATACTGATGTTCCCACTCATTCCAAAGGACATATCTTGGACTTGATTTGATGTTCTGAAGTTACCCTGCTTGATTGTACCGCAGATGAACTTCCCATAACTGATCATTTTCTTATTTCATTCAATGTTAAACTTGCACTTTCCAACACTAAGCTTTCCTGTCTCATGTCTTTCCGTAATATTAAGAATATTAACTTAGACTCTCTTTCCTCTAGTATTGATTTCCTTATGGACATTCATAATTTATCCACTCCTGAAGAGCTGGTCTCACACTATAACACTGGACTTAATGGTATTCTTAACTCTGTTGATTAAAAATTAGATCTGTTTCTTTCTCCTTTTCTTCTCCCTGGTTCACGCCTGAACTTCGACTTTTGAAAGCCAAAGGCCGGCAACTTGAACGGTTCTATAAAAAAACTGGACTCTTTGTTCACAAAAAGATGTACAAAAACCATATACTTTATTACAAAGACTGTAATAATCTAACTATTATACTCACATTATTTCTTCCAATGAAGGCAACACCAAGTCATTGTTTTCACTACTTAACAATATCACACAACCCCGGATTCTTTACCTTTTCAACTTTACTCAGCTAAATTTTGCAATTCCCTTATGTCCTTTTTTAATGAAAAAATCCAGAAGATTCATCAGTTTCTCTGTACAGATTCCTCCAGTACTTCATTTGAATTTCACCCACCAACTCACTCATTTTCCTCTTTTCAGCTTCCTACTTTCTCAGAAATCTCAGATCTTGTCTGTAAGTCTAAGCCATCCACTTGTCAACTGGACCCTCTCCCTACAGTACTGGTCAAAGCCCGCCTCCCCTCTCTGGTCCTACTTATCTCTGCTATAATCCACTCTTCTCTCACTACTGGTACTGTTCCTTCATCTTTTAAAACTGCTGCAATAACCCCAATACTGAAAAAACCTGGTGCCGATCTGACTAATTTCAGTAATTTTTGTTCTATTTCTAATTTACCTTCATTTCCAAAATTCTTGAAAAAACAGTGGCTATTCAACTTCATTCTCATTTATCTCAAAATAATCTGTATGAACAGTTCCAGTCTGGTTTTCGTCCCCTCCACAGTACAGAAATGGCACTTATAAAAATTACTAATGACCTCCTTATGGCAGCTGATTCTGGTTTAACTACTATTCTCATCCTCCTTGATCTGAGTGCAGCCTTTGACACTATTTGTCACACTACTCTTCACAATAGATTATCTTCGATTGGCATTACCCACACTCCACTAGATTGGTTCAGATCCTACCTCTCAGTCCGCACTCAGTTTGTTCAGCTTAAGACTTTCACATCCCAACCCACCACTGTTACTTCAGCTGTACCCCAGGGCTCTGTCCTGGGGCCCCTCCTTTTCATTATTTACAGCCTTCCCCTTGGTAATATCTTTCATAAATATAACATTAGCTTCCACTGTTATGCTGATGACACCCAGCTCTATCTCACTAGCAAACCTACTGCTTCTTTTCCACCCTTCTCATGCATAGCAGAAATCAAATCCTGTTTGTCTTCAAATTTTCTTAAATTAAATAGTGACAAAACTGAGGTTCTCCTCATTGGCACAAAATCTACATTATCCAAAAGCGATCATTTTTCATTTGTTATTGATAATTCCTCTGTCTCCCCTTCCCCACAGGTTAAGAGTCTGGGTGTCATCCTTGACAGTACTTTATCCTCTCAGTCCCACATCAATAACATCTCCCTGTCTGCATATTTCCACTTGCGTAACATTAATCATATTCGCCCCTCCCTCACTCCCCACAGTTGCTCTGCTCCCCAGCTTTGGAACTCACTACCATCTGAGCTTAGAAATATGGAATCATTTTCACTTTTAAAATCTAAAGTTAAAACTCATTTGTTTAAAACTGCTTTTTCTATTTGATTACAATTGTTCTGTCTGATTTTAACTTTGGTATTTTACTTTTGTTTATAATCTGTGTTTTGTCTATTGTTCGGTGTCCTTGAGTGTTTAGAAAGGCTCCTACAAATAAATAAAATGTATTATTATTAATATTTGTGAATTTCCCCTTGGGATTAATAAAGTATCTATCTATCTATCTATCTATCTATCTATCTATCTATCTATCTATCTATCTATCTATCTATCTATCTATCTATCTATCTATCTCTTAAAATCTCTCCTCCACACCTCCCAGCAAGCTCTGTCCTCTACCTCCCAACTAAAGCTCCTTTGCTGGGTTCACATCAGTCCTTTAAATAGTCCTTGACCTGGAAGTGCTTCTGTCCTTTTGACCATGTTACTGGCTGGCACTTCTGGTTCTAATGATTTCTTCAGCCTGGAAGTACTTTGGGGCTTCTGTCCTCGTGACTACCTTGTACTTACAGGCTTTAAGGGAAGGATGAGTCCCCAGGTCCTTTGACAGCTCCCCTTGGTGGCACCTACGGCATCCAACAGGGCTGAGAAACCAAACTCCAAGTCCCAGGATGCCCCGCTACACTGCCATCTAGCGTTTTGGGGAAGGCAATGTCGGCAAGTACCTGTCCTCCCCCATCCTTCCATTCCAGGGGCATCCCAGCTGGGTTGAGCTGCCATCCGTTCATCACTATATATATATATATATATATATATATATATATATATATATAAAACCCATTTTATATTTATATTCTTATGTCTTTCTTATATGTAAGCTGTAATGTAACATGTAATATACTTGCTTCTTTGTGTAATGAACAATAGAAGAAAAAAGTTGCAACGTAAAATTGCAATATGAAGCAATCTAAGAATAACTTGCATAATCAGTCCTGAAAAAATAAACTACAACGAATCTCTGCAGAAAAACAAAGTATTTCCATAATATTTTCATTATGGTCAACTAATGTGGAACTACAGGTACTGTCAATATAGACCTCAGTGTTAAAAGTTTGCTGCGCGCCATGCAATGCATGTCTCTGTTATTTGCCATTTAATGGGATTCGTAAAAAAACGTGTTAATGTTTGTGTTATGCCATCCACTGGAATGGCAAATACAATGCATTTTATTACTAAAATTTTTTGTGATGCACCATCTTTTGGAATGACAGAAACATAGCAACCAGACGGACAAACAGACGGACACATCCTTTATTTAATGTAGGTAAAATCCATTGGCAACTAACAAAGTCTTAGCCTGGAATAGTTGGAATAAACAGCAAACACACACCTGTGAGAAACTGCAGAATGCGGCGCTCTCACAAATGTCCATTAGCACGTATAGAACAGCAACATGATTCGCTGAAGTCGTATTTGATTTGACATTTATGCTGCCTCTAGAATCGCCCATATTGTCTCCGGACAGCAGCAATTCCCTTGCCATGTGAACGCTTCGCATTCTTATAGATCGCGCACGGAGGCCTCGCTAGATGGCGCGCCGCACCTCCAATAATGATAAACAGACTTATTCATTCGTAATGACTTCCGGAGCGTCGCAGCAGAAAAACAGTATGCTAAAAGAGAGAATGTCTGAAAGCGGTAATGTTGAGTCTCAAACAGAGAAACCAAAAGGGAAAAATGCACAGCCTCTTATTATTGCTAAAACCCCAGCGGAGGAGCAGCGGCTGAAGTTGGAGAGGTTAATGAGAAATCCTGTAAGTTATGATAAAGACGGCTTTTTTTATTCACATGTATGCCTAAACGGGGCGCACACACACGCACAAATAACTCACGAGCACAACGGGGAAATTGAACGAAACAGGTCAACCTGCAATAACAGTATTCGGGGTGTTTGAATGGTAAAATGTGTGAGGATGTCCAGAGAATAATAAATAGCAATAGTGCTAGGATGGGAAGCGATCCCCGGCACTCATATTACAGAAAGGTCTAAAATGATGGATAAACTAATGATAACTTAAAACTTGTTATTTTAAAATGAATTAATTTGGTAGTCTTCGACAATCGGCGTCTTTAAAATCTGTTTTTCCACACTATCCATCATACTGCAAAACTTTCTCCTGCTTTCTTACTTGTGTTAAGCATATGTATTTTTTTTTAACGTTTAACACTTAATGGTAGTCCCATGGTATATGTTAACTGTATACTATATAAAGATATTACTAAACTTGTAGAGGCAATTACCTGAGGTAATAGAGGAAGTTTAATCAAAGAGAGAAAACGTAATTTCATGAATTTAGTGGCCAGTGTTCTTTTTACAAAGTACAGTACTGTTTACACTCGCTGAACAAATTATTAGGGTCATTATACTAGTACTGGGTAGAGCCTGCATTTGCTCTCAAAACAGACTCAGTTCTTCCTGGTATGGATTCCAAAGATGTTGGAAATACTCCTTTGAGATTCTCGTTCATGTTGGCATCGCACAATGTCTACAGATTTGTCAGCTGCACATTCATGCTGCAAATGTCCCATTCTACCACATCCCAAAGGTGTTCAATTAAATTCAGATATGGTGACAGGAAACTTCACTGAACTCGTGGTCGTGTTTTTAACACTTGCCGATACGATTTTTGCTTTGAGACGTCGTTCATTGTCATGCTGGAAGTAGAAATTAGAATATGGGTAAATTGTGCCATGTAGGAATGCACATGATCAGAAACAATACTCAAATAGGCTGTGGCATTCATGCGATGATTGATTGGTATTAAATGGGCAAAAGTGTGCCAAGAAAACTTTCCTCACACCATTACACCACCACCAGCTTGGACTGTTGACTTAAGGCAGATTGGTTAGCTGGAAATGCTTTTGGCACCTAATTCTGATAAGACCAACCTCAGCAGAACTCAAATTTCTTCAAACCAAGCTACATTTTTTTTAGGCTTTAACTGTACAGTTTTGGTGAGCCTGTGTCCACTGTGGTCTAACCTCTTTGTTCCTAGCTGACAGGCGTGGAGCACCACATGGCCTTCTACTTTTGTAGCCCATCTTCCTCAAAGTTTGATGTGTTGTGCATTCAGAGACACTTTTTTTGCTCACCACAGTTGTACCTTGTGTTTACCTTTCTGTCCCCTTGAACCAGTCTGACCATTTTCCTCTGTCATCAAAAAGGCATTTCCGTCTGCAGAACCAGCCAACATCATAGCTTCATTATCTTGAGATGGTAATGATTCATTATTTCACTTTCACTATAACTTTGTAGTGAGATGTAACATTCCAGTGGCGGAGACAGTCTGAATTTCATGTTTTGCATGGCAGAAAATAACTGAAGAGTATCAAAATGTTTTAATAGGCTGTCTATTTAATAAGACATTGCTAAGCTGTAACAAATATTCTCACAGCATATTTAGAACAGCCCATAATTGATAATATACAGTTAGATCCATAAATATTTGGATAGAGACAACTTTTTTCTAATTTTGGTTCTGTACATTACCACAATGAATTTTAAATGAAACAACTCAGATGCAGTTGAAGTGCAGATTTTCAGCTTTAATTCAGTGGGGTAAACAAAACGATTGCATAAAAATGTGAGGCAACTAAAGCATTTTTAACACAATCGCTTCATTTCAGGGGCTCAAAAGTAATTGGACAATTGGCACAAAGGCTATTTCATGGGCAGGTGTGGGCAAGTCCATCGTTATGTCATTATCAATTAAGCAGATAAAAGGCCTGGAGTTTATTTGAGGTGTGGTGCTTGCATGTGGAAGATTTTGCTGCAAACAGACAACATGTGGTCAAAGGAGCTCTCCATGCAGGTGAAAGAAGTCATCCTTAAGCTGCGAAAACAGAAAAAACCCATCCGAGAAATTGCTACAATATTATGAGTGGCAAAATCTACAGTTTGGTACATCCTGAGAAAGAAAGCAAGCAAGCACTGGTGAACTCAGCAACGCAAAAAGACCTGGACGTCCACGGAAGACAACAGTGGTGGATGATTGCAGAATCATTTCCATGGTGAAGAGAAACCCCTTCACAACAGCCAACCAAGTGAACAACACTCTCCAGGGGGTAGGCGTATCGTTATCCAAGTCTATCATAAAGAGAAGACCGCATGAAAGTAAGTACAGAGGGTGCACTGCAAGGTGCAAGCCATTCATAAGCCTCAAGAATAGAAAGGCTAGATTGGACTTTGCTAAAGAACATCTAAAAAAGCCAGCACAGTTGTGGAAAAACATTCTTTGGACAGATGAAACCAAGATCAACCTCTACCAGAATGATGGCAAGAAAAAAGTATGGAGAAGGCATGGAACAGCTCATTATCCAAAGCATACCACATCATCTGTAAAACACGGTGGAGGCAGTGTGATGGCTTGGACATGCATGGCTGCCAGTGGCACTGGGACACTAGTGTTTATTGATGATGTGACACAGGACAGAAGCAGCCGAATGAATTCTGAGGTGTTCAGAGACCTACTGTCTGCTCAAATCCAGCTAAATGCAGTAAAATTGATTTGGCGGCGTTTCATAACATAGATTGACAATGACCCAAAACTTACAGCCAAAGCAACCCAGGAGTTTATTAAAGCAAAGAAGTGGAAAATTCTTGAATGGCCAAGTCAGTCACCTGATCTTAACCCAATTGAGCAGGCATTTCACTTGTTGAAGACTAAACTTCAGACAGAAAGGCCCACAAACAAACAGCAACTGAAAGCCGCTACAGTAAAGGCCTGGCAGAGCATTAAAAAGGAGGAAACCCGGCATCTGGTGATGTCCATGAGTTCAAGACTTCAGGCTGTCATTGCCAGCAAAGGGTTTTCAACCAAGTATTAGAAATGAACATTTTATTTCCAGTTATTTAATTTGTCCAATTACTTTTGAGCCCCTGAAATGAAGGGATTGTGTTAAAAAAATGCTTTAGTTGCCTCACATTTTTATGCAATCGTTTTGTTCACCCCACTGAATTAAAGCTGAAAGTCTGCACTTCAATTGCATCCGAGTTGTTTCATTTAAAATTCATTGTGGTAATGTGCAGAACCAAAATTAGAAAAAAGTTGTCTCTGTCCAAATATTTATGGACCTAACTGTACATATGATAATGCAGTCAAAACTCAGACAGGGAAAGCTTGATTAAGAAATGTTGTTAAATTTGAACATCATCATGAGGATGACCAAGAAGTGAACAATAACAGACAGTACTGCCACATACTTGATTTCACATCAACCACAATGTGGAATCATATGTGTTAATTTGTGAAAAGTCCCCCAATGTGCCCTCATCACTCACTGATGATGAAGATATGCGTGTGCGTACTTGCTACACAAGTGTCCCGGTGTGTCACATTCCCCCGATAATCATAATGGTCAGTTGCTGTAATAAAGTTGGCCTTTCACTTCTGCTGTTCCTATGATAACTGAGTAGCTTTACAAGTCCCATTTCTTGAAAACTATTTCAGCCACACACAGCCAAGGAAAGGAATTAATCACAATTTTTTTATTATTATTTTTATTTAGCTTATGTTAATTGCCAGTTTCTAATGTTCACGGTGTGTGAATGTGGGGTGTGTGTGTATGAGTGATAGTGATCTTTGTGATGGACTGGAGTCCTGTCCATGCCTTTTTTTTAGCCTTTGGTTCCCATAACCTTGAAATGCATTGAGAAGGTTCTAGAATCTGCCTACTGAACTTGCCCCATTTAGGGCTATGCTGCCTGCTCAGCCCTTAAACTCACCTAAATGTTAAAGCCATGCATACATTTTCTAACTTGTTTGGTATTAAATCAGGTAACTTTTAAATTTACCTTTAATTCAAAACAAATTAAAACCTTAATCTTTTTCATAAAGTGTATATTTCTAGGTAATTTAACTTAAAATTGATTGTATGAGCTACATTTAGTTTGCTACTTAAATGTTATATATTTAGACATTTAAATGTGCATTATAAAGTATATTAAAATGTTCCATAAATGTTGATTTTTTTTTTTTTTTTTTGTATTTTCAAAAATGTCTTAAACTATTTTTAAGATGCTAAATGAGCTGTTCATGGCTTCAGTTGTTTTGCATATTTAAACATTTTTGGCATTTTTTAAATCAGCATAATTAATCATTGATTAAAATAGTTTAATTTAGCAATGTTCATTTGAGGTCATGTTGTACAGCCATGTTTTGTTATTAAAATAAAACCATGTAATTTTGTGTGAACATAACAGGAAATAGTAATTCCTGCTGTAGTCTTTGTAAATAAGTATCAAGATACCTTTTTTCTAAAGATATTTCACAAGTTCAAAATTTAAGTGATATTATCTCTTTGTTTTTTAAAGTTTAGGAAGAAGTACAATATTATTGTAGCATTTCTAGTACAAGTGACACATCTAGTGACAAACTGTAGCTGCATTCTCCCTGTCTTGAAGACCAAAAGTTATAAAGGAAAAAAAAATCCTTCTTTCTTGGGTATGTAGAATCAGCAAGAACAGCAGTGTAGTTATATATAATATGAAAAAACTGGTCGCATAAAACCATATAAATTAACTGATATTTACTAGAGAGTTACTAATGTGGTAAAGCAATTAGATTTTAGTGTAGAACAATTATAAAATACGCATTTTGGAAGAAATACAGATTTTTAAAATCCACCAAGTACAAATGATTTGCGGTGTCAATAAAAAAAAAAGTAGGTGTTAGAATTATCCCATACATTAAAAAGGTTCTTTTTTTTTTTTTTTTTTTATCTCCTGACCCCCCTGGCCATCTGACCTTATCATTGGGTTCGTCTTTACAGACTTAAACCAATTCTATATACAGTGTAAGGACTCTGCTTCTCTATTAATTATATCTATCTTTTGTAAGTGTATATGTTATTTTTTTTTCATTATTATTCTTATCTAATTTTAATTTGGTTTCCTTTGTAACAATTTGTTGACATCTTGTAAAACACCTTCAGATACATCCTGTGTATGACAGTGTGCTATAAAAGTAATCAATGTTTTACATCTTCAAAAGCTGTCCTGTTGCCAGTAGAAAGGCTTCAACATGAGTCAACTTCCTTTTTTTCCACTGTTCCAAACAAATATGATTGGAGTGGAACTGTGCCACGGTGTACAGATTAATTTCATGGAAACATTCAGTCACCATGATGAGCACAGCTAATTATTTAAGGCATTTACTGATGGAGTGGGGTGCTGAGGTAAGCAAATCTGATTAGCTGCAGGAAGTAGACACTCATGCAACACTTGTAGTCAATATTTTAGTTTACACAAAAAGTGTAGACAAAAGCTACATGCAGAATGTCAAAGCTACAAAGCCACAGTATAATAACCAACTCCAGATTAAATTTGTTTATATATCATTTACAAGAAACATATTTATTGCTTTATGTTACTAATATATCCACCATATACAGTAGTTGTAATCTTAGAGCATACACAACCTAGGGATTGAATGTGTATGTAAACAGCATTTTTCTGTTTTTAACTATTTTTCCTAAGAGAAAGCAAAATCACATTAAACAGTGTTGAGTTTCAGGACTTGGAAATAAAAATGTGACAGCGGACACAATTTAAGTGAAAAATTTGTTATTCAGTTAAATTAGGAATTGTTCAAGGTTTCGAATTCTTTTTCAGAACAATAGTGTGTGCACTTTGGCTTCCATGATGCTTATCCATTGGTTACAAAATGGTGTGTAAAAAGATTGGTTTTTCTGTTCTGACACTGTTAAAGCCCATTGAGGCATTCCTTATGTGATTTTGGGCTGTACAAGGAATACCTTATTGTTGTTATTTAAATTGATTTTTTAATTGAGTTACATACTGTATTGGTTATCGAAAATGGTATAGAATTTCAATACTTGATATTGCATTGAAGTTTGAAATGTTGGCATTGTGAGAACCATAATTCATACAATTCTGTAATAAATTACTAGCCATAAAAATGTGTTGCAGTGACAAGACGTGGAATTGCAAAGTGTTCCAGGATGAAATTAAGGGAAAAAGGTATAAGATAAAAAAAAAAAAAATCACTTATATGATGGATATCATAAATTCAAATTTCAGATTTGCTTGCTTACTTATATAGATCCTACAGGATGTTTTTGCCACTGTGTTTTAACATTTTATATTTATGTTGGACTATTTTGATATTTTCCTGAAGGACAAACCTGTACCAGTTCCTGAAAGGCCAAAGGAATGGAATCCACGTGCTCCTCCCGAGTTTGTAAGAGATGTGATGGGTATGTTAAGTTACCTCTTCTAATTCTGGCATTTGATAGAGATGTTGGGCTTCTGTATTTATATTTTTTTGTAGTCATGAAGGCATTTTTGTTTATCTTTTTAATAGTAATAAATACAATAGAGAAGTTCGTTGTATGAAATTAAGTCCAGCAGGCAGTTGAAGTGAGCGACAAAAGTACAGCCTCTATAGAATGTGTGACTCTTCCATGCTCTAAATAGACTGTAGGCACATGCCATTGCAATTGAAATCACATTATGACCTGTTACTCCTTCCCCAACATTTCAAGGTAAATGTTGTATGTGCCCGCCCCACCCCACCCCCCCAAGAAAATGTGTGCTTATCCAGTAACGTAGCTATCTTTTTTTGAACCTACCTTTTCTGTTAAGGGGTTAGAAGAACTAAGAATGGATGTCACTAGTATAATAACAGCTGAGAATCAACACTGTATAAGATACTGTCCATAATAGGGTATAGTTTCTCATGCATATTATTACAATTTAGAGTTGGAGAAGACACTAATGAAAGTGGGCAGAGAATGCCAACTCTGTATAATGACCTAACCAGGAATAAAAACCAACATATCTAGAGCCTTAAACCACTAGTTCTACAACGGTTACGCTTTCCTATAATGTCCTGTAACATTACAAATGTTATTCCTTGAGGGGTGTGTCTTAACAATTTATTTAGATGAAACAGCTGGAAGAAATAGTTCAGCCAAAATATTTATGTGTTACTTATCCCATGTCGTGGGAAGTGATTGCCAAAAAAAATTAATTGCATGTTTTCATATAGAAAAAAATAACAGCATTACCAATACTTGACACACACAAACACAATTTGAAAAGCATCCGTTTTTTTAATATAAAAAAAAACCTCACATTATATATATATATATATATATATATATATATATATATATATATATATATATATGTATATATATATATATATATGTATATATATATATATATAATATGTATATAAAATATAGTATACTAGGGGGCTTCGCTCGCCAACCACCATGTTTGGTTTTCCGGATACACACTTTTAAGATTTTTTTTTTTCTTTGAATTATTGCTATTTCATTAGTTTCACTTTTATTTCAGAACTTCTGTAAAAACAACATTTGGAATCTTTGGAGTCCCAATATGCTGAATTTTTTAAATGAGGCCAGTGAGACATGTGTTTAATGACTTTGTACCATATTTCAGGATTTCAGGATCGGTTTCTCTGTTTGAAATTTCAGCACAGACAAAGCGATCTACATCATCAGCAGTTAATAATTTTTTTTGCAAAGTAACCAATAAATGCATGTGAGGTAAACCCCATTTTTGAAATTCTCTGACTTAAACTTCAAAGCCTTACAATATTTACATACTTCTGACATACAGTATGTTCTTATATTCAATCTCTATTTGCCTTTTAGTTATTTCTCCAAGTAATAATTTCTCCTTGTTTGAGCTAATGCAATCTTTACTTTCTTTTTTTTGACACTTGTTTTTTTCTGCTTTCATATTCTGTACCTTGCTCTGCATGTGTTTTGCGACTACATTTTTTGAGTCTTTTGAATTACAGTTTTCATTATCTCTAACCTGCTCTGCATGTGTT
The DNA here is from genome assembly GCF_900747795.2 of Erpetoichthys calabaricus. Classification (NCBI taxonomy): domain Eukaryota; kingdom Metazoa; phylum Chordata; class Cladistia; order Polypteriformes; family Polypteridae; genus Erpetoichthys; species Erpetoichthys calabaricus. The sequence continues at coordinate 101,587,946 of NC_041401.2, forward strand.
TGGCCCCCATTTTTTAACCTCTTCATGACGTTTTACTTTGTTTTCTATTCTGTCTTTTATTTCTGACCTCGCTTTGTCCTGCTTTTTTTTCCCCAATGACACCTGGTCCGTGGTGATTATTTTCCCTTTTTCGAGTAATAATTTCCGTTTGTTTGTGCTGCTGCTATCTGTACTTTTTTATACTTTCTAATATGTTTGTGCTGCTGCGAACTTTACTTTCTTTTTTTATACTTTCTAATTTTCCTACTTTCATATTTTTTAACTTTCTCCACATTTGTATTGCGCATTTTTTTTTTTTTTTTTTTTGAGCCTTTCGAATTCCACTGCTTTCATAATCTGCTGTGCATGTGTATAGCGCCAACGTTTGTGAATGTGGTTATGAAGTTGCAAAGGCGAAAAGACTTTGTTTTCCACCCTTTGCCTTTTTTTTTTCTGACTTCAAATTGTCCTGCTATTTTTTCAATTACACCTGGTTCTGATGATTAATTACCTTCTGTTTGCGCTAATGCGATCTTTACTATCTTTTTTTTCTTTTTTATATACTGTAGCGACTGATGTAATAAAGTGTCGCAAAAGTTCTACTTGAACAATTGCCGACTTCGTAACCCCAGACACAAATTTCTAGCACCTCTCCAACACCTCCTCCCCCGGGTCTCGCCCCCCCCTTACCGCATCAATTAATACCCCGCTATCAGTCTTCCGTGCTGTACTCCGCCCTCCCTCAATCAGACCTAACAGTCACTTAAAACAAAAAAGGCTTCAACTTGGCTGGGACACTACAATATTTTTGAATTTAACTGCTTTCATATTCTGTACCTTTCTCTGCATGTGTATCGCGCCATCGTTTGTTTGAGCCTTTCGAATTCAACTGCTTTCATAACCTCTTATCTGCCTTTTTTTCTCTCCAGTGCTTTTGGGTCTCTTTTGAGTGTTTTGCTGGCCATGCTCATAATTGATAAGAAGGGCGTGTCTTGCAAGACTCTCATGTTCCACGACCCCACGAGACGGCCATGGGACAATCTCTTGGCACCAAGTCTCATGTTTATGGTCCCCGCGAGATGCTCCATGGCCAGTGTTTTTTGTTTCGCAGGTCTTTTAATTGTCTTTCGAGAACTTCCGAGAAGATCACATATTGTCGCCCTGCTTTTTTTTCCAGTATTTTTTTTTTTATAATATATGTATATACTAGACAAAGAGCCCGTTTTGACAACGTAAGATGAAACGGGCACGAGTTTGTGTCAGCAGTGTATGAAGAACAAATGATAAGTAACGAAGAAATTGTTTTGTAATGATTGTAGTCCGCTTTACTCATTACTGTACAGGCCTGTACTGTTAGTTGATGAATTTTCCAGGCCTATAGTATAATATTGAATGATGAATGTTCCAGTACAATATGGAATAGTAATAAGTATAAGCACCACAAACCTGATATAGGTGTATTGAATGAATGCGTAATTGAATCAGAATGCGTAATTAGGCCTCGAGCTGTAGTCAAAATCGCCTTTCAGGCCTCTAGAGCTTTAATCGAAGTCGCCTTTCTCTTTGAATTTTTGTAGCCGTAAATCCGCTGCCTGCCGCGATGTTGGGGTTGGATGTCGGTCTTGTAAGGTGTTTTGGGCAGCTGCGCAGAAGGCGACTGCACATTCGGCTTCGGACGTGAGTGAGTGAGTGAGTGAGGAGGCAGGCGAATTCTGTATTAAGATATATATATGCACAGTATATATATATTACAGTATACAGTATGTATGTATGTATATATGTATGTATGTGTATATATGTGTTAAAAAGGTGTACCTACACCAGAAAGACTCTTGCCTTTTTATTAAAGTGGATTATTCAGTTTACAAGTACACATGTCATTGTTGACAAATTTGTTGGTACCCTTGCAGCTTATTGAAAAAGAGCTGTATTCCTCCTGAAAAGTGATTAAATAAAAAAATGTATAACTGCATGCATTTCATATGTCATTGGATAAAGCAAAGCAAAAGAAATGTTAAAAGAGAACTTTATTGCTTATTGTACAAATATATTCTAAAATGACCTGGGGCCTCATGTATAACGCCGTGCGTAGAACTCACACTATAACATGGCGTAAGCACAAAAGCGTGAATGTGCTTACGCACAGAAAAATCCAGATGCATGAATCTGTGCGCACGCAAACTTTCACGTTCTTTCACTACATAAATCCCGATCAGCGTGAAAAGTAACGCACGTGCACGAGCCTTCTGTCCCGCCCCAACTCCTCCCATACGCCTCTTTGAATATGCAAATCGATATAAATAGCCTTCTGAAAAAAGACAATGGGAAAAGCACGGGGGAAAATATAAGAATTTCAGCGAATACCAAGTGGAGGCAAAGGAAAAACGTACTATTTGTTGGTTTAAACAGTGGTATAATCAACAAAAAGAAGTTGATCAAGTGACAGAGTGTCGGAGAAAGTCGAAAGCTCAAATTCACAAAGTCGCACAGTGCCTGAAATAAAAAAGAAATCACATATCAAAGTCGCCATGAAAAGGCAAGTCGTAGCCCACCGTCTGAGTGTCATATGAAAGCTTATTAGGGTACAGACAAAAAAATAGGCACACAGTGGGAAAAAAGCACGAAATGTCAACTTTAATCTCGAAATTTCCACTTTAATCACGTAGTTTATTTTGCCATTAAAGTAGAACATCATAACTTCATCTTAAAATCGTTTAATTTACTAGTTTCTCAAATCCCATTGTAACTAAAGTAGGACGTTAAATGTTTTGTTCTGTATTTGATCTTCTTTGTGCTCTGTGTGTGAATCACTACCTGCTTCTTAAACGGGCTTTCTCTTTCTCTGACAGGACATATAATCCATTATATTCGTGACATTACAGCTCTCTGAATAATTACAATACTGAGATGTATACGTGATATCTTTTTCATGATGATAGGAATGAAAGCATTTTATTAAACATGGGAACACGGTGGTGCAGTGCTTGTTCATATCTCACGCAAGAGGCTTGCTGCGCCATGCGCGACCTTCGATGAAATAATTTATCACAGCAGTACTGTCTCTTTCAAACGTACTATTCCTATCCCTACTTTTCTTTCTCCAAATACCCAATTGCCACACAATCAGCTATGTAATAGACGTGAAGCCATTTGTAAGCTTAGAACGCCGATTCTTCAAAACTTTTAAGGAACATTGAAATATCTTCGTAGTACATGTTTAATTATTCTATCCGTCTATCTTTCCAGTGTCGCGTCAGCGCAAGAATACAACGCAATGCAGGAACAATCCCTGAACTAGCTAGCGCTGCGGCACCGTGTCCTCACATGTTTAATTATTAACAATACAGATTATTTAAATGAAGTTAAAGTTTTATCTGTATAATATAATCAACATATTTTGCTGCATTTCATCTTAAAAATGAATACCGTCATCATATGTAGATACGCGCTTTATAAAGTGGCGCAGGTTGTGCAATATTATAACTGTAGTGCAAGTTTACAGTGGGGTAATTTACTTATAAGTAAACAGTTCTACAAGGAGCACTTGATGAACTGATTGAGTGCGTTTAGAATTCTTGGTATGAAACTTTTTCTAAACCGCGAAGTCCGTACTGGGAAGTCTCTGAAGCGTTTTGCCGTGGCTAAGGCAGCATCTGCTTCATGCTGTGTACCGATAATTCTCTTTCCCATCAGCTGCTTCTGTGATTCCCCACTCAGATACAGTGATATAAATACTCCGAGTGGTGCAGTGAGAGTAATATGGAAAAAGATGATCTGCTGTGGCAACCCTTAACGGGAGCAGCTGAAAGAAGAAGAAGAAGTGCAGTGAGAGTAACAACGCTAAAGCAGTTATGATATTTGGAATACTATGGCTATTCTCTGGACCATTATATTGCTACAGGTTAATTACAATCAGATGCATTACACTAATAAACAATATGCAGTTACTTTCAGTGTATTTATAAAGCCGCGTCAGGAATGTGGATCTAAGAAAGAAAGGTTGACCACACGGGAACAGTAGCACTGCTTTGACGCTGTGTGCCGCCAGTCTGCAAAACCGAGTGGAGAAATTGCGTACGCCAAGAAATGAGTTACTGGCTTTATGCCAAGTTTTGGTTTTATACATCACGATTTGAGTGTGGAAACATTCGTACGCAACATTTCTGTGCGTACGCACCGTTTATACATGAGGCCCCTGGACACTAGCTGTTTTCTTTAGTTAGTGTAACACATGCCTCCAATAGTGCAAGCAGTCTTTCAGACTATTTTAAGTGGAGAAAAGTAGTCACTCTGTTGTTTGGTATCCCACTCTGAACATGAACTAGACAGAGCAAGTGAGAGAGTTGTTTGGGTAGATCAGAAAGTTAGTTATAGACAAGGCTATAAGACCATCTATATGCAGCTTGTTTTTCCTGTGACTACAGTTGCAAATATTATTGACGTTTAAGGTCCATGGAACTGTAGCCAAACTCTCTGGATGCACCTGCAAGAGGAAAACTGACCCCAGAATGGGCAGAAGGATAGTGAAAATGGTAGACAAAAGCCAAGGATACCTCCCAAAGAGATACAAGCTAAACTCCAACGTCAAGGTCCATCAGTGTCTGATTGTCCCATCTGTCACATTTTGAGTGACAGTAGGCTCAATGGAAGAAGACCCAGGAGGACTCCACTGTTGAAAGGAAAACATAAAAATCCAGACTGGAATTTGTTAAAATGCATATTGACAAACAACAGTGCTTTTGGGAGAATGTCTTTTGGACAGATCTGACAAAACTGACAAAACTGGAGGTTTTTGGTATGTCACATTAGTTCTGTTTCCACAAACAAAAAATTAAACTTCAAAGAAAAGAACACCATACCTACTGTGAAACATGAAGGAGGCTTGGTTATGCTTTGAGTCTATGGGGAGAACAATGAAATCCTAAAGACTATTGAGACATTCTGGAGCGAAACATACTGCCCAGTGTCGGGAGAGCTCTGTCTGAGTTGCAAGTTATGGATCCTTCAAGAGGATATTGGCCCAAAATACACAGCTAACTGTTTGGAAGTGGCCTTCTGTGAGCCCTGATTTGAATCCTGTTGAACATCTATGGAAAGAACTGGAACATGCAGTCTGGAGAAGGCCGCCTTTAAACCTGAGACAGCTTGAGCAATTTGCTCAGGAAGAGTGGGCCAAACTACATACTTGTTGACGGATGGATAAGTTTAATTGAGAGCCACAGTGGTTACAGTAATTGTCACCAAAGGTTGTGTAACAAAGTATTAGGTAAGGGTCCCATCATTTTTTCATGCCATTTTCATTTGTGTTATGATTCAAGAGAATATTTCATAAATAATATCTCTAAAGCAAAGTCTAATTTTTGTTAAATACGGAATAAACAATGATGGGTGCCAATTACTTTTGTCGGCTTCAAGTTATTTCAGATACTTTACTTTTTCATGGAGGGATAGCAACAGATTTGTCCAGGTCTAAAAATAACATACATTTTATTATTATTTTTCCTCTAAATTATTGTGTCTTTAGCTTAAAGATTGTTGGTTACAGGGTCTTCTTAGAAGAGAAAAAAAGGCCTTGCAATATTTATATGTAGATTTCAATCATTATATAAACAAAAGGTGACATTTTAATGTGGGCATGTAGATTTTTAATATCCATGTAAATATGCAGTTTTAACCAAGACCATCATACAAATCACAAGTTTAAAATGTTTTATAAGTGAAATGCTTTATGGCAAAGTTTGCTATTTTGTAGCAACAGCATGTATTTAATATGGCTTATTGTAAATGTTTTAAGTATTAGATATTTAAATGATCCAGTTCAGTACTTTTTCCATACATTTTCCATGTTCTATTCTTTTGTGTTTTGTAAACCATGTTACATGATGTTGTGTTTTCAGGGTCAAGTGCTGGTGCAGGCAGTGGGGAGTTTCATGTCTATAGACACTTGCGCCGCAGGGAATATCAACGGCAAGAGTTCATGGATGCAATGTCAGAAAAGGTTTGTATATTTGTTATGCATATTTTAGGTTTAAAAGTAAATACTGATTTTTACTAAGCAACTGTTACAGACAATGTAATTAATGTACTATAGCAACTTATAGAAATAATCAGTTGTTGCTAGTAAACAGGATCTCACCCTAGACGAGACGAGACTCATAACAGGCCAAGTTTTGAGTAATCAGTTATTTTAACCAATCTTTAGGCTTTGGAGGAAGTGAGCAAGTGCTAGGCCCAAGGGTAGGCCTCGGTAGGAGGTGCAGTACTGAACTTTATGGAGAAAGTTGATCAGGCACATTGACTGTACATGGAAGTGGGAAAACATGAAGAGGAAGAAGAATGCAACAGTACCAGCTACTGTGACACCCCTATTTTATACATAAAATAAGCTTGATATTATTATGAAAATACATAAACTCAGTGTTTGGTTTACAGAATAAAAAAGATGATGAATTTCAGAAGAAACTACAGGAAAATCATCAAAAGGCCGAGGAGAGGACAGCCAAACGCAGGAAAAAACGGTAAGGAACTGCTTGAATGGTTTAGCCTCATAGTTCAGCTTTTAAAATTGTTTGAAATCCTTGGGTGGCCCTTTACATTTACACAATATAGCCTTAAGGTTTCTCTGTTTGAGACATGCTTAGAAACAGGATAGGATAATAAATGCTTAAAAAGAAAAACCTAATGTTAATTTTGTCAGTTTTGCAACATAAATATCTAATTAAATGAGTTAGCTGCAATATAATTTACTGTAGTGGAATAAATACAGTAGGTAAATAATTCATGTTAATGGTAGACGATGTCAGTATTCAACCTTGGGATGGTGATCAATGTCAATCTGTTCTTCAGGGACCATGTTACTATGGCTTTGTCTTGAAGATTCACTTTATGCAATATCCACAAGATTAGACATATATAAACAAAAGACCTGTGTGTGTGCATGTATGTATATTGAGCAGCCTGCTCTGCCCACACTAAACCACAGCCACTAGATGGTGGATGCAAGCACCATGGTTCTTACTACAAAAGACGTGTGTGTAAGGAGAAGTTCACTCTGTCATGCTCAAACACAGCCACGGGAGTTGGTGAGAATTCTACAGAAGATGTAGAAGCTTATACAAGTTTGACTTGGCACTTGGTGAGATGGCACTACAGCTGCACGTGACTACGTATCCATTCAGACAAATTATGACCCGTCCTGGCCCACTTAGCTAACGCGTCTGCAAGTTCACCAATATAGTAAAACTGCTAAGGAGTCTTGGTCAGGTTGTTTTTTTGTCCCGAAGACCACATACAGCTAGTCATACCATATCTGACAGAATATGCTGCACAACTCATGATCCAGACTGTGGTCTTGTCATGTCTGGTCTACTTGCCAGTTGCTTCTTGCCTCCTCTCTCACCGGCTTTCTCCTGTTCTGTAGAGGACAGTAGTTCTGATGATCTGCCTCTTCTTGTTAATAAGTGTTAATATCATATATAGTTTTTAAGAAAAAATTTGAAAAGTAACTAAAAGCATAAGTTAAAAATGTAAAAAAGATGAATTATTTTTAATTGTTGTGTGTTATTTATTGGTGAATGAACCCAACTGAACTTGCTTTGCATTGTATCCAACTGGGAAGGAGAAGCTAAATGAATTTTGATTGGATTCTAAAAAGTGCAGTGGGCTTTTAAATGTCCCAGAATGTTAAGGAAACATTTGTTAATGATGCTGAACTGATTATTGTGGCCAGAGAAGTGACCTGACCTGCACAGTAAGCAGTACTAACCACTAGGCCACCGTGCCTCCCTGAGTAAAGTAAATCCATATTACTAACCGAGAATGCTAAACCGGATGATGGACGCAGGCACATCCGGCCATGGGCCGTAGCTGCAAAAAGACGTACTGCGCAGGCGCAAGAAAGGGCGGACGGGATACACACCAAGAGGGGGATTTAACAAGCCCCTGGAACACAAAACGAAAGAAGACGCTCGCTCAACAACAATCCTCACCCACCCCCCCCCCCCCCCCAATCAATAAGAAGTGACACCCAAAGCCACATATCTAAAGGAAACGTCCATATTAAACATACGTCATCTCAAAACCTTCACACTAGGCAGCATAGGTGGATCTCATTAAAATAAAGCACTATTAACCGTTCAACTGGAGAAAAGGCTCCATATTAACAGTGAGTGCGATCATCCTTAATACTTATACATATTTCGCACGCTGAGGAACACACGGTCACGGGTACAAAACGATTCGGATCGGATAACGGAACCAAACACACGAACACGAATGAAACAAAAAGAATACACGGCGGCGCATACAATGCGCTTCGGAAAATACGTGAGAAAAAATGTCTCGGATCAAAAAACGCAAAGCTCAAGTAACCCCGTTACAGAGACGTGCCCAAATGAACAGACACATTGAACGTAGATGCATACGGCGCGCGTCTCAAAGTGCTGCATCAAAACAAACACGATTTCAAAAGAAAGAGCTTGCGTCTCAGACATGCAAAAAAGGGAGCAAAGCAACGCGCATATGACCGGCCAGAAAACAAGCAAGCAGGACTCAAAAAGCAGAAAGCTCAACTGACCGACATACAAAAACGGACAAGGCACGATACAAACAATGCACGACGTAGAGTGAAACGGACTTTGCGCAAAGCGGAGGCGGATCAATTAAAACTCAAAAATAGCGCGTCACAAATAATGGACATGCAACAACGCGGCACTCAAACTCCACAAGCAAAACATGCCCGTCGCAGACATCAACACCAGACGTCTGCTAAACGCTTACGCCAGTTGGCTGACAACGCTTTCAATAATGAGTCCACTATTGAGGAAAATTCATTGGGATTAATGAATGTCATTTGCAATCATTGTCATTCACTTAACTTCACAGAAGAAACAACTGGCAATACAAATAATGAATTTACACGTTGTTGTCAAAAGGGGCAGATTAGACTGCCTCCTTTACATTCATATCCTGAATATCTACAGAAGCTTCTAACTAAGGATGTGCCTGAAAGTAAAAACTTAGATATACTCCATCCATCCATCCATTATCCAACCCGCTATATCCTCACTACAGGGTCGCGGGGGTCTGCTGGAGCCAATCCCAGCCAACACAGGGCACAAGGCCGGGCAGGGCGCCAGCCCACTGCAGGGCGCACACAACACCAAGCACACACTGGAACAATTCAGGATCGCCAATGCACCTAACCTGCATGCCTTTGGACTGTGGGAGGAAACCCACGCAGACACGGGGAGAACATGCAGACTCCACGCAGGGAGGACCCGGGAAGTAAAAACTTAGATCCTACAATACTTCATTTGCTTTTGCATCTACCGGAGTACATATCAGGCCACCAAAAGGCAATGGCCCATACTGCTTTCGCATATGTGGTTAACACAACGCACTATATTATGTCCAAAAAATATTAATGTTAATCACATTATTAACCAGGTCATTTCATTACTTCCTGGAGAGACACGGCTCTTTCGAAGCTCTGACAAAGTTGACTCTGATGACGACAATGAACATCTGAATTTCCCATTAGAATATTTGAACACTCCTAACCCGGACGAATGACCACAACACAACCTTACCCTTAAAAACGGAACAATAATCATGCTATTAAGAAACCTTAACACTAAACAGGGTTTATGCAATGGCACACGGTTAGTCGTCAACACCATAACACACGATGTTATTCAAGCAACAGTTCTTTCAGATTCACTTGCTAACAATACTGTTCTCATTCTTGGAATTGACCTTACGAGTTCTGACCTAGAATTACCTTTTACATTGAAACACCGACAGTTCCCCATTAAACCTGCATTTGCCATGACCAGCAACAAATCACAAGGACAAACCATGGACAAGGTTGGCATCTACCTCTCTGAACCCGTTTTTGGACATGGACAACTTTATTTTGCCTTCTCATGTGTTCGACGTTCATCTCACATTAAAGTTAAAATTAAAAATGATCCATGCCAAGGAAGACTCATTCAAAGACTAGACACCATCTTTACTACTAATGTTGTATACAGAGAAATATTCCTATAAAACATTACTCTATGCCAAACACTCTATTTTGTATTTATATAGGCATCATCCAAACCTGCACACTATTCTATATCTAATTCATACATCTCACTCTTTGTCATGCCCCAACGCCAGGGGTTGGCGAGCGAAGCGAGCAGGGGGCGGAGCCCCCTAGTAGTATACTACCTCGCTGCTACAGTGCTCACCGGTATAGAGTGCCAATGGATCCTTTCTTCTTTACATGACTCTTAAGTAGCTTGCTATCCTTAAAAGAGCCATCTCGTCACCGAGTTGGAATGCCTTTCAACTTTTTTTAGCATTACCTTTTTTATAAGCTGCCTTGTGGCTGGCTTTTAAGCTGTTTATTTGCTCGATGGAATGCTAGCTTATACTTTTCATCCCCGAGAGATGCAGCATTTCAGTACCATTGTCCTCCTTTCTTCCATGAAAAACCACACAAACTCTTTGAAACACATTTTCGTTGCAGAGGTGTGATCAGTGACAGAGGCACAATAGCAGGGATCTTGAGTGCTTTGCTGTCAGGTGCCACAGCAGAGATGTTGAGTACTGTGCTGTCACTCTGTGAAATGACACAACAGGTATTTTAAATGCTGTGCTGATATCCAATGTAGTAGGCATGTTAAAGGCTGCACTATTATTATTTCGCAGGGTCTCTTGGAATGCCCTTAAGGTTTGTTTTGATCAGTGCTACTCCACATGGCTAATTTGTATGCGTTCGGCCCACAGCACCTTCCTTTACACAGAGACTTGAAGGTTGGTTTGTGTTACTCCATACTTGAAGTTGAAGAATGCATACCATTATCCCACAGAGCCTTAATTGAAATGACCTGCACACTTTGTGATCGACATATGACCAATTTGACATATGGCCAAATGTCAGTCAGTCAGTCAGTCATCCAACCCGCTATATCCTAACACAGGGTCATGGGGGTCTGCTGGAGCCAATCCCAGCCAGCACAGGGCGCAAGGCAGGAACAAATCCCGGGCAGGGCACACACACCAAGCACACACTAGGGACAATTTAGGATCGCCAATACACCTAACCTGCATGTCTTTGGACTGTGGGAGGAAACTGGAGCACCCGGAGGAAACCCACGCAGACACGGGGAGAACATGCAAACTCCACGCAGGAAGCAAACCCAGGTCTCCTTACTGCGAGGCAGCAGTGCTACCACTGTGCTGCCAAATAGCCAGTCCCAAATGAAAACAAAAGTTGGCCCATGAATGTATATGTAGAGACGCTTGTGAGGTCCTGTGCTTCTTTTCGACTACTGAGATCAGCTGATGAAGAGCATCCGGTGATGCCACATCTGTACAGTATCAAATCTCTGTCCAGACTCTTTATGTGAAGGCTCTGAATTGTGTAAAGAACTGCCCGCCTCCATTCAAAATTCTGACTTCCTTAGTGTATTTAAGAAGCATTTGAAGAATCTGTTTGGTGAATTTCAGTCTCACTTATATTAGCTGTTAGGTTTTGTAATCTATGAATTCTAACTAGCATGTATATTTTTCTGTGATAATCAATTTTGTTACCTGTTCAGTAACACTTGCTCCCAAAATGTCCTCAAACTGATGTTCATCTCAATTATGTTCATCTGTTTTGTAAGATAAAAGCATCTGCTAAGCAAATAAATGCAATTGTAAATCTGCTGTATCACTTTAAACACTAAAGCAAACAGATTCGCTATCCATTGGTTGAATTAAAAATTGTAAAAACACTGACACATTTTAGCTTTTAATGAGAGTGACAAAATTTTCTAGGTAAAGATATGGCACAGTATTTGTAAAAAGTATTCTGATTGTATTGCTTATTTTGATTCTTACCTGTAACTACATTTTATCATACTCTCTAATTCTTTGCTACAATTTTTGATAACAGTATTAGAATGCATGGCCATACATTTAACTATACGGTATATCAAGAAATATGGGATATCAGGTCATCCTAGATTTAGTTTATTAGCTTTCCTGTTTTTGTCACATAGGGCCTCCTTATAACTATGATGTTTGTCAGTCTCACCTTGATGTCACAAATGACTCGTGTTAATGGAATGCAGCTGCTTAATATTAACAAAAGCAGCTTCATTTTTGCTAGGTGCCCTTATTGCAATATGAGTGCAGTAAAGTGCCTTGATTATGTAAGAATGACCTGACCCTGCTGCAATGTTGTTTTATGTATGTGCACTGATGCAACGAAAACTAGATGTATCGCCTCACTGGTTAGTTATTGGTTTCCACCACAGTTGGCATGATAGCTGTGACAGATAGGGGGCGCTGTTGTCCCCTTGAACCCTCAGAACAGATGCCAAACACCAGAAAAAAGTCCAAAATAATGACTTTGTTATAATAATAAATGTGCACAAGCACCTCCACTATACTTAATAATAAATCAGTAATAATCCCAAATACACAATAATCATAATCTTCCACACCTCCCAGCAGCTCAGTCACCCTTCCTCCCAACTCGGCGCGATCTGCTGGGGTTACCCATAGTCCTTTTATACTTCTTGACCCGGAAGTGTTTCTGTCCCTCAGTCAATGTGACTCTTAACACTTCCGGGTCAGGTGAAAACTCCTTTTCTTCAACCCGGAAGTACGTCATTGCCTCTGTCCCCTTGATTGGGAATTACTTCCGGGTTATAAGGCAAATAGAAGTCCCTGGGCCTCCCTGCAGTGGCCCCCATGGTATCCAGCAGGGCTGTGCATTAAAACTCCAATGTCCATGAGGCCCTGCTGGAATTCGGGGCACCTCCATGTTGCAGGGAGGGCTCCATCTGGCGGCTTGGGGGTATTGGCCGGGATAAACTGCCGGCCATATATCACACAGCGTTAACCTTGGCTGAGACTGGCTGGCCTGTCCACCAGTTCCCCAAGAAGAGACAGTAAGTGCCCTATATAAACTGATGAATAACCAAAAAAAAAACTCTTCTGTGCAAATGTACAACATTGGCTCTCTTAAAAGAGAACTAAAATAGTCTATACATCATAGTGTATATTAATTACTTTTAAGGTGTAATATGTTTATTACAATGAGCACTGACCTGACAATGACTTGGTGATATGTATTGTGTTGCCATGTAAGTGGTTTGGCTGTACATCCCTACTTGATTAAGGGTGTAGTGGTTTTTCTGAAATGTTGTGCACGCATGGGTCGGAGCTGCTATAAATATACACGTTTCCCTGTCAAGTTTTCTTTTATAAATCCAAATATTTTTGTGGAAAGTTGCGAATACAAATTTCAAGCCTCTTTTTGTGTGTACTCAAATTTTAAAAATGAGACTCCATATAACTAAAACACTGTGAGCATGTTTTTTTTTCCCCCCACTGTAATCATTTGAAGACCTGCCCTTTAAATCCTTCCTTTCTATGCAAACAGGGCATATTGTCTTTCTTTCACCCCTCTTGACAAGTATATACTCTTCCAAATATATATAAACCACCACTTTTAGTATTTACTTTCTCCTTCCGTACTGCTTCTTTTCCTGAATTTGGCATGTTTAAAGCCAGTGCCTTTATTAATACTGGTTTTGCAGAGCTAATCTCTTCCTGAAAATTTCTTTGTAAGGGTGATTTTTGTACAGAACACAATCGTCATGCTACATATACCCCTAACTCCCCAAAACACTCAAGCTGCTCCTTGTCATTCCTGAGACAGACTTGTAACTGAAGGATAACTATCTTTGTTAGAGTGGCAGATCAGGCTTCAGTCTTCAAGGAAGCATTTTACGTAGCAGCAGACACTTTCCCAGCCATTCTTCATTTATCTTATATATAATTTGCCAGTCTCCTCACTCACTCACGTCCGTCCGAAGCCGAATGCGCAGTCGCCTTCTGCGCACGTCGCCTTCTGCGCATGTCTGAAGCCAAATGCGCAATCGCCTTCTGTGCAGCTGCCCAAAAAACCTTACGAGACCGACATCGCGGCAGGCGGCGGATTTATGGCCACGAAAAGTCAAAAAGAAAGGCGACTTCGACCAACATCGCGGCAGGTGGCGGATCTACGGCCGCAAAAATTCAAAGAGAAAGGCGACTTCGATTAAAGCTCTAGAGGCCTGAAAGGCGATTTCGACTACAGCTCCAGGCCTAATTACGCATTCATTTAATACACCTATATCAGGTTTGTGGTGCTTATACTTATTACTTACTATTCCACTCGTGCCCGTTTCATCTTAAGTTGTCGAAACGGGCTGTTTGTCTAGTCTAAACATAAACAAATGAGGCATGTAATTGATATCTCAATGAAGGAAAAAGTTTTTCTTTACTATTTATATCAGTGATTGTTTCTGATGGTTTTGGTGTATATTTGTCTGTAGACAAAAGTTGAAAGAGAAGAAGCATTTGGCAAAGAAACCTAAACAAGAGGACCCCCAAGGTGAAGGTAGGTATTAGTCACAATATACTGTACATTGTTTCACCTGTTTCCTTCAGTTAGCATACAAGTTCCAGGCAGTAATGTTTTTTTGGCTTTAAAACATTTAAGGATTTAGGAGCCATTTACAGCATAGTCTTTTATATAAAAAACAAAACAGTAATAAGCAAGTTATTTTCTGTCTGAAAGCACTTTAAAACAAAATAAACTTTGTAATTAAATCAATTTTTGTACCTCATCATGTTAAATAATGCTTGGTAAAAGCATGCTGAAAATCATCCTAAAAATGTTTATTTTGTACTGTTAATATTTGAAGTTATTATTTTTAATTTCAAACAGATGAAGGGCTGGGTGTGGATACTGGGTGCCTCTTACATAGCAAGTAGACTCAGTTTTGGGCCAGTACGGTGAATAAGCTCATTTAAATACAAACTGACAGGAACAATGATGAAATACCTATTTTCTTCCAGTTTACTTTATGTACAATGTTATATGTGATATAACCTTCACATCTAAAAAATGATGTGAAATGTAATTAAATATTTATTGGCAAATTCTGGTTCATATAAAAAGCATACAATAAGTACCTATACTAAAAATGTTAATCTTAATTCAAAATTGATAGTAAATATGTGGTTTAAAACATTTCCTGTAAATCGTGTAATATCCAATGTGGCACAACATAGTGTGTTCCATCCATTTTGTTATTACCAAATTAGAAATGTAATTCTTAATATCAGAATATTACAGTTATTTGTTAATAGAGCAAAATGCTTTGATTTGTAAATTACCAGGCCCAGGGTAAATTAGTTCCATTGCTGAATGAAGAATACATTGAGTATGTATTGCCCGTTTAAAAATGACTTTCAAATATTTATTGGAAGTGCTCACCTAAAAATAAGACTAACAGGAGTAACAAAAATAATTTCTTCAAATTAACACATTCTAAATTGTGTTCTAAAACCATTTATAGAAAGTATAAAGGTGTGGAAAATTATAAAGCAATGGGAAGATCGAACAAAAAAATTAACTAGCCTGATATAAGAAAAGAGCCTTCAAATATATTTGTGTAGGTCAGCTCACCCATGTGGAATTTTAGTGTACAGTTTTTAACAAGCAAAGAATTATTATTATTATTAAGAATCAAGCATATAGCATTGAATTGGTGATCTTGTTCTGGAAATATAAACTTTTAAGAAATACACACAAAACACAACTAGTGACTAAAACATCAGTTAGCATAATAGTCTGCAACAATCAACACTGCAGGTTTTATTTAAGAGCTAGTCATTTAGCCCGTTACAATAACGGGCGCTAGAACAGTAGTGCATAAACATTAGTAGGAACAGTCTATATTAAATGGCAATATAAGTCTATATTAAATGGCAAGTTAGCATTCTTTTTGTTGGTCGTATTTTTCTTTCAGCCTTTCTTTTGTTGATGTTTACTTGCTGAGCTGACCGTTCTTCATGGCCTGCCGCCGTGTATTGTGTGTCTTTAATTTTCTGTGACAGTAAAACTGTCTTGTACGGCTCTATTCAATAAGGGTGCACACAAAAAGGCGAGCTTCAAAAGGGCGACCTCAATTGAGCGCGGCGAATAAAGGCGTTCGTAGATAATTTAGTTCAAATGGCTCTGGAATATGTGAAGAGCAACAAAGGTGCAGATCTTTATTTATGTGCGCCTTTATTCGCTGCGCCCAATTGAGGTCGTCCTTTTGAGGCTCACCTTTTTGTGCGCGCCCTTATTGAAGGATGCCTGTGCGCACCCTTATTGAAGGATACCGTCTTGTACGTCCGTAATATACCTTTAATTTTCTCTGGCGGTAATACAGGCATGCGCGTCGGTAATATGCCTTTAATTTCCTCTCGCAGTAATACTGGTTTGTATTTCTGTAAAACACCTCTAACTTTCTCTGACAGTGATATCGCGCATCGCACCGTGCCCCGCGCATGCGCACTTCACCAGAAGACACGGACACCTGGACGCACACAGGGATTTTATATATATATAGATAAATGTGATATTTGGTAATTGAATGCTGCTTCTGTCAAAGCTATTTTTATTACTTTTTTTTTTTTTTTTTGGAAAAGCTATATTTGAAACACAACTCCCTGAAAGATATAATCAATGCTATGAGAATCAGAACTGTTATTTTAATCTGTTCCTATTTTGACAGAGTCTAACCTTGATTTGGATAAAGTATCCAGAAGTGAAGATGAAGAATCAAGAGGAGATGATGAAGATGACGGGGAGGAACCAAGCTTTATCATGGGTCGAAGATGATAGTGAGAATTCAAATAAAAGAGTCTGTCGAAGCACCAGAAGTGCATTCCAGCTCCCCTAATCTAGTCATCAAACAACAATGGAAATGAACAGAGTGTTCTAAGGAAACAAGTTGATTGCATTAGGAGCAATGCAGTACTTACATTGGTGACATGTGGAATATGATTTTTGTATTGTGCACATTTTCAGTCTTACATAGGATTTAAAGTCCCTTTAGTTTGAATCTTTCAGAAAAATGTTGTACAAGCTTTGTCAGACTCTACTATTGTGCAGTAAATCTGGCACTGAGAATCATTAACAGCAGATGGGTTGAAAAATAAAAGATTTATTTTCTGTATCATTTTAATTATTCAAAGTAATTATTATGAGAAGTTGTGTTGATTGTTTTCATATTATTTCTGATAATATACTAACTTGTGTTCAAGGTAGTTTTTAGCTGTTCTACAACTCCAAAGCTGTGGGTGTTCTTTTACTGCCCGTATTTATCAGAGTGTCTCAGAGTATGAAAACTGTTTTAACTGACTCAAAAAAAAAAAAAAAAAAAAAAAAAATAAGTAGTGCAAATTTGGTCCTACTTTTAGGAGCAGGATTACTGACATTTTATCAATGTTCCTAAATTTTGGAAACTACTTTTAATTTTACTGAGATCTAGGAGAGCATTTGAGCTGTCCCAACTGGCTAGGATCTACCAGAAGATAGGATTCAGGCAGAGATTGGCTTGCACTGCTGGCTACAGCAAGCCAGGCCACACTGCCAGATGAGCTTAACACCCATTGTCATGGGGGGCCCCCCCAATCACTGGAGGCAAGTTTGATGCACCGTTGTCAGTAACACCAGCGGAGGTGTGCCAGGTCGAATAAATCCCCGTAAGGCAGCAGGCCCTGACTCCATCCCGGGGTGTACACTCAGGGCCTGGTCATCAGAGTTGAACGGGGTCCTCACGGACATACTCAATCTGTCCCTGGCACAGGCATCCGTGCCCCCCTACTTCAAGACCACTACCATCATGCCCCTTCCAAAAAAAATCCCAGGTCAGCTGTCTTAATGACTATCGTCCCATTGCCCTCACCCCTATTGTGATAAAATGCTTTGAGAGACTAGTCATGGCACACATTCAGAAGTCAATTCCAGCATCCCTTGACCCCCTACAGTATGCTTACCACTGAAAATCAGTCCACTGATGCTGCAGTCAATGCTGCCATCCACACAATCCTCACACACCTCAGAACAGGGAAACATATGTAAGAATGCTGTTTATTGACTACAGCTCAGCATTCAATGCAGTTGTCCCATGGAAACTGTGCAATAAACTTGTCTCCCTTGGACTGACATCCCTCTGCAGCTGGGTGCCGAATTTCCTTGCAGACAGACCCCAGTCAGAGTGGGAAACCAGACATCAGGCACAAGAACAATCAGCACCGGCTACCCCCAAGGGTGTGTGCCGAGTCTGCTGCTCTACACCCTATTCACCTATGACTGTGTGGCCTCTCAGAACAACACCAACATCTTTAAATTTGCTGATAACACAACAGTCATAGGGTTGATTACTGAGGGAGGGGTAGAGACAGACTATAGGATAGAGATGGCAGGACTCGTGGCCTGGTGTCAGGAAAACAACCTCTCCCTGAGTACAGATAAAACCATGGAGATGATGATTGACCCAAGGAAGAGGAAGCTGCAGCACACTCCCATTTATATCGGTGAGGTGGAGAGTGTAAAAATCTTCAAATTCCTTGGAACCCACATCAGCAAGGATCTGACTTGGTCTTACAATACACAAAAACTCATTAACCGAGCACACAAAAGACTTCTTTCTGAGGAAGTTGAAGAAATGTAGCATGCCAACCAAAATTCTCACCAATATCTACAGTGGTACAATCACAGTGTTATCACCTGCTGTATTATTGTATGGCACAGTAACTGCTCTTTGCAGGAAGGAAAGGCACTTCAGCGTGTAATTAAAACTGCACAGCACATCTCTGGGGCAACTTTCCCCTCCGTACAGGACATCTACGCTAGTAGGGTCATCAGGAGGGCGCACAACATAATTATAAGACAATACGCATCCTCGACACACGCTTTTTACGCTGCTTCCCTCAGGGAGGCACTACAGGAGTGTGAAATCATGTACCACAAGACTGACACAGTTTTTTTCCACAAGTAATTAGACTCCTGAACAATGCTAAAAGTTAAAGTCAATCCAAACCATAACTCATAGCCTCATAAATGTACTGACTGCTGCGGTATGTCATCAGGCACTGTGCACCTTATTTTGTAATCTTGTAATTGCTATTTATTTTTATACTTTTTGTCTTTTCTGTCTTTGTATATGAAGGTGAGCAAGCAAAGTAAGAATTCATTACATGGTTTTAACATGTTTTTACTGTGTATATGACAAACTTATTGTATCTTGTACATTCTGGGAAAGATGACAATATTTTCCAAAGGTCTGGACAGCAATGAACTTGGAAGATGACAATTTGACAGAGATGGACAAATATTGGTAACAAATCTTGCACGTCACAAAGAAGCCTTTCTCTGTCAAACAAAATGATAGTGTTGCTAATGTTACATTTTTGACCATGGTGAAAAATACAGCTTTGCAATTGTGATGGGTATGTCACAATCAACCATTTCTCAAATTTTTTTCAGAAACCTGAATGCCCTTATAATGCATTAGGCAATATATACAGTGGATTAATACATCTCCCCACCACAACACATGAGGTAACAGTAAAGTAAGCAGCATTCATGCAAACAGCTGGTTTAATTAGAGTTGTTAGTGTGCTTTATGGCATACATGCTAAGATCATAGGCCACTTTCATACTCTGAAGCGTTTGCTTGCTGAGATCTGGCATATCCACATATATTAATGTCTGAAACCAACACAAAGAGTTTCTGTATTGTTCCTCTTTGTTTTATTTTGAAACCAAATCAACCATTATCTGAGTTATTATGATAATGGTGAAAAGAAGAAATGGAAATCCCAGAATTTAAAACATGAAGAAGGTTCAGCGTTTCGTGTTAATCAAGGTAGCTCTTTTGTGTGTAGTCTGCATTGTATTGAGAATGACTACCTTCCGTCTGTATATTGTGTCTGAAAATTGGCCCCGTCCCATCCCGCTTTTAAGTGGAACAGCTGGGGAGATGGGAAACAAGGGCAGCTTTCTGTGCATGACCGAGCAGAGAGATGTCTGGGAGAAGATTTTTCCGTACCCATTTCTGATGTACCAATCGAAATGCAAGAGATGATAGGCTGAAAAAGTGTGTGACACTGATTGGTTGACAGACCACGGTTATTCACGTCCTCCATCAGTATGCTTATATGTTTTAATATAATAATTTTTAATGTAATTTTTATTAAAATCCACTGTATCACTTACATGACTAACAAAGAATCAGCAGTCAAGAATGGATGTAAATCTAACAGATACTTGTACTCTGTAACAGAAATTATTTTATCATCATTTTATACATTAACTGTGTGTAAACTGTAGTATTTAATATTTAAACAACTTTAATGTATTTAATTAAATAAATGATATTGTTTAATCAAAGTCTTGCCTCACATTTTAAAATTTTTGACCAAGTTAAAGGTATTAATACCAGCCTACAACTTAAAACCTTTTAAACATATTCTGATAAATATTAAAATAGATTAAAATATGTAATAAACATATTTTTGTAAGAAAATACCTTACAGAAGCAATTTTGAGAAAAAAAAATAATCACACTAGATTTTTGTCCCTTTGGATTCATCTTGATATTGCATTAAAAGAAACACTTCTTTCAATGCCCATAAGTATACAGTTATTTAGTGATTTTTATATATTCTTCCATGTAGACACCAAAGCAGTACACTTCCAACTGATCTTTCATTTTAGAGATTATATCATCATCCCTCCATACTCTCTCCACAGTGAAGTCTCCTTTTGTGTCTGTAATAAAGTCACAGCAGCTCAGTCCAGTTTTGGCCAGTTCACCTTGCGCCTGCCAGAAGTACTTATAGGTTTTTTAAGTGTAGCTTTGACCTTGGATAAGCTCTATGTGTCTTGAAACACACTCATCATCTGTACATTTTATTTTGGCAAGCCCAAAGCATGGATATTCCGATGGATCAAACACTTTTGTATCGGAGCTATCATCAAGATGAGGAGCATCTGGATGAATTACAAATAACATTTTATGGAAAAACAAAAGCAATATGACACTAAAGCAATCTGACACTACAGGTAGTAAACTAGCCATCAATTTTATATTTGTATTATCATCAAGTAAAATAAGACTACCCTTACTGTGTATCAAGTTATCATACCTTTAAATATAAGTAACATCTACTGTCACTAATAACTGTAGGCTGACTAATTTAAGCACATTACACACTATTCACTTTGTGTTTAAATCTCTTGCAATGCCATAAACAGAAATATTGGAGCTGAGCGGAGCTGTTTTGGCAGGGTGATAACCAGCATCGAAACATTCAGTATAGAGATCTGCAACTACAGTAAATAAATATCAAAACACGAAAGGGTAACAGAACAAATAAGTATACAAGATATCTGCAACCATAGTGAATAAATGTCAACAGACCACATGTAAGTTTAGGTTAGCAAACTGCTAGACAAAACCTGTAGGAAATGTGCCTCCTTTGTTTTCCTCATTGATCTATGGCACCTGTATCACACTATCTCCATATTTAACACATTTGATACTAATCATGTACAAAGAAAAAAAGAAAATGAAAATTGTCCCATTCAAAAATTAGCATGGCATATGATGCCATCTAGCAAAATAGTATAAACAAGACAGCAGTTACCTTCACAGTTGAAAAGGTAATTTTCATGAAAATATTTCTATCCATTTTCAAATTTTTACGATATTTTGTGCTCCACTAATTTTGTAACACATGCAATGGTCAGTTTGAGAAGATTTTTGAGAAAACAGCTGAACAACAGCCCCAATTGATCCATTGTATTGGCCGACCACCATTCAACAGGAAGTTGGTTATCCCAGCAAGAAACTGGCAGGAAGTCATCATAGATACCTGTGAGAATGGTCTATTGCCCCAAGAGTGGATGAACATGCATATATGAATCACAAGTGATACCACTGTATCAACACAGAAGTGCTCATGGATGCAACAATGAAATGTCACACAAGTACGCTGAGCTCTGTATTCAGTGGACCTCTGGAACATTTTGTTACACTTTTCAAGCCCAGGGAGGTTCAATGAGGCAGGATGGGACCCAAATAGAGCCTCACAGAAGATAAGGGGGTATGACAGAGAGAGAGAGAGGCAAGGTATGCTTGGAAGATGGTCAAGAACACTGCAAGTGTGAACATGACTTTGGAAACAGCATAGAAATAGTCATGTCTAGTTTCAGTAACTGTTACTTTATGAAGAAACAGCAGGAAGGTGATTTTTCTGGAAGTACTGCTGTGAATCATTTGAAATAAACATGCTCGTTTTCATTTGGTATGTATCTCTGTCTTTCTATCTTTTTGATCATTATTGCATTATTAAGTCTTAGTGTTAGCATCAGAAAACTTCAAAATGTCATCAGAATTTACAAGAAAATTTATGGTTTGGGCTGCAGTAAAATGTCATTCAATTTCAAATGTGTACTGTTCACTGGGAGTGGATGTAGAACGCTTTATCACTACTTCTCATGTCTTACTCTAGGGTAGGACAAATTCTTATCCTAGAAAGACTTTACGTGGAATTCCTAGGAGTACTTCTTTTTTTTTTTTTTTTAAGATTTTTTCTTTAAATTTTTATTTACTTTTAGGTATGACACTATCTGACACTTCTTTCTTTCTTTCCATGCTTATTTACTTTATGTATGGCTTAACACGAATCAATCTCTTTCTTTCTTTCTTTTTCTTTCTTTCTTTCTTTCTTTCTTTCTTTCTTTCTTTCTTTCTTTCTTTCTTTCTTTCTTTCTTTCTTTCTTTCCATGCTTACTTTATGTATGGTTTAACACGAATCAATCTTTTTCTTTCTTTCTTTCTTTCTTTCTTTCTTTCTTTCTTTCTTTCTTTCTTTCTTTCTTTCTTTCCATGCTTACTTTATGTATGGCTTAACACAAGATGCACTATACTGTTTGATTTCTTTCTTTCTTTCTTTCTTTCTTTCTTTCTTTCTTTCTTTCTTTCTTTCTTTCTTTCTTTCTTTCTTTCTTTCTTTCTTTCTTTCTTTCTATGCTTACTTTATGTATGGCTTAACACAAGATGCACTATACTGTTTGATTTCTTTCTTTCTATGCTTCTTATTTAATTTACGTATGGCTTAAAACGAAATGCACTATACTGTTTGAGTTCTCTCTGAATGTCGGTCTGTCTTTGCCCGTCCGCTCGCACGTTTCCATTCGTCCGCAGTGGCTCGTTCCTAGGAGTACTTCTAACATACTTAATAATAATAATAATAATACATTTTATTTATATAAGGTGCCTTTCTAAGCACTCAAGGACACTGAACAAACAATAAATAATAATAATAATAAAAAAAAGTAAGTATGGGCACAGGTCTTGCACATAGGTTGTGTGGAATCTCAAATTTTCCCCTTGTCAGAATGTGTTTATCCTCCAGTGCCTCGATTTCACTCCTACATCTGTAAGACATGCATTGCTTAAATTGGCACCTTCAAATTGCCTAGGTGTCCATGCATGCATGCATGAATGTGTTGTTTTTGTGGAAAAGCATATCCTGCAATGGACTAGTGCCCCGTCTGGAGTTCATTCCTCAATTTTTCCCTGTGCTACCTGGGCACCCTATAACCCTGACCTGAACAAGCAGTTTTTTTATAATGGACGGATGTTCTTGCTTTTCCTGTTTTGCATCCATGCAAATATTTAGGATCGATTTATTTTAAATATGTATTTTTTTATTTTATCTAGCTTATGTACTATAGCTACTTATAATAAAGTGTTATCAGTTGGACCTATTTAGTAATGCTAAGTGGTGTCACACACATGCACATTGGAGGCAGTCAAGGGGCTTAGATAAAGGGTAAAGAGTTGACTAATATCTCTACTCCCACCTCTGCAAATCACAGGAATGAAGGAACACCTAAAAACCAACCGTGTTTCACTTCCGCCTCTGTGTCATGGTATCCAACTGACCTCACCCTCCTTTTTCTGCCTTCTGCATATAAAGCCAACCACTTGGCTCTCTCAGTCTGTGGCAATCTAGACTCAGTCTTTGTAGACTACTATCTTGCCTGATCCTTATTAGGAAGAGCTTATTGTTAATATATGGGGTAGGACCCCAAACTTTTTTTGCATCATTCCGCTTTTTTCCACGGGGGCTAACATTACAAAAGACTAGTAAATAGTGTGAGCAGGAAGCCATTATGAACTGTATAAAAGTACAAGTACATGCAGTAAATCTCATGAGCATGCAGGCTATATTCAGAAGAATATTATTTGCATCCAAATTATACATTTATTTTGATCACATCATCTGCATCTTGAAACTTGACATGGAAAGACAAAAACATGCATTGATCTTCACTTTTCCTTTACTTTTACATTTGCATATCCATTGAATACTTAAAATGACTGGAAGTTGCACCAAAAATGAGTTCTCGGTTATTTGAAGGAATAGGCAAACATAAGACCAAAAAGGACAAAGCACTTTATTAGGAAGTATGTGTGATATTTTTGGTGTTGTTACTCTTTACAGTAATTCTCTTTTTTTTAGCTGCTAAAATCATTCAAGTCTGTGCTAAAATAAAATTCAGCTTCTACTGAAAATGATTACATTTACATTAAGTAAAGTTGTGTGTAGTTATAAAACACAAGAAGACAGTACTTTCAGTTTTTGTTTTGTAAAGGCACCATATATTTACAAAAAGAAGCTTCCAGGGGAAGTACTTTGGACTTTCACAACACAATACATTTGAGGGTGATGTGGAAACCCTAGGACTGCAGTCACCTTCCTGTAATTAGGATCATGCATCAAAACTTGTGATCCTTGCTCTGTTTGGCTAACGAAATCACTGTCTGAGAAGGGTTTATACTTCTATACTTCCCAGTATGACATATGGCATTCGTGTCAGTAGATAGCTGGGATAGTCCCAGGATCTTCAAATCTTGCTGACTTTATAGAAAAATGTATTCTTAAAATTCACAATCTGTACGTATTAGAAAAGTATTATAAGCACAATGAGAAAAGTAGACATTTTACTAAGCATTAAGATGAAAGAGCTAGGATTAAAAAGACGTATGCCTACATATTTTTTATTGTTCTTCATGAGCTAGAAACTACCAATAGATCATTAAGCCAAAGGTTAGACATGCAGGAGAGCTGGAGAAAGAATGGGCCCCTTGCTTTGAGAGGGAATGTGAACTCTTTGGCTGTAAATAATGGTAGCAAGAGAATAGCTAGCAGGGAGCAAGGATAGGCCTTGCCAAACAGAAATGATGGACAGAGAGGGGTTTTGACAGCCCCTCAGCGAAGAAAAATTGTTAGAATTAATTAGAGGCAAGAACAGAGCAATGAAATGATAGGAGTCAGAGAAGGATGAATAATGGCTTGTATGATTTACAATAAAGCTTGATTCTGCTGCCTGTCCTGAGACTCTGAGTGCTTTCTTTGGGGCTGAAGGTGCTCATGGTGCATAATCTGCTTCTACAACCTCAGAAAAGCTGCTTTAATATTACTAAGCAAAAATGGAACACATCTGAAGTTATCTTTCGCTTTAATTACTTATAGACTGTGGTTAATCAGTAGTTAGAATTTATTTTAAAAATACATACTGTATGTACCAACAGAATCTTGGTGAAAAATTATCTTTCACCTTTCTAAATATCTATCCAATCACTGATTTTATGACCCAGCGTTTTTTCATTGGAGAGTCAAAGCACATCCCAGAAGTACTGAGGGTTAAGGTCTCTAAGCCAGTGCTGAACGAGACACCAGTCTACTACAGGCCACTTCATGCAGACAAACAGAAAAGATCAATTTAAAGTCATGAAATAATGAAACATGTGTAGCAGTGCCACATAGGGGGGATTTGTTTTTGTGTACGTATTCCTGTTGAGTGTTTGTTAAATGTGAATAACAACACTGGCCATGCAGATTCTCGTTTGTACATTGGGTCTGTATCTTTAAACAGGTTTGCACGGATGCAGGGGGGCTTGTAGGATGTGTAGTTTGTGGTTTGTAATAACTGTATGGAAAAAGATGATCTGCTGTGACGACCCCTAATTGGAGCAGCCGAAAGAAGAAGAAGAAGAAGAAGTACAGATAAAGTCACAAGAGAAGGATGAGGCGTGACTTTTTGATTGTACCATTTTCCAATCGACTCCATCATCATCAGCACCTAAACCTTTTATTAACTGTCCATTTGTAGTGGAGAAAGATGGTACACAGCCACTGGATTTAAGAGCAGAGGTGGTTTAATTTTTCTACCTATCCACTTCACAGATGCTCCTTGATAAGATGCGTGTCTCAGAATATTCTTCTTCTGGACTCAGGAGGTAGGACTGTTTTCACTATACAAGGTCTGGGAAGCAGTTTATTAAAAGGAAGTATTCTGCACATACATTATTTCCATTCTTGAACCATTGTTTACATTTCCAGAACCACTTTCATCACCTACAGTAAAGACTTTTTCCAGAACTGTAAATATCATTGTATAAGGGGTTTGTTTGTGGTGTTTGTTTGGTAATTTTGTCATTAATTTTCTTTACCATATTTGTAAATAGTTATTATATTTGTTTTTTGGATGTGTTTAATCTATATGGTTATTTTCCTGGAGTGTCGTTAATATTCCGGTGTCCGGGTGGATATATTGTAGGGCTTAGGTGTTTGCCTGATTCTTTGTCCCTCATTTTACAATACTACGAAAATCTGGTGGCAACCTCCATGCTTTCTAGAAGTTGGGGGTTTGCTACATATCCAGGATGTGTTGGCAAACCACGACCATCACAGAAAAAATGTGAAGAAAACGCGAACTCCACCAAGATTGAATATGGAGGTTTGCATACTTCCTGTCGGGCTGGATTTTCTTCCAGAGTTTAAACATGTTTTTATCTGGCATCTGCATGTTCCCCTTGAATTACTTTGTGTGATTGTAACATGCCCTCCAACTGGCTGATGCTTTTTAAAAGACTAAATCTTGACTAGCATACATTGATGTAAACACAGGCACCAAATCTTTGTGACTCTGAGTTAGACTTAAAAAATAAAATAAACTGATGAATTGATAAAACTGGTAAATAATAAAAAATGAAAGCTTTACTTAAATTATATTCTTATAATGCATTAGACTGACCAAATCCAAAATTAATCTTTATGCTGGATGCCATCAGTCCCAACTTCACTTGGAGTCAATGACATCACTTCCTTCTGTACATTTCTCTCCCTTCCTTACTGATTCTCCTGATCTACACTCGCAGCCACAGCACGTAGCACACACCCTCAGGCGTTATCTCCTCAATCCTTCTTACTTGAGTTTCGCAGAAATTTCCACCTTCCACTTCACTGCTCCCGCTCCCACCACACATTATCCCGTGTCTTTTTTCTTTGAAGAGGACCTGCCCTTCTTAACTTGTCTATCCACACCTGTTGGTCTATGACGCGGCCTTCATTTGCATAAAGCAGGATGCCCCAAACAGCTGGCTAGACTCCATCTCAGCACTGCACTAGGCAGTGCAGGCACGTGCGAGAAACGCTAACATAGTCTACTCACTTCAGTATTATTGAAAAATGAAAAAACACAAGGCAGTTTGTTTTCTTTTTTCCATAATGCCACCAAATGTCAATCAAATCAGTTAAAGCATGTTTTGTATTTTGGGATATTTAGTTTTTCTATTTAAGTGGTTGTTTTTACCCCTAAATAATGATATATCAAAATGTCCTTTCTTAGTATATAAATAATGCCCTAGATGTACAATCTTAGCAAATTGCAGTTTTTAAATCAAACGGAAAATAGTGTTTATGCTGATAAGTGAGTCAGCCAGTCAACTTTGAATTTTACACACAGACATTTTTTTTTTGGTTTGTCCTGGAAATCTTGTATTGCAGTGGAATTTACACCTATCATGGGTCAGTCTTCCAAATTTTAATTCAGGTCAGAGTGAAAATATATAGTTGTTGTCAAAGCACTGCAGCATAAACAAAGGCAAGCCTACTGAACTTAAACATATTTTACTTGGAAAGTTCTGGGCAGATGAACTACTGTATATATGCTGGTTACAATAGATTATGCAACCATGGATGTCTGTTTTTCTTTTCAGTTTCACTTCCTAATTGTACTTTCCAATAACTATAGGAGGGAATTGTGCCTACGTGCTCCAGAGCACATTACTGATGTCAACAGAGCAGAAATAAGGCAGGTGAGACACTGAGGTTTTAGAGTTTGGTGCAGAAATTAACAAACATATTAATTAACAGCCAAATAGACTGGACATCAAAAAGTACTGTTAGAGATCAAGAACTATTGGCATTAAGCTGTTGTAGTTGACTGGACCACAAACGGCAAAAGATCTCTGAGCAGGCACAGGAAATGTCTATCTGGCTTTAGGGTAACAAGAAATCACCACCAACCATCTGTTGCTACAAAACACCCTCAAAAGAAGAAAATAATGAATAAGAGTTCATTATTAACTCCATAAGCACCTATATAGGCTTGATAGAGTGAAGAAGGCAGGCAGGTTTTCAAGAATGAACTCTGGGAGTTCAGTTTGATTGCTGGGTATCTGTTCCTTGCAATTACAAAAAATGCTCACATGGTAGGAATTGTAGCTTTATGTGCTAAAAAAGCAGAATACTGTAAGAGCCCATCCCAATAGAATGGGCACTTTAAGTAGCCACAGTCAACACCCACACAGCAGGAGGCTGCATTGTGAGTTATAGAGTTACAGCTGAGGATTCATCATCAATGAAAGTAAATTTGAAATTATTTTTCTGCTTGATGAAATTGTCAGTAGATTTTTAAAGTATAATTGCCGATTTGAATTACAGCCTTTTTTTTTTAGTTTTTTTTTTTTTTATTTTGATTTGATATACTTTGTTAATCCCTAGGAGGCAGCACGGTGGCACAGTGGTTGCACTGCTGCCTCGCAGTAAGGAGACCTGGGTTCACATCCTGGGTCCTCCCTGGGTGGAGTTTGCATGTTCTCCCCGTGTCTGCGTGGGTTTACGCCGGGTGCTCTGGTTTCCTCCCACAGTCTAAAGACATGCAGGTTAGGTGCATTGGCGATCCTAAATTGTCCCTAGAGTGTGTTTGGTGTATGGGTGTGTGTGTGTGTGCCCTGTGGCAGCAGACCCCCGTGACCCTGTGTTAGGATATAGTGGGTTGGATAATGACTGACTGACTGTTAATCTCTAAGGGGAAATTGTCTTTTCGCATGCTCTTTAGGGGTCAGGGCTCAGGGTCAGCCATTGTACAGTGCTCCAGGAGAAGTTTTCAGATGCTTTGTCAAACTCTCCAACTGATAGTGTGTAATTCCTAATGCCCTGTTATGTACATGGGCAAAACAGCAGGACGGAATTGCTTTCATAATCAGTGATTTGAGTTGGAATTTAAATTTAGCACAAACAGCCAATTTACAGTGTATTAGGACAGGTAACATCTTACCAATTTATCCATAAAAGAGCAGACTAATGACTATCTGCTCATACAGCGTAACATGCTCTCCGACAGTGATTTTTTTTGCCTGTTTTTTTCTCTTTCAAGGAAACCTTGGCCACTACTATCCAAATACAGTCATTTACGTGTTGACTACTCGTTCGGCAGGAAGTGGCTTTTAAATGCTTCCATCATGTGCCTTAAGGTCAAATGTCTCCTTGATATCATGTGGACACTACTCCAATCCACATTAACCATGAAGTATGTATTTTGCTATATATTCAGAGTAAATTTGTTCAATATTGTATATAGAATGACTTTAAATAACTTATTAACTGCTGGTTTGAACCATTTTTTCCTTTCCTTCAGTTTGAATAGTTTAACTTCAAATTCATTTTTAATTCTAACCAAATACAGTAGAGACTATTTTAATGTACAGATTTATAATTGTATTACTTGTATACTGAAATGTTTAATTTGCATACATAGATGTAAAAATATCCTTTGTCTTAAAAAAAAAAGTGATTTTTGTTAAGTTTTTTGATAAAACGCAACACCCCTGTTATAGGTTTTTTGCACTAAATATATATAAGCAATGAATACAGATAGTACATTAAAAAAATTAAAAAGTAAGTAAATTAAAATAATATAAATTAATAAAAAGACTAAGAAGACATTCTTTAGTTCCTCAGCTTTACATATTTGCACCTGCCAAATTATGTAGTTTCAAACACAACACACATCTGATATAGTCAATTCAGTAAACATTTACTATTAAATTTATGCACATACAATTCATTATGCAGTTCAGTACACAGCCTATGTACTGCTAGGAATGAACCAAGTTCTAAAAAGGTACCTGATAAAAACTAACATCTTGTGTGCTGGTGATTAACAAGGATTACCAATAAATAAATTACAGCATAAAAGTAAATGACGCATACTGCAAACATTGACAAAGATGAAACCTCATGAACTAAAAGGAAAAGCTTTTACTGTTCATCACATTCTAAAAGAAAAATGTATATTTTTGTACACTTGGCAGTAAGACAGATCATATTATTCTCAAATGTGATCTAAGCAATGCACAAGACTCTCAACTGAAAAGGTTTCTACAGCAGTAGTTCTGATAATTAGAATATGGTGTTTATGTTTTGCAATGAATCTCAAAATCTACGATTCTTGCTAGTTTGTGCCTGAGCCAATTTATCAATATGCTGAGTAACAAGTGGGTGGTTAGCAAATAGGATTTGCATCATGGTTTACTCACAGTCTGGACAGAAATTCTAAAGAGCCAAAAGACCAAAAAAAAAAAAACTCAAGACACCTGCTTAATGTAATATGATTTGTGTAGACATACAGTATGTGTAGGTCAAACTGTATTTCGCAGCTAGTTCTACAATTTTATTCCAGCAGTGCCGGTTCAATAATAAACACAATTGAGACAGTAAATGTACATCTATATGGCGGATTCCAAAAACCTGCATATCTGTTTAGGGTCTAGTGCGCTCAGGGCATTCTTAAAAGCATCATAGGCCCCCAGGCAAAGTAGTGTGCTGGGGACCCTGTTTTGATAGCAAAACAGAAACATACAAAGGCATCAGAAACACCGTGGTCCCCTATGCTCCTGGGGCCCCTGGCCAGTGTCCATTGTGCCCATACATTAAGAAGGCCCTTGGTAATCTAAAATGCACTAACTATTAACATGAGCAGTTTAAAAAATTGGGATAAAACATTTTAATATATACTTGACTCACATTGGCAGCAAAAAAAAAGTCACTAAACATATTTGTCTGCAATTGTGTAGTATATTTATTTGAAGCATAACTTTGTAAATAAATATGATAAAGAAAATCATTTCCATCCATTGGTCATTGTCAGTTTTATGGCATATGTGTATGTCAGTTTATTAAGTTTTACAATTTTAGACTTTTGTGGTCCATTACTTTTTCCAACAACCCTCTACTCCTTTAGTGTAAAAGAAGAAAAGGTGGGGAAGCAAAGTCGTGGACAACTGATTGACTTATCTACTATTACTGTAATAAAGCTTAGAAAGTGAAGGCACATACTGTATGTTGTGGATTTGAAATACTGTAAACAGGAGACATCTGATTTATTTCTCAGTTAGAGGAAACAGACCAATAGTGCTGAGGTAAAGCCAAATGACTCCTGATGCACTGATCTCAGTAGTGAGCATGGGAAAGTTAGAAACAAGTCAATCTTAATTTATACAGTACTTTTCATAGTAAGCAATATTCCAAAGGTGACTTGAGAAAATGTAAAAGTATAACAATATACATACTATATATATAATTGTTGATATACACAGTGCAGAAAGTTACAAGTGAGGTAAACTATAATAAAGATAAGAATAATAAGTCATTTTCAAACATTCTAACAAAATGTCTCTAACCACTATACAAAAGGAATGGTGGATCCCAGATGTTCCTCAACACAGCACCACAAACTGAGGACTGTTAAGAGTAAATTTTACACAGACATTAAGACATGTTTTCTTTACATATAGAACCACAGACACACGGAATATGTTCCTACTGGACTCAGAAAAACGCATTGTATCCCTATCAAAATGAAAACACCAGTATTTTTATAGCTGAGATATAGAAAGCAGCAAATTTCTAAATACCTACAGAGGCTTTGTAAAACAATACCCTCCCAACAACCTGAAAAGACAGACTCAATACATTCCTTCATAATCAGTGCATCCTACTTTGAAAGGACATCCAACACTCTTGTACTTGCTAAACTACATTTTTTGTTGACTTTTACGAAATGCACCAGTATTTCATTAACAATCTCAAGGAAATTGATTGGGAAATGAAGGGGGACCTATTCAATATTCCTCCAACATGATTCTGCTTTTGGACCATTTTTGCAGGTGACATTTGTTCATATATTTTGAGTGTTGGTCTTTCTGCCAACATTCTCTTGACTAAAAGCCATTCTGACCCTGTATATTGACACTTGAAATGGACCTGGGGCA
Source organism: Erpetoichthys calabaricus (assembly GCF_900747795.2). Lineage (NCBI taxonomy): Eukaryota > Metazoa > Chordata > Cladistia > Polypteriformes > Polypteridae > Erpetoichthys > Erpetoichthys calabaricus. The sequence continues at coordinate 101,620,213 of NC_041401.2, forward strand.
CATTTTTGGAAAATGAGGCTTGTCAGCACACTTCTCAGCTCGCTAACAAAAGATATGACACACAGCAATTGAGAATCTTGACACTGAAGAGCCCTGTCTAACCTGCTCTGTATGGAGATGGGAGTGCACAAGCTACCAATGATTTTCAGTATGGTGGCAAGGCCATTATGTAACAGATGAGTTAGGCTTATGAATTCTGAACCAATCTAAAAAAATATTTCCAACAAATAAGACTTGCTATCTCTTTTAAAGGGTTTTCTTTGACTTGAGACAAAGCACCTTTTATAAAGTTAAAAGTTGTGAATAATGGACAAAAGTATTCCAAGAAACCAAACTGAAATGCCCTGTATGATGTAATAACATGTATGTAAATATGTATGTAAATCATGCCATTTTCTGCACAAGTGTAGGTGAGTTGCACAGTTTTGTTCTAGCGTTGCATTTGGAATAAGAAGCACAACTCAAGGAGTTCAAAATCAAACGTTACAATAAGTTTACATCTAACAGATATTTAGTGGATTTCAAAGATGCACATACCTATTTGATCAACATCTCAGGTCCTAGTGTCATTCAGATCACCGACTATCAGCACACACAGTTCAGAAATGGGAGCTAAAACATTTCAATGTAAGTAGGAAACTCATGGGCAAAAATTTCACAAAACATACGTATTTGGATGGTATATGCCTGCAATTGTGTTGTGTATTTATTAGGGCTGTGAATCGACTAAAAATGAACTAATTAATCACATAAATATGTGTAATCACATTAATCGCATCTAACATTGAAACATCTAATTATAAAATTAATACATAAATCATAAAGTACAATATACACTCAATCATAAAATAATATAGAATCAACACAAAGGATTTTAAAAAAAAATAAAGGTATTGTTTAATCTTAAACAATGACCTTACACCTGAACTTTTAACAAAATACTACTTGAGCAAGTACAACCTGAATCTGAATGTCCTCCTAAAAGGCAAAATTAAAAGAAGGCAAGAAGAAAACGAGTCCAATGTATTAATTCTCAAATTTGCGTATGAGACACAGACGTGAGGGCGGCACGGTGGCGCAGTGGTAGTGCTGCTGCCTCGCAGTTAGGAGACCCGGGTTCGCTTCCCAGGTCCTCCCTGCGTGGAGTTTGCATGTTCTCCCCGTGTCTGCGTGGGTTTCCTCCGGGCGCTCCGGTTTCCTCCCACAGTCCAAAGACATGCAGGTTAGGTGGACTGGAGATTCTAAATTGGCCCTAGTGTGTGCTTGGTGTTTGTGTGTGTCCTGCGGTGGATTGGCACCCTGCCCAGGACTGGTTCCTGCCTTGTGCCCTGTGTTGGCTGGGATTGGCTCCAGCAGACCCCCGTGATCCTGTGTTTGGATTCAGCAGGTTGGAAAATGGATGGATGGATGGACACAGATGTGTCAAAATAAAAAACAATCGAAACAACTTTTGACTTTGAATGCACTGCTAAAGACTGATTTAACTAAAAGAATATGCATCTCTTAAATGGGAATATATTAAAACTTGTGTTAAAACTCCACAAATACCATCCTCAATTATTCATCACCATCAACAATTGAAAATTAAGTGTTGTGTCTTTGAATGGCAATCTCTGAGCTGCCCCATCCCTTCGGACTGTTTAGCACATTTATAGATTTAATTCTTTTTTGTTTGGTAAAATCGTGGTGCAACTTGGGATTTTTGGGGTTAGAAAAACATATCACCACAGAAAAACAGTTGCAAAACAGTGCTCTACCTACACCTTTGCTCCTGGCATGCTAAAAAAGATCTCCATAGCTGCCATCTTGCTTAAAAAATGACACTATGCATTGCTTGGATGGTTATATTGCGTTCTTTGCATAAATTAGCAAAGATACTGCAGACTGGAATAATGGGTAGGGATAATCATTACATTTCTACTTCGTTGAATTCTGTCATTATATTAGGGCAGTCAGCATTGTCAGCTCTCCGGGAGACTGTCGAGCTATGTACAGAGATACTAGAGACTTATTTGATAGTTTTAGTGCCACTCAAAACATAAATTATTTAGTTAGCACTTATGGGATATAACATTAATTCAATCTTTTTACAGAAACTGTAATCTTCACAACTTTTCTCTAACGATATGCCAGGTCTGCTGTAACCCCCAGCCCCTATCCTCCCATGCCCCTACACCTATTTCATTATGTATTGTGGAATAAAGCGCTCTATAGCGCCCCGCTGAACCCACCAGACAGATGTCCCAGACACACGTGTAAAAGCACAAGAAGATTCTTTAATATTTTCTCTTCAACAAAGTGCACAAAGCACCACCCTCTCCAAAATTCACAATACTCAATAACACAACAATAATCAATAATCACAATCCTCCAACTGCCAGCAGCACCGTCACACTCCCACCCAACTCCGGCTCGATCTGCTGGGGTTTCCCATAGTGCTTTTAAAGTCTCTGACCATAAAGTATTCCGTCTCCGGGTCAAACGCCTTCTTCAGGTGTCGCGGAAGTACTGCGGGTTTCCGTCCTCGTGACTCCTAAGTACTTCCGGGTTAATGTCACCATAATAGTCCCCGGGTTCATGGTGAGCTCCCCCTGGCGGCACCCACGGCACCCAACAGGACTGAAGAACCGGACTCCATGTCCCATGCTGCCCTGCGGGAATCCGGGGAACCACTTCTGTCCAGGGGAGCTGCCATCTAGCGTCCCGGGGGATGTAGTGTCCTAAAAAGGCTCTTTCTCTTAGTTGAGGGACGTCCCGGCCAGACTGAAATGCCGGCCGTCCATCACAGTATACATCAAGAAAACAAACATCAGAGCTACATACTGTACAGACAAATGGCATATCATTGTGAAATGCGTAATACAAAATGTTAAAACTTCAAATGAAGTTTAAAGATAGCATATAAATACAGAACTGGATGTGTATGTAATTCTTTACGTACACACTTAACTTTTTTGTATTATTGAAAAAAAAAATTACATGAAATTGCCCAAAGCACTGCCTGAGCCATTTGCATTGTCGCCGGCCCTGGATGCAACAATATTTTTTTAACATGTTAAATATGTTAAATGAACATGAATGCATTAACTTTCTCAGGCTTGCTAGTTATTTTTACAGGATGGACAAGCAGCATAACTTTTAAAATGAATACAGTATATATCAGAAAAGGAATTATTTTTGTAGTCCATTTAAATACAGTATAACAATGGTTATTTCTTTACATTCCTTATCTGTTACTTATTCATTAAAAGGGAGCTCCCGTTAGCTTTATATTGGATCTTTGCGAGTAAAAATTATTTTATTTCTAGACTTTGTGTACTTATTTTAATGAAAAGTCTATTAAGTTTTAATGTTTTTATGAAAACGCAGAGGTTGAAAATTGCAACCCTGGTTCATATAGTGGCAGGGTTAATAAATCAAGTGCCTAATTGTGGTTTTCAGTTTAGTTCCTTAACCACTAGATCACATTGCCAACCGAATCCACATTGCCAAGTAGAATAAAAAAAAACTGTTGTGGATAATAAACAGTAAAATGATGTTTAGATAATTTATACTCATACTAAGAACATTTATTTTTCTAACATGTATATTTACAACCAGAAGGGTCTTCTTTTTCTAAACACATATCTGAGTATTTTAGTATTAGCAGACTCAACATATTGCACATTTTTATAACTTTCAAGCAACATAAAAAATACAAAATAAAAAGTAGATAGTGAGGAGTAGTGACTTCTGCATGGGATTTTAAACCACAAGTTGTCAGTTCAGTCCCAGTCCCCGACTCTCTTATGCTGTTTACACTCAAACTGTAAAAGCTGCAATTTAAATAAAACATAGTATTTTTATTATTAGTAGTAGTTTATTTTATCATTATTGTTATATGTATAGAGAATGGTGAAATTCTTACTTGCATAAGCATAATGCAAAAGTTGCCACAAATTCAATCATCTTTATAAAGTATATTTGTGTCAGTTTCTGGTATGTTTTACAATATTTGACATTTTTTTACTGATAATATGAAAATTGGGAAACTTTCACCATTTGCTATTAAGACTAAATATCCATCCATCCATCCATTTTCCAACCCGCTGAATCCGAACACAGGGTCACGGGGGTCTGCTGGAGCCAATCCCAGCCAACACAGGGCACAAGGCAGGGAACCAATCCTGGGCAGGGTGCCAACCCACCGCAGTAAGACTAAATAACCTTGTTGAATGCTTTTGCTTGTTGTGACTCACTATGAAGTCCATATTGCCTTAGAAATTTTAGAATCTGTCAGGTATGCAGTTGTTCTGAACTTTAGGTGTCACTTTTTCATTGACCTTCAGCAATCTGTTGCCCAATTTTGGGTAGAACCTTATAGTACCTATACAGAAAAGTTACCAATTTCTAATTTTGCAGAGGTTCCCCTTCGGGGGATTTAGAGGGTATTAGCTATAACCATTGACCCTTAGCTTTGTGGTAACACAACAACCAACACATCACTTTGAACAGTGTCCATGGTAAATCTTTACAAAAACTGAAAGAAAGTCCCTGGGACTTTACTGGCACAGAGCAAAGTAAAACAAAGAGCAAATTCAAGGCTTCACAGGGTTCTGCCTGTATCAATGCTCCGTTTAAACCATTCAGATTGTCCCTGAGATCATTATAATACAGAAATTATAATGCAGAAATAAAAATTGCTAGAGAAGCCAAAACAAACTACAAGCAATTTTTCAGTACTACTCCAGTTAAAAGATGATAAAAGAGAATTTAAGAAACCTTGGGGACACAAATGGAGAAATCATTAAAAAAGAGAAGGAAATATCATAAAACTGTTAAATTTAAGTCAAGTTGCGTTATGCTCAAGCTATATAATGCTCTATTAAGACTGCATCTAGAGTATTGTGTACAAGAAAGACATCGGAGCATTTGAAGCTGTGCAGAGGAGAGCAACCAAGTGCATCCCTGGACTGAAGGACATGTCCTGTAACAGACTCAGAGAATTAAACCTGTTTAGTCTCAAGCAAAGGAGACTACTGGGCACCTAATCCAGGTGTTTAAAATCCTCAAAGACATTGATAAAGTAAATCCAGCAGAATACTTTCATCTTAAGGGTGAACCATATACTCAAGGGCAGAGGTGAAAATTAAGGCAAAGTGCATTTAAGACTGAAGCCAGAAAGCACTTATTTGCGCAAAGAGATGTGGGACTCTCAAACAAACTACCAAGACATGTAGTTGGAGCAGAAAGCTTGACACCCTTTAAGAAGGATCTGGATGAGATATTGGGACAGTTTAGCTATTAGCTTAACAAACAGGCTTGATGGACTGAATGGTTTCCTCTTCTTTGTCAGATTTATTATGTTCTTATCTACAGATTCATGTAAAGTAACCTCTTAGACCCCCTTACCATCCAGGAGTTGTTGTTCTACCACATATTGATCTCTCAAATAGTCTATGACTTAATATGATTTAACCCATTCTTTTTCCAGTCCATTAAAAAATCTATCAGTGCAATTCTGGAAACGTCTGGAATCAATCTCAAAGGCTTCTTTCACCTGGCTACTTCAGAATAGACTTTTATATTTTGTATCTTTTAACATGTCCTGTATGTTAAAAGAATAAGTATCTATAATAGCATAAACTGATTTACATAATTAGCAGTCTAGCATTTTCAAATAAGAAGCAAAACAGTAAGAAACAATAAAAAAACAATTGTAAAAATTCTGGATAATATACTGAATAGTGCCTAAAGCAGAGCACTCCATCATTAAAAAAGAACGCATGATGGAATTACAGTCAAGATCATAAGGTTGAAAACAAAATCATAAAAATACATTATTCAGTATATCACTGACGGACACTGTGCACATCTTACTGCGGTTATGCCCCGCTTGTCCCCTCTTTCAAATTTTAAAAGATAATCTGTTAATATATTGCGCAAAGAGGAACACAGTTCTGCAGACGGTACTGAGATGTTTGTCGGAGTTTATCTCGGTTGCATTGACAGCATATCAGGCGCCAACCTTGAATCTGTTCCATGCAATACTGTAGTGTAGATTTAAAGCGTGTTCCAACTTCTTTTCTGCTACGAGTTTTCTGCATTACTTACCTTTACCTTTCAACTGTTTCCGTGTGTTACTGTTGATTTTTTTGCTTTATACACGATAGTTTTTAGTGTGAGTGATAGATTAAAAGAGGTCATACAAAGTAAAAGGGACTAACACATTCCAAGCAAGAATTTAATCTTACCGACCTCAAACTGACGCCATATACTATGATGGGGCGGGGTCTCGTATCCACGCCCCTTCCTTTTTCACGTTTGCATGCTGGCTGTTTAAAAACAGAAGCTCCAGACATCGCCTCAGCGTGGAATACGAACGATGGGTGACTTGGTTGTTCTGCATTTGGAGCTCCTGGGCTTTGAGCGGAGATTCTTCCCGAGTCAGCACTATGTGAGTGTACTCTACTCTTTATTATTTATTTAGCATCAATGGCATGCATTAGTAATATCAAACTAATAAGGAATTTGATTGAATACAGTGTGTTTCATTGAGTACATATAACACAATGTAGTTAAAGGGGTAAAGGAGAAATGGAAAATGCAGTGAAATTAGAAAACAAAATAGCAATATACTCTTCCATCTGTGACAAAATGATGAACTTTTCAAATCTTAGTTACGTTACCCGTATATATTGTGCAGAACCTTGGAGAAGCTGGAGCCTATCCCAGCAAACATCAGACGCAAGGCAGTAATAAGGTGCTAGCCGATCGCTGGGTTTGAATGCCATTTGCAAATATTATAACGGGGGTATACATATAAGTAATGAGAGATGACAATCGTGGCATACATAAACTTGAATCGGCAGACTTTTGTTTTTAAGATCAGTTTAACAAGCAAATTAAACGTTATTATACATTAATAGGAAAAGTTAAACAACAAATAGAACAATAATAAAGCATAGCTACTGACATTTAATTATATAAAATAATATAAATGTGATAAAGTTAATGTATTTACAGCAGAAAAATATATTTAAAACGACATTAATAGGTGGCATGTACTGTACTTATGGTTTGTGTTTATTTTATTTTACTTGCTGCTACGTGATCTGTTCCAAGACTTTGAGTAACTATTCCGGAGATGCCTCAAAGAATAACTACGTTTAGAATAATTCAGATAGGGACAATCCATTTAGTTGGGGTCCAGGGGCACATACCGGTAACTGTAAAGATGTTCTCTGTCTATGCTGCCAGACGCGCACAAAAGCAGAACTATTGTGGCCAGAGCTGGTAAAACAGATCGATTTGGAAAGTTTTCAGTGAAATGAAGAAGTTTGAATAACAAACGTGTGCATGATCACGTTATTCATATCTCCGATCCTAATGACATCTTTTTTACATACTTCTTTTTACAGTATGCTTTCTTGTAGCATTATTCTATCCTTTAAAATGTGTAAAGAGCAGATAGTGACACTGAGAAAAGAGATAGCCACTGACATATCAGTTACAAAAAGCATATAAAAAATGTAACATTCTCAAACCATTCTTTATCTAGTTTGAGGGGGAAGGGCAGCAGGCCTGGCAGCATTAAAAGTTAGTTAGGTACCAGCCTTGGAATGAGCACCACTCAATCACAGAGCCAACTTGTGTCCACACCCTCTATCACACACATAGGGTCAATTTGGATTTGCAAATTAACTTAACTTCTTTCGGAATAAAGGAGAAATGAATAAATTGCAAGACAATAAAATAAGATTAAAAAAATGAAATGGGTGAAAATCAAAGTTCATTTAGAAAATTTAAACATTACACCCATTTGTATGTTTTATGAACTCTTGTTATTAGCACATTACAGTTATAGTATCATGCATTATTAGAATATCTTTCTCAGATCAAAGCAGCTGTACAATAATCAGCACATTTTATTTGTGCATTTTGTAACAGCAGACCTTTCTCTAAAATACCAGATACTGTATAGAACAGTTGGGTGGTGATAACAGATAGATAGATAGATATTAGATATGCTTTCAGAAAGAGGAAGTAGTATTTTCCAGAAAACAAGAAGTAAAGAAAGACAGATGTAAAACAATCTGTAGTATGCTTTTTCTGGAAAAGTAAATGGCTAGCCTGCACGTTAGGTATGTTTTTCTTGTGTATTACAAATATGCTACTTTTTATACATATATACTTGTTGGTATCATCTGTTCTTGATGAAATAGGTTTTTTTTACCCCTATACATAATTCAAAATACAGTATATATCTGATTGTCTGTGTTGGTTGTTAAAGAATATGAAGAAGGGGTTTCACTCCACCCAGCAATTTTCAAATCCCTCTGAAGTGATATTTTTATTTCTTTTAATTTGCAGGTGTATATGTTTCTGGTGAAATGGAGTGACTTGTCAGAGAAGTTGGTTTACAGGACTTTCACAGAAATCTACTCTTTTCATGTAAGTCACTTACAAACTCTGCTGTGTTGTTATAACCACCACCTATGTGTATGGTCAAGTTTCAGATCATGAAAAGCTTCTGTTTCACTGGTTTTAAGAGAAGTAATTTATGAATTAAATTCAACAGTTCATTAATGCCTAGATAAAACAGTAGAAGTGGAAGCAGAAGTACTGTATAATTACAATATTCCGACTTATGATTACAACAACAACAACATTTATTTATATAGCACATTTTCATACAAAAAGTAGCTCAAAGTGCTTTACATAATGAAGAAAAGAAGAATAAAAGACAAATAAGAAATTAAAATAAGACAACCTTAGTTAACATAAAAAGGAGTAAGGTCCGATGGCCAGGGTGGACAGAAAAAACAAAAAAAAACTCCAGAAGGATGGAGAAAAAAATAAAATCTGTAGGGGTTCCAGGCCACGAGACCGCCCAGTCCCCTTTGGGCATTCTACCTAACATAAATGAAATAGTCCTCTTTGTAGTTAGGGTTCTCACGGAGTCACTTGATGCTGATGGTTATACAGACTTCTGGCTTTTAATCCATCCATCATTGTTGGAACATCATGGTGCTTTGGGTAGATGGTGGTGGCACAAGCCACCACCAATAGGACACCGGAAAAGGAAACAGAAGAGAGAGTAGGGGTTAGTACAAATTTTGAATGAATAGTTATTATAATGAATTGGATATACAGAGTGTCAGGATTAAATTACAGTGAAGTTATGAGAAGGCCATGTTAAAGTAATGTGTTTTCAGTAGTTTTTTAAAGTGCTCCACTGTATTAGCCTGGCGAATTCCTACTGGCAGGCTATTCCAGATTTTAGGTGCATAACAGCAGAAGGCCGCCTCACCACTTCTTTTAAGTTTTGCTCTTGGAATTCTAAGGAGACACTCAGTTGAGGATCTGAGGTTGCGATTTGGAATATAAGGTGTCAGACATTCCGATATATAAGACGGGGCGAGATTATTTAAAGCTTTATAAACCATAAGCAGAATTTTAAAGTCAATTCTGAATGACACAGGTAACCAGTGTAGTGACATCAAAACTGGAGAAATGTGTTCGGATTTTCTTTTCCTGGTAAGGATTCTAGCAGCTGCATTCTGCACTAACTGCAAACGATTGATGTCTTTTTTGGGTAGTCCTGAGAGGAGTGCATTACAGTAATCTAGCCGACTAAAGACAAACGCATGAACTAATTTCTCTGCATCTTTCGATGATATAAGAGGTCTAACTTTTGCTATGTTCCTTAGGTGAAAAAATGCTGTCCTAGTGATTTTATTAATATGCGATTACAGCCTCTATGGCATATACAACATGCAAGCAATATGAAAGTCAAGGCTCCTAAAAAAATATGTGATATTGTTGAGTTGCAGCATAACAAAGAAGTAGTACCAAGTTCCACAGCATATAAATGAAAAGAAAATCTCGTTATGGAAGCATCAGTAACAGTTAAAAAAATACCACAATTGTATATTTGCACAGTTGATTAACAATATGAATAAGACATGCATATTTTAGTTTCTTTTGAGCAAAGCATCTTTAATGTATGTATCATCTAACCATACCTATACTATGTGTTTTCATAAATTAGTGCATCATCGGCTTTCCCGAAACTGGGCACAGACTTTTATGGAAAATAATAACTTTTTAATAAGCAACAAAATGGCAGGTGAGGTAGAAGATAATTAAAACATGATAAGTTTCAATTAAATTATGAAAGAATGTGTATACCCTGTGCATATCAAAAATGTACAAAACATGTGAATAGATCAACAGAGTCCCTTAACTATTAATGAGAAATATCTGTTTGAAAATGAAAGAGACAAAACGTGTTTAGACAAAATGTAAACATCATAACCTAAATAGAGAGATAAATTGAATTGTGCATCCTGTTTTGTAGAGAAATAAAAATAATGTTTGACTGTAGCTGTGATGTCAGATGTATTACGTTCATTAACAAAAGAAACTGACAGAACCCACATGCAGGTACACTCTTACAAATAAAGGTGCCAGAGTGGTTCTTCAGAGAAATGCCATAGGGGAACCATTTTTGGTTCCCAAAAGACCCATGCACATATGAAAGAACTTAGTTTATTTAGATCCATAACAGGCTCCATACAGTAAATGACCAGGCATAGATGGTAACAGATTTGTGAAATATCAGTAGTTCATGATGTTAAAAGGACATTGCCTCATACAATACGAAAACCTGGACATAGCCTGGTTTAATCTGTTAATGTCCTGATAGGTTGCCTTCCATACATTAAAGACTGTTTGTTTTTTGTTTCTATATATAAGAAGTTTTTCAAAGAGCAAAGAACCTACTTCATATGCAAATAAACTATCCCAGAAGGTGCTTTGTCAATCAATAGTTCTATGAGGACCCGCACAACCCAGTAAAGAACCATAAAGTGACATTAAATAATCAGTATTGTTAAGAATGTTATCTACTGTGCCAAAATTTTAAGGAAACTATAGTTCATCTTAAGAGAGTGCATCTGTTTAAGAACTATACTTGTCATACAGAGTTTTCATGTAGCAAGGCTCCATTATTTGGCCAGAGTCACACATAATCTAGCCTGAGAAAATTCTTTTAAAATTTAAGAGTATATGTTTACATAAAGTTAGTTATGTGTGGTAGAAACCATGTACATCAATAATTTACCATTTGAATGTCTTCACCTGGTCGGAGGTTTTTAGTATTAAGTGGGGGCGTACTTATGTGTTGGAGTTTTGAAGTATTTAGTAAATGTCTTGTACAAGTTGGCGAGTAGGTGATCAGATAGTAAGTGTTATTTTATTCTGATAGTTGTCATTTTGACTAGATTACAATTAAGGCTGTGACTAAGTGCTATTTTCAGCATTGTACAACTATTTAGGCACCGTCTATTGCAAATATAATAAATTACCAAGATCCTTAAAACCTACCATTAATTTAATCGCATCGTTAATTTAAAAATTATATGTACAGTATATAAATATATTTCAAGATTTTGGTTTCTTATCCATAACTGTTTCTGTTAGAACCCATCTATAGTCAATGGGGAAATGAAAAGAAATTTCAACAAGGATTGGTAAATGTTTACTGAATGTAGATTAATAATGTATATAGTACTTTTATAAAGATAGGAGAATCTTAAATAGCATACTTCCAAAGCAATCATTTCAGAAGAACACACAAGGTCTATTGTTTTGGTGGTTGAAATATGATGGTGGGATTCTATAGCTATTTATAATTTTCTGACATTTGGAACAAAAATTCTGTATAAGTTAGAAAATAGTCACAACTGTCATCATTTAATTCTGGATTTTTTTTCTAATTGTAATTATCCATTATTAATGATATATGCAGGTCACTTTGGCTAGAGTGGTGGTGTGTTGGCTTGTGCTGTTGCAACATGGTGTGTGGTCATGGGTTTGATTGTGGTCAGAAGTGTTTTATAGTTTCATTTCTTTATGTTTTTCCCATGAGTTTCAGTTTCCTCCCAATACCAGAAACATTTCGTTATGTTAATTTTCAGTGCCATGCTTGATGTTTCACATATGTGCACTCTACAGGTTCTTGGTTTTCAGAGTGAAACCCTGTTTTATGTCAATTACTGGATTGCATCACATTGCACAACAACCATATTTGTAATGCAAGTGACATGATTATGGGTTCTGTTTCTCATATTATGAAGGTGACAGTTTTATAAATGTACAAGATTATAAAAAATACTAAATCTGTGGGCTGAATTTAACAATGCTATGGTAAATGTATGTTTTTTGTTTAATTTTTATACTTTTTTTTTTCTTTTCAAATGTTGTGAAATAGGTCATTAGGTCATTGCCTGACTTTAGCATAGGAAAGATCTAGGCAATTTTGGCAGCATTTTTGCAGTGTTTTAATGTTCTAACAGTCAGATGGGAGTCATTTCCTGTTTTCATAAGAAAGATACATGGTTTGATGAAAACGTAGGTTAGAAACATTAAAGGTCTTGCATAAAATTTGAATTAACGAATGGTAGATACACATTTTTAGACACCTTTGTTCTCATACAGCTATTTCATTTCATTCATATATCATTCAGCTGAAACTACAGCCACTCCTAACTTCTTTCAGGTTCTTTGAGAAGTTTCTGTGTAGATTAAATGCATATGTAATATTCAGCAATCATTGCTGTTGGTAGTAAATAAAATATGCAGTATTGCAGTGGTCTTCGAACTTAGAAGGACATGCATACTGTTAGCATTGACAAATTTTAGCATTTAATTGGACTTTTAGTACAACTGAACACTTGATTATGTTTTGCCTTTATTACATGAATCAGGGCATATAGAATAAGAAGTTGCTTTATTTTTGTACTTTTGGAAGGACATGTGTATTTTATTCACAGCTAACATGAGAAAAGGTTTCTGTCTTATTTTTTCTCATTCGATTATTAAGCCACATGATGAGCAGCACAGATACGAATTGAACTCAATATTCAACTCCTTTTAGGACATATTGTACATTTGTCCAGTGTCTGCTGTTTGTTAATTATCATTTTTAAACAAAACTATAGCGTATTGTTTAAGGGAGAAACTTCTTGAAAAGAAACACACAAATGAAAAGAGAAAGAGTAATGAATGTTAAGTGTTCTGTGTACTAAAAATTAAGGAAACAGTATTTAACCTATTCATTCACCTATGTCATTTTATTAAAAAAACAGTGAGGTGTAAAATTCTTGAACAAGTTACTTATATTCTGGAATGTGTTTCTAGACTTTAAAAGTTAAACCAGAATTGAGGCAGTTAATAAAACAAAAGTAATCCTTTAATGTTATGGAGTGTGTCTCTGAGTAAGAAATTGTATCAACTGTGATACTTGAGGACCAGAAGCTTGGGAGCCACTGCTATATTCTACTGTTTTGTTGACTTCTGATCCCTCTGTTTAATATTCACCTTTAAACATTTCTGCTGGGCTAATAGAAAAAAAATTGGGGCAGTTATGATCATGAGTTCTTTTGTCTTTATTCATAAAGGCATCAACTAAATCTGATAAGCACAGTATTTGTGAAGTTTTCAAAACAGAAACACATCCATTTGTTTATTGACCGATTTGCTTTTGATAACATTCAACATATACCAACTTTGTTTATACAGCCACATGTAGCAATTAAGTTTGTACAGTTTATTTGCATATAAGTAATGTTTTGTGTTTTTTAGCTGCAATAATTATTTATATAAGACTAGATGTTCAAAATACTGCAACATGAGTATCGATATCTCTAAATTAGTCTTGTCGCTAATCCTGTTATTAAAAGTTAAGTTTTCATTGTCTTCATTAGATTTCATTTAGAAAATTGTACCTATTTTTGGGATTAATAAAGTATCTATCTATCTATCTATCTATCTATCTATCTATCTATCTATCTATCTATCTATCTATCTATCTATCTATCTATCTATCTATCTATCTATCTATCTATCTATCTAGTCTATTTTGTGTAAAACAAAAATCTATTCCTTGTTGTAAGTAAAATTAAAGACACACAAAAAATCCTATTTGCTCTTAACTACTGGGCTAGGAGTTAAATTAAGGTCTTTGAAGTTATGAAATGCCCTACTAACCTTTCATATATTTTAAAAAAAATCATTTAAAACATACAAATGTGGTGTTTTAATAAAGTTTCCTTAATGTTGTTGTTTTTCAGAATGGAAAATAATGAAATATTACTATTTTGGCACGCTGCACTAGGCCTCATATAATATTTTAACATTAGACTATTTCTTGTTTTTCCATCCCTTAATTGTTAGTCTTACAGTTTCAGTTCACTGCTGCACAACTGCATACTTAAATTATTTCAATTAAAAATTGTACTAATGTAGTGCAATCCAAGTAGGATGCACTGGAAAACCTATACCTCAGTTGTTACTAAATCAATTGGAGCTAGTCCAGCTCTATATTGATTTAGTTGAATATAATTAAAGAATACAACAATTATCCCAGATTTAAAATATTTAGAATACATTTTTTACTTTTATTTTTTAGAAAAATTTAAAGGAGATGTTTCCCATTGAAGCTGGTGAAATTGACAATAAAGACAGAATTATTCCATCTTTACCTGGTAAGAATACAAAGTCTTTGCCTGTAATTTATTTAATGTAACATGGAATGAGTAGTATGGCCACATTCTGAGTTGGCCCTGTATGAGATGATAGATAGATACTTTATTAATCCCAATGGGAATTATGTATGCTGTATGCATAAGTGTGCTATGCAGTGAACTAATGGTTCTGCATAGTGGTACACTGCTTGTGGGAAAAAAAAAGTAAAGAAATGAATGAGTGTACTCTCATCAATCTGCCACATGATCTGCTCTTATCTGATCCATTCTGTAAATGTACTTTCATCTGCACAAATGCAGTTTAGTCTAGATACTTCTGTTAATATTCTGGTCAGGATGAGCAGACCCCCATGGTAATCTCTTACAAAATAAGAATGAGACCATTTATAAAACTTTGCCTAGATTCAAGGGTGAAAATATTTGCGTGGCAAAATAATACATTTACATAAAGCAGATATTTTTATGAAATGTACCCTTTATAAATCACAGTCCTGTTGTATATGTATACGTCCAGTTGCCACCCTGAAGCAACCAAATATGGACTGTGCTAATCGACCTCATACATATGCAATCACAATGCTGTAGACCCTCATTTGCCAGTAGATGTAGCCCCCCATCTGATGCATCCTGACACATCCAGATATTACCACCTGAATAATGCCTGCATTTGAGGAGTCCCATGGTGCGATCTATTTTTATGTTTATTTGTTTGTTTATTAATTAGCTCCTAAATGGTTTGACAACCAGAAGACTACAGAAACTCGTCAGGGCACTCTGGCTGATTACTGCCGTGCACTACTCAACCTGCCTATTAAAATTTCTCATTGTCACCTGGTACTTGACTTCTTCCGAGTTCGTCAGGATGATGAGAATCCACCTGCTCCTCATCCGTGAGTAGTAAAATCAATATCATCCAAAACTTTTCTGAAAATGTAAATTTATTTAAAGGAAAATGTGTATTTTTCAGAGAAGATGATTGGATGCTTTGCACTGAAGGGCAGCACAATGGCATAGTGGAGATTAATGTTACCTTAGTGAGTCCAGGCCGGTGAACTTCCTTTATGGAAAAATATGATTTACCCACCTTCAGGGACACTAGCTTGCACCTGGCATCTAAATACATGTTGACAGGCAAATCTAAGTAAAGCCAGTTTTAGTATGTGGGAATGTGTGTGGTTGCATGTGTGATTTGACTTAACAGAAAATGTAGTAAACCTTAGGTTGGGTACCTGTGATTGGTCTAATGCTACTAGGAGGGGCCGTAGCTTCCTGAGATCTGAAAATTGAAAGAAGCATATGCTAGCATTCTCTGCGAGAACCTCCTTTTACAGGTCTGAAAGGGTAATTTGGAGTTACAGGCAGGACACATTTTACAGTTAGTCACACAAGACTGCTAATACCAAGCCATTTTAGAATTGCCAGCCAATTTAAATGCATTTGTTTGCAAGAAACATGCTAAGTATACCACCATAAATTGCTATATAAATCAGCGTTCACGTACAGTACAATTATATAAGTAGCCCAAGGTTGGCACTTTCAGGTCACAGGAATATTACATTAGTTTAGTAGCTTGGTTACTTGTTTTGATTTCCAGTTGGGTGGCCTGGAAACATTGTATTTACTGGTTCACTCTCCATTGGGTAGAAGATTTATTGTGGTTTTTGGAGGTAATCCATTATAGTCACTGATGCATAGTATTTAAAAAAAATTATAGCTAAGGTAGAGAAAATCTTGAGGTGGACTTTGTATGTCAGCAGTTCAAAGAGTGTTTAATAATTGTACATAGCCCTTGTCTGGGTGTATTTGTCTACCTAAGTAACTGTGGTGCTCTGCTGTGGTGCTTTAAAAAAAAAAGAATCAATATACATTTAAAATGGATTTTTGCATATCTTTAACCTACTGGTAATCCTGCTTTTGAGACAAGCATAAAACTGGAATACAAAGGCTTTCAAGGGAAGGCCCCTGTTGTTGTTTTTTTTCATAGGATATGTCTATTTTTCTAAATTTGGAAATACATATACATTTATCCAACATTTCTTTAAGACTAAAATATTGAAATACAATGCCTTATGTTGATTTCTGCATGTTATATTGCAGGTTTAAGAGGAATGAGACCTTTCTTATGGGAAAAGAACAAACTAGGAATGAGAAATCAGGTAAAAAAAATATCAAACAGATTTGATTTAGACGTCTAATTCTGATTATGATGATAATGTATTAGACAAAGAGAAGAGACTGTGTGCTATACATATGTCCTGTTAATCTGTTCATATAAAGTGACTCTTACATAAACCATCAAACCACAGAATTTGGCTTTGACTGAATTTTTCTGTTAGTGTTCTACTATCTGAAAGGTGTTGTCACTGTAAACCTACATGTAGGTTAACTGTAATGAATGAATAGACCTAACCTTTTAAGTCCAGGGTAGCATGTGGGTCTTGAATTAATCGTGATTGGTATGTGAACATATAACTTTGAGTAAGAGCCAACAGAGGGGAAAAGTTGGGTCTGGGTTTGTGAACTCCTGCTCTTGGATAGAGCTTTGTTAGTGGTACGGAACAACTGTTTTCACTTAGCGGGAAACTTTTTTAAAAGCCCTTTTCCTAAGCTGCTACAGATTCTGGTAGGATTGCATTATTAACTTTTCCTTTAGAACAATCATTTTGTACAATTTCAGTATTTCACAAAACATTTATACCTTTTCTCCTGTATACATCATCCATCGACTTTTTTCCCTGATTTATTAATTCAATTTTATTGATCTGATGATTTATGTTAGGTTAATTTTCTGAGGGTGGAATATGTGTGGTCTCTTGGTGACTTAGTATTGGCTTTTCAACTCTAACAAAAAGTAATAAACTGTAACTGAATTTGGGTGGTTACTCCTGCTTAGATATACAACACCTAAGAGGAATACTGTTTGTCATTGACTCTCTTACCACTCAAAAGAACTAAGATATTTTTTTTTTTTTAGTCTGGCTCAAGTAACACCTATTCTGGATCCTGTTATACGCACTTACTCTTGGAGTTATGTGCTCTTTTTCCTCTTGCAGAAATCACTGGACCAATCATTTTACAAACATATAGGCTTATTGCAGAATACAAAAAGAGCTCCAAGCATGAACTCAGCATGAAGGCTGGAGATCTTGTTGAAGTTGTGGAGAAGAGTACAAGTGGTAAGTTTGTAATTATACTAAAGTAACATAATAATTCATGATTTTCTGTCTCGGTGCCCTGAATCACCCAAACCTGGCCCATTATCCATTTTTCCTTATTTGACTGTATACACTATTTATCAGCCAATTCATTTTAAAGTTTACATATTAAATAAATCAAGACATATTTTTTGTTCATTCATATGAATTCTGTGACCTTATTTTAAGTTGCTGCTTTAGAACTGTTTACTTCACTGTAATTTCATTGTTTCTGGAGGTGAATGACCCTTCCAGTTGTATATTTTAGGCATGTTTTTTTAAATCTAAAAGAGGTGAGAAAACGGACAGCCACAACTCATGCATAGCATAGTTAATTGTCATGGAGTCAATGCACTTGGCTAATGTGGTTACTAGGAATAGAATAAGTAATGTAAATACTGACTTAAACGCTTCTCAATAGGATTTTTTCTTATTTTCTCATGTCACCCCCCTTTGTCAATATTTGTCCAGGCTGGTGGTTCTGTCAAACTGAGTCTCATCGTGGTTGGCTTCCTGCAACATACCTGGAACCTCTAGAAGGTCCAGATGAGTCAGAAGATCAGGAGCCCAACTATGAAGGTATTTTCCAACACCATTTGAAAAATGTTGTCTGTCCTTTTTAACAGAATCAATTAGAACGTCCACAAACGTTTTCCAGTAATGAATAGATTTGTTGTGTCTGAAAGTAATTACTTTGTATTTCAACTTCGTTTTTGTTGTTCTATTGTAAACTATAAGGACAGCTTGAGAGCATTTTTGTTGTTGTCTTGAAGAGAAAAATAAGGAAACAATTTGGAATTTTATGGCCTTTTGCCTTTCTATAACCTTCACAAAACTGACAAAGCTGTTTTCTCACAGTTTG
This sequence comes from Erpetoichthys calabaricus, assembly GCF_900747795.2. Taxonomy (NCBI): domain Eukaryota; kingdom Metazoa; phylum Chordata; class Cladistia; order Polypteriformes; family Polypteridae; genus Erpetoichthys; species Erpetoichthys calabaricus. The sequence continues at coordinate 101,638,800 of NC_041401.2, forward strand.
CTGCTTCAGTGTCTTAAAAATAGCTTGCATGCACAAGAAGTATTTTACCTGTATTCTGACTTAGCAGTGCATCTAAATCGTGATAGACTTGTGCAGATCAATGAAGTTAGGAAAAAAACTGAGGGTGAAATCTGCACATTCTGGCAGTGCTTTAAGCAATGCCATGGCTTAAGGTGTTAGAAATCATTTTTCGACATCAGCTGATTAGGTGTGGACACAACACAGATTACAATAGTTTTGAACTTTCCTGTCCAAATTCTGACTGAATACAATAACCACATTACACCTAAATTGGCTTAATGTGCTGCTTACCAAATAATAAGCTATTTTCTAAACTCTTAACATGAACAGCCTATAGTATTTGTCATAATTGCATATCATGCACACTTCATAACAAAAAGAGTTGCTCCCAGATGCAGTTGTCCAATTCATGTGAAAACTGGCAAAGAAGATCAACATTTGTGCCATAGTAATTGGGCTTGTATGTCAGTTAAACTGAAAATTGACACAGAGAGATGCACATTTCTCACCATAAAAAGGCAATAACTAGACCAGTTTGGATCATTGTGACTTCAAAAAAGTGTGTACTGGCACTATTACACTGCAAGAGACTGACACATTTGTCTCTTAAATGAGTAAGTGACAGTATAACCGATTGGAATTACTGTTTGCGCACTAAGAAAGAACTCATAAGATAAAACAGTAATGAATTTGTTAATCTGATAGTCATTCACTAGCTTAAACGATAGTGGCTATCTACCTCTGTAGATAGATAGATAGATAGTAGGACATCTTAGAATTATTCTTAGTTAAATTATTAATTCTACAAGGCACTCCACTGCTGTTTATTTTTGGGTAAGTACTTTTTTAAACAGCTATATAACTACACAGTTATCATTGCAAATCATAAGTAAGAACTACCTAGCATTGTGAATACCCCATGGATTATGAACATTATTCATTACTGGAGTATTTTCTATTCAAAAACCCATAAAAACTGTATTTGTTTGTAGAAATCTGCATGATGTGGTATCCCTGTTTTGTTACACAGGCGAATTATATCAGACCGCCAAGCCGTACAAAGCTGAGCAAGAGGATGAGATCAGTCTAGAGCAGGATGTGACCATTGAAGTCATTCATAAACTCTTGGATGGATGGTGGGTTGTGAGGTAAGTATATACTGTAACTTTATAGTTCAACATTTCTCGCACAGTGCAGCAAGTAAAACTGAAAAGAAGACTCAGATTGATCAAGGCTTAAACAATGCAAATTGCCTGTCCAAGCTGTTAGAGGCAGCTGATATTTAAAGGTCAAAGAATGTGACTGCTATATCAGTGGATGTGGGATGAAGAAACTAGCTAACAGAGCTTTGGGAGAAATGTTACATTTCCATCTGATTGACAAATATAACTTGTTATCACAAGACTTATGAATTTTAACAATTAAGCTATTCAATTTTTGCATTATTTTTTCAGCCACTTTATGAATTTCCTGCTTTTTCTTTCTCTCTATTAGAAACTGTCTTCTCCTATCATTATTTTTTAGAGCTACTAGGGGCTTTGCCCCCTGCTTGCTTCGCTCGCCAACGCCCCTGCCTGTGCTACACGCTGGCAACTTCGCGTCTCTGCTGCTCGTGTATGTGGATTTCACTTTCACTAAACAACAAAACTTTTAATTCTCGCGGATAGGCCTCTTCATTGGGAAGAAACATTACTTTTCCCTGATGGCAACACAAATTAGACAATCTACAAGTCTCCGACTTAAAGTTTAAAGCCGAACAATAGCTACATACTTCTGTCATATCACTTATCACCATATATTCAATTTCTTTTCGCTGTTCTGTAATTTCATCGAGTAATAATTTCCGTTTGTTAGCGCAATTGCGATCTTTACTATCAGTTTTTCGAGACTTTTGAATTTTAGTACCCTAAGTTCTTGTCTATAAGCCGGACTCATGTATTAGCCGGAGACCAAAAATCATACGAATTTTTAAAATAAAATCGTATCATAGATAAGCCGGACTCATGGATAAGCCGAACATACTATAACCTATAACTAATAGAAGGGAGGGAGGTCAGTGGTCTCACTCGCGCCCATTTAATTTCTTTAAGGGGGGAGAGAGTGTGAGATATTGCCGTCTCTCTCACTCCCCGCATGGCGCGGTTGGAGCGGCCGGAGCGCGTTCTTTCTGCTCTGGGCGTCGCCGAGTCAACACGAGCGCGTAGCGGTCATTTAAATTGTGATTTTATATGTAAGCATATTTAAATATATATCGCGGATTTCTGCGGACAATGGGTCTTTTAATTTCTGGTACATGCTTCCTCAGTTGGTTTGCCCAGTTGATTTCATACAAGGGACGCTATTGGCAGATGGCTGAGAAGCTAGATTGCTTACTTTTCTGTCAATCTTGCGCTGACTATCTGTGATCCTGACGTATGGGGATTGAGCAGGGGGGCTGTTTGCACACCTAGACGATACAGACGCTCGTCTAAAAATGCTGAAAGATTATCTTCACGTTGCTATCTTTTGTAAAGCTGATTCCTGAAAAGACATGCTGCACAGTGCTTCGCATACTTAAAAGCTCGAAGGGCACGTATTGATTTTTGACTGAAAAACAAACTCTCCCTCTCTTTGTCTGCTCCTGACGGAGGGGGTGTGAGCTGCCGCCTTCAACAGCTTTGTGCCGCGGTGCTTCGCATACTTAAAAGCCAAACAGACATATTGATTTGTTTCTTCCTTTGAAGAGGAAGATATGTTTGCATTCTTTTAATTGTGAGACTGAACTGTCATCTGTCTTGTCATGGAGCACAGTTTAAACTTTTGAAAGAGACAAATGTTTGTTTGCAGTGTTTGAATAACGTTCCTGTCTCTCTACAACCTCCTGTGTTTCTGCGCAAATCTGTGACCCAAGCATGACAATATAAAAATAACCATATAAACATATGGTTTCTACTTCGCGGATATTCTTATTTCGCGGGTGGCTCTGGAACGCAACCCCCGCGATGGATGTATAAGCCGGACTTATGTATAAGCCGATATTCTATTTTTTCATTTTCACAACTTTTTTCCTTAGATAAGCCGCGGCTTATTGACAAGAACTTAGGGTACTTTCATAATCTCTAACCTGCTCTGCATTAATGTTTCATGTTGCGTTAGAGGTATTGGTTGCATAATATGTTTTTGTTCTTTTTGGCTTTGAAATTCACACTCAAATACTTTTTAAACTTACACTTTTAATGTAACACTTCAGTAAAAACAATATTTGGAATTACCTTTTCGTCGATATCTCATTGTATTTTGATGCCGTGTTTGGAATTACATTGTGACAACGCAACGTATAACTGCCAGTGAGTGAATATCGTTTCTTTCTCTCTACATGAACTGTGTCTCACAATAGCATTCACATGAATGAGAAATGATTGAACCATGTGCATGGTTGTAAATGTTTTAAATGTGGGCAGGACTTTTCGAAATCTCTTTGCATAAAGTCTTGTCTTGCAGGACTTGAAATTATCTCTCACGGGTCTTTAAATTATCTCTGGAAATCTCTCGTCTCAGGTTTTTCTTTTAAATCTTTACTATCGATCTTTACTATCATTTTTTTGAGACTTTCAAATTTTAGTACTTTAATTATCTCTGACCTGCTCTGCATGTGTATCGTGCCAACATTTTTGAATTCTCTATGACGTTCTACATTGTCATCTACACTTTGTCTTTTATTTCCGGCCCCGGGCATGGTTAAATCTCTTGGCACAAAGTATTATCTTGTGGGATGTGAAAGTGTCTCTCTGAAAAAGTCACATCTCGTCCCAGGCTGAAAAGTCTCATCTCATCACTGGATTTTTTATATTATAATAGAGAGATGTTACCTTCCTAGAGCTTTTTAATCAGCTGCTCTGAGCTTCATATTTTGGTGAGTCAAATATTTGTCCCATGGTATACATAAGCCACACAAACATACTTAGTTCAAAACTATACAACTGCACTAAACAGAATTATTTAAGAAAATATCTCAAATGATCATCAAGTCAGTTGCTCTTAAATCACCACATGGGACAGAAATGTATTTTCTATATATATTGTAAGGTTTCTAAACTCTTGGGGTTGCCCCCAACGGGACAACATGCCGAAGAGCGTCCCAAAGTGTGATCGCCACGTCTATAGAAGATAGCCTGTTGGTTGCCGGGGCAACAGCGGGCTCCCACCACTGTGGCAGTTTGCCGCGAAAACAAATCTGAAAAGATCGCGGTCATGCTATGAGCACCAGCAATCGATGGGTAATGCAAGGAGCATTATAACTGCAGGGAACAGTATTACTTGGCCATTAACCTGGCCAAGACCCTGCCTGATTGCTGTGTCTGTGTATAGGAGAGTGGTAGATCCAGCTACAATAAATAACCATGCTGTTTCTGTTTCAAGCTTTCAAGCTGAATAAAGTTGGGTTTGGTAAAGTACTAGGTCTCAGCCTTGTGTTTTGGGGTGCAACACAGGGACACGCACATCACAATATTCTGACAATTGCCTGAATTTCTGCTGACAGGAAAGGTGAGCAAACTGGATATTACCCCTCGATGTTCTTGCAGAAAACTGGAGAGAAGCGAACTGACTATCCTGTGAAAACTCTGAATGAGGGAGCAAAACCTCCTCCCAGAAGGTAACTTCAGATGACTTCTAGAATTATTGTACCTGTGCTTGTCAAGGATTTCCAAATAGTTCAAAATAGTTTAAATGCAGCTACTATAAAGTCATTCCACCACGTTCAAAATAGTTTAAATGCAGCTACTATAAAGTCATTCCACCACTTATATGATTCGCTGTATAAAAATAAATATCCACAGTCCAAGTGTCTTAATTTTAAAGATTTTAGTAAAATTTAGATCAAACAGTTCACACAAAAAATATGGAAAAAGGTTGATAATACATGCAAAAGAAAGGAAAATGTTTTGTCTATGGTATTTGACTTGAATCTAGTTATGTAGGTTACATTTCTTAAGGTTTCTATCTGTTATTGCACATACTAGGACCAACGTTTGACCTACGTACAACATACATAACAGTCAGAAAAGTATATGCCCTTAAGACCTGTCTGTCTAACAGTTCATGTTTCTTTCTAGCTGTCTATCTTCAATCTAAAGGCTATACTATTGTCACACAGGGCCAACGTTCCATTACCTCTAACTTATAGGGTGTTAAACTGAATCTTCCTTTAGTTCAAAACTAAGCAAACTAAGGTAAATTTACCAATGTTAACTTAAAGGATTTGACTCTTACAATTACTATGTATTAGAACATTGTTTTTGAGAACTTTTAGAAGAAAGAAATTGTCAAGCAGTTAAGGCCGAAATTGGTAGTTGTTTTTATAAGCAAAAAGCATGTAGCTATAAATAGACCATGGAGTTTCTTACATAAATATGTTCACTGGGCCGTATAATCTATAATTTGACTGGTAGTTTTAGTTCCTCTTTTGCTGGCATCTGGAGACAGGTGGTAAAAGAAAAACAACTTTGCTGAAAGTCTCTGTTAAGTTCTGTTCAAATTCTGGTTGTGTTCTACTTACATACAGTGAATGTAGACTTATGATACATTGTCATTTTTAGAACAGTTTACAAAGCATGGAGATGGAAAAAATTAGTCATACAGGGAAAAACAAAGAAGAAATAGGTGTGAAAGTGAAATACAGTAGTGGCTTTCCATAGTGTGGCTCTCGTTTTACTCAGTCTCAATTGTTCCATGGCTTCAACCTTACTATTTCCAGTTGAAAAAAGTTAGGATTCTTCTGTTATTAATAGGAGGGGCTATATTCATATCTGAAACCATGTGCTTGTCCACTATATTTCATAATAAGTTGACAACCTCTATAACAACAGCACAACATGAGTGCAAAAAGTCATAATCTTGGGGTGGAAATGAAGCCTTGAAGTGCTTTTGCGCATGAATGTTGTATTTATGATTTGTATTACAGAGGCTAATGAAAATTGTGTAATTTAATGTAAGTGAACTAAAAAATCAAAGTAAACTCTGTCTTAGGTTATATCATGATAATCACTCAAACATAAAAATAAAAGAAAAATGTTTAGTTCAAGTTATATTGGACACATTGCAAAAAGAACTGCGTATACATTAGTTCCAGGTTTAATATATATATATTACAATTTGTAGGTCAACAATTAGAAATGCCCAGAGTATTCACCAGAAGGGACGTAACCGTATCAGCCAAGAGACCTACCGCCGCAACAGCCGCAGATACCTACAGCAACGTGGTCAGCATGCTAACCGTAATAGAGGAGTGCAAAGTGGACAGTTCAACCAGCAAAATAAACTGACATCTGTTTTGGAGATCTTGAATAATACTGGTAACTGTCTTTTTTTTAAGCTTTTTTTTCAGCTGAATTTAATTCTGCATTTTTATATAGCACCATTCAAAATAAAATGGTATATATTGGGTGAGGTCAGCTTGGTGCACGACTAAATTAAAATCATGTTTTTGGTTCTTTGCAAGATAAGAATGAGGTCTGTATGGAAAAAAGCGAGAGGCAGTTATTTTAATTTTGTGGGATTTTTTTAAACTCGTATTTGGCTGCAGTGCAATAATCAACTCCAGAATAAAAGAAAACAAAATTGCTGTTTTTCAAGAATGTGTTACTATTATATCTTCTATAATGCAAATAATTACTTGTTAATGATGCAAATACTGTGTTCAGTTTATTTATCACGCGGTCTCTCTGTTGGTTGGAGGATAGATAGATAGATAGATAGATGCCATATTTGGCTTTTTTTTCTACAAAAACAAATCTACTAAGGAGAATAAACTGTAAATCATAACTGTTTACAGTTCCCACTTCTAACTTGCTTCAACAGCTGCTTAGTATAAAATCTATCTATCTATCTATCTATCTATCTATCTATCTATCTATCTATCTATCTATCTATCTATCTATCTATCTATCTATCTATCTATCTATCTATCTATCTATCTGTCTATCTATCTAATCTAGTTTTGTCTTACCTTGATTGTTTTGAGTCTGACCCAGGTCAGAGTATGCTGTACATGTGTGATGATGTGAATGCTGTCAGTGTTGTCTTCAGAAAGGCTGTTGCATCCATCAGGAGGAATCTGGGGAGTTGGGCTCATAGGAGGACTGATGGACCATACAAATAATAAAAAAAAACAAAACATTGCTACCTATATGACACCCTATGTGCTTTTGAATTATTCCTTCATTGACTGATATTTGTACCTGATATATCTTTTCATGCAACATGTATTAATACTTTTGGGTGTAATTTACTTTTTTGTTAAAATGTGCATAAATAAGATCACTTAAATCCATCATTCATGCTCTTTCAAAGCCATGCTGTACAGTAGATTTCAAATACTCTCTTTTTTCACCTTTGTGGAGGTGCTTGGTAGCTTTCAAATTGCACCTTAAGTCCTACAATTTCTCATTGTGGTTATCAAACTGACTCTGTTGTATCTATCAACTTCTCCTGGTAATCTGCTCCTTATTAAATTGCATCTTCTTTCTCTTTGTATTACATTGTCTGCTCCAAAGCCTTCTGTGATATTTTCTATAACAAATTACTGATGATCTGTTTATGTATATTACAGAAAACACTGACCATAAAAAGACTGATAAGCCTAATGAACAAAAGGTTTTTCCTGTCATACCCCCTCGACCCAGTAAGGAGGTAATTTTGGAACGCTGTACTGAAACCACCCGCAAGAAGGTCAGCATCCGGAATTCCAGCTGAGACTGCAGAGGAATCATTTGTACCATACTGGAGAGGCTTGTGCAACACCAGCCAGTCTGTCATAATTTATTTTACAAATATTTCTGTATATATGACAAGAAGCAAAAGCATATTTTTTTCAGTGAACAAGTCGTCCAAGGCTGTCTTGCAGAATGTATTTGGTCTTCAAAGTTATTGGAGAAAGCATTCTATCTAGAGTTCACCTGTTTCTATTGATGATTGCCACAGCACAGAATTGCAGGAGTTTCTAGGGTCACTAGAGGGAGCTCTAGGCAAATGACCCTAAAGTGTCTGTGTGGTATTTGGAATCCCAAAAGTTATCCCAGGGCATACTTTGGAGTAGTTACAACCCTCTTAACAATAAGGTAGATGTGCTTTGAGTTGGGAGATGAGACACTGTAAAGGACTCAGCTGGTTGGAAGTTAAGAGGCCATGATATAGAGAAAGGAGGAGTGTGGGCTTTGTTTGAGCCAGGAATGCATGTGTACAAGTGGACCTGCTACCCCTAAGTGGTAGTCATGGACCACCACACATATAGCTTGTTCCAGTGAGGCAATAGGACTGTTACTTTCTTTTTCATATGTATATTTATCCCTTGGAGACCACAACACAGAGATTTGCAGGATGATTCTTGCTATCATGGGTTTTGTCCTTGTTTGGTCCTATGTAGGCAACTTATAGCTTCTCTTCATTTAGTTCCAGCAGTGTGAGAAAAAGAAAGGAAAGTGGAATTGATCTAGGGAACCATAAAAACCAAGTGTGTCCTTAAACTGAGTTGTAGGACTGACTTCACATGAGAGGCAATATCTGTATGTGATAATTCATTTAGTTTGAAATTGTGTTTTATTCACCTAAAGTAATTGCAGGGTGTTGAATTATGTTTGCAGAAGCTGGTTTTCCTCCAAGTTGAACTGTTATAATAAAAAAATGTTATTTTGAAAACAAATGTTTTTTTTTTATTTTTTTAAAATACAGTGGTGCCTTGTACGTTGAACGATTATAGCTGAGAACGTTCCAGAGTTTGAACGCTAAATTCGAGAGAAATTTGATCGAGAGTTTGAACGATGCTTCAATATTTGAACAGCAAGCACAGTGAAAAAAGCAGCAACAGAAGGTGCTTACACAGCATACATAAACATCGTCACTCATGTGTTTTCAGTGTTTTTTCACTTTATTTTTTGTGTGTATGTGTATATACTGTATATAATATATATATAAATAATCAATTAACCATGGCATTCAAGAAGAGTGTACAAGCAGCAAAGGTTAAGGGGAAGGTTGTAGTATCAACAATTTGAGGTGAAAAAGGGTCTTATTGCAAAGCATGTTTATGGAAGGTGACTCCTCTTCCAAACAGTAACCTTTCTCTTCATCTCTACCAACCACACAGGACATCAGCACTTCTCACTAAGGTACAATAAATGCAATTCTCATTTTATTATACAGTATTTATGTATTTTATTTATCATTTTAATGTATTTAGGGCATTTTATTGTGTTATTTTTACTTTAAGTTATGTGTATTTGCTGTTTAAGAGTATTGAAATGGCATTGTTTAGGGTATGGGAATGGATTAATTCACTTTCCATTATTCCTATTAGGGTCTATTTTCTAAATTAGGAATTTTCCCATCAGCAAAAAGTAGAGGTACCATGAAGAGCAGCTTTCTGTTCTTCACAAAAACTGAGAAAAATGAGAACAATCTGGTAGTCAACTGCTCAACAGGCAATGCCCAGAAAAGTCTGTAATGCAAATTCAGTCCCATGAGGTCTCTCAGCTTATGTTCCACACCACTTAAACCCATTTAGTAACAATTAGTCTTAAAGAGTGTTACTACCAATTTTATTGGGAACAAATCACTACAACAATCAAAATCAACACACGTGTGCAGGCCATAAAAGGAATTTAACAGAGGATTTGAGCAATTGATGTCAAATAGTGAAGTAATTTTCCACACAACCAGAACCATTTTTCTAAAAGTGGAAAACGAGCACAGTTGCTGGCAAAATTGTTTAAACAGAAAAAAAGACAGAAATTGAATCAAAGGTACTATACACTATAGCTGGCAAAGGAACAAAGTGAGGAGCAGTAACAACACTGGTGAAGAGTAGATCAAGGGTCTCAGCATGCCTTCACTAACATACAGTACCAATCAAATCATTAGTTTTCTTAAACTTTTTTCATTAGAGGATGAAGAAACCCTAGAGCCTGTCTCCTCAGTTTTGTGCACGATGACACTGGAACAGTATTCCGTATTGTACACTTATTTGGGTATGTGGAAGGCGTGAGTAGACAGAGACAACCTAGATAGTGAACGTGCTGGTAACTTTGTCTGGGTATGTAGGGCTGCTGGGAAAGCAGAGCTGACCACTGCGCCACAGTTTTGTCTCAGTGGCTAGAATTAAAGCTGAGATGCAGCAGATACAAATATAGCCAGGGGGAGGTCTCCTGAGATAAATTGGGCCTGTGGGTTATATTTTGGAATAAGCAAGTTAATGCAATGGATGGATGAAGTGATGACAGATAGGTTCTAGTTTTCAATTTCTTGACTATGCACTACTTAAGATATCCAGTATATTTGACATTACTGAAATTCAGTTAGATTTATCCATCCACTACTGCACATGTTTATATAGTTCAGGGCTGTTGATAAGAATATGTAATAGTAATACATTTTATTTATATAGCAGCTTTCCCATGCTCAAGGTGTATATATATATGACAGAAAAAGATGTTAACATTGCCTAAACCTCTGCAAGGTATTCTTCCTGGCTTAGACAGCTGGACAGTCTTCCAACCCCTCGTGCTTCAGTACACCTCATCGGGCTGCAGTAGTAGCTTCACGATATGAAGGTAACCCATGCGCCGGGCATCATCAATTGGCCGGTTGCCAAGCAGGTCTTTCTGCTAAACATTAGGTGAAACACAAGACAAAAGGATGAGGTACATGAACATTTTATAATATTTTCTTATACTGTGATGTATATACTAACTATCCAACCAAACTCAGCATGTACAGTACCCGCATTACACAAAGGCGTGAAAGGACATCAAATATTACTGCACAGTAGGACTGAAAGATAGCGTACCTTCTGGTCTGCACCATTATTTATACAAAATACAACCACATCCACCTGGTTAGTGCAGACAGCCTGAAAATGAAGAGAATTTAATTTAGATTAAAAATAATAATAATAAACATAAATGTCCTTCACGAAAAAATTTTAATATTACAACTTTCTGTTAGGTTAGGTATGCGTTTTCTATCCCAGAGGGAAATTTTGTTTGTAGCAGAAAAATGCAATCATAAGACATTGTTGTACAAATCCAAGAAAACAAGTCAAGAGGCAGCAAATAACAGCTATTGGTGTTAGAATTTCAACAAGGGAAAAAATTGAGCTCAAACAGTACACAATAATTTAGAGTTCAGCAGAATCCAAACGTCTACTAGAATTCCAAAGGCTGAGGATAAATTTGTTCTTAAATCACCTGGTGTTGAGGGGTACAAAATCTGTACATTTTGGTTTATATTTCCATTATATTTTATTCAAGACATGACAATAGATGAACTACATTCAGGACAAATCAAAGCATGTCTTCTTCCCAGTTATATCTCACTTTTAAAACAGCTGTTCCAACAAAGAAAGGAAGACATGATGGTGGCTCAATTACTTTAGATGTCCATCCTTTCTCAGGTTATAATTATTTTACAGCCTGTGAAAGGAAGACGTAGTGACACCTCAGAGAACATAAAAAAGTTTTATTGTTTGCATAAACAGTCAGTGAATTAATTCTTCATAGTGACAGCCAGCTAATCAGAATATCTAACAATCACATCTTGCAAAACCCCCCAGTAGAATTTTAGAATAGATACACCTCGACTGAGGAGCGATATAGTGAGTAAGTGAGTAAGGAAGGAAGGAGGGAGGAAGAAGAAGGGACGAAGACGTCACTAGCACTCGTAGTTGCTCATGATGCTTTTCTGATGACTAGATCACAAGCTGCCTGCAACATTCATCCTTGTCATTTGTAACTTTTTTGTAAGCTTTTTCTAAAGACTATATATATCCATACTTTTCTATCAGTCCTATTTTTCTATTATTCTTTGTTCCAGTGGTATTATTATTCTTGTAATAAATACTAGGCTCGCTTCGCTCGCCAACCCCTGTGTTTGGTTAATCAGATATACAATTTTAATTTTTTTTCCTTTGGACTTGTTTCAATTTCATTATTTGCACTTTTACTTTAAAGCCTCATTAAACACAATATTTTTTGGAGACACATTGTGACAAAACAACATATAACTGCCTGCGAGTGAATATTATTTCTGTTTCTCTAATAAATAATCCGTCTTTTTCTAATGTTTGTCCCTGTGATTTATTGATTGTTATAGCAAAAGCTATTCTCACGGTAAACTGTAAACATTTTAATACGAATGGCATATCACGATCTCCTTTGGTGTGTAATGTTATTCGTGGAATATATACATTACCTGCCTGTTAAAATTTGCATCGCTTCTCCGTGATCATCAATATACACCTGATCGAATTGTATATTCTTTGAAATTCAACTTGTCGTTGCTTTAACTGTTCCGGGACTACAGATTCTCATAGATACTGTAGCGACTGACATGATAAAGTGTCACAAAAGTTTTACTTGAAGAATCGCTGACTTCCTAACCCCAAACACAACTTTCTAGCACCCTCTCCAACCCCTCCTCCCCCGGGTCTTGCCCCCCCTTATCGCATCAATCAATACCGCGCTATCAGTCTTCCATGCTGTAGTCCGCCCTCCCTCAATCGGACCGAACAGTCACTTAAAACCAAAAAGGTCTCAACCTAGCTGGGACACTTCAATACTTTCGAATTCCACTGCTTTCATAATCTCTTATCTGCCTTTTTTTCTCTCCAACGCATTTGGGTCTCTATTCTCTGTATTGTCCTTATACGCTTTATATGTGCTAAGAGCACATGATATGTGTGTACTACGTGCTTTTACATTACTGACTGTTTTTTGATAGGTGTGCTGTTATATGATATCTTTTGTAAGTAGGGTGTGTCTTGCAAGAATCTCATGTTCCACGTCCCCGCGAGACGGCCCTGGGACAATCTCTTGGCACCTAGTCTCATGTTTACGGTCCCCGCGAGACGCTCCGTGGCAAGTCTCTCTTGTCTCGCGGGTCTTTTAAATGTCTTGCGAGAACTTCTGAGAAGATCACATATCGTCGCTTTGCTTTTGCTTTCCAGGATTTTTTTTTTATAATAGAGAGACCATGCTGCTTTTAACTTTCTATGTTTTGTCTTAATGTCTATAGAGTGATTGAAGTAATAAATTATTTCTTTGAGCACCTGGTGCGGCCGGAGGTTTATGCTGTGCTGTGAGGTTTATTAAGACTGCGAGTGAGAGCTCCACTCCATAGTAGGGAACAGTACGTAAAGTAAGGCATTCTTGGCTGATAAATGACCTATAGTCAAGGATGCTGAGCCTTTGTATGTTTAAATGTATTCTTGTAGAACAAAGTAATATTTAGGTCTGAGATATCATTAAAACATCGTATGTTGTTCGTGCCGATAATAAGTAAGTCTCTTGAAGTGCTGAGAGAGTGACAGGCTGTGTTATTCCTAAAGCACTTGTGTGGTTTAAAGTGCTAAAGGTTAATCGGCGTGTGTGTGCCATTCATGGGGCACTGTTGTGGTTGGGGTCTGTGTGTATGCGTATAGCTATGTATGTGTGTGTTCGTCTTAAAGTGCAACAGTAGACCAACCTGGAACAAACTTGACGAGTACCCTTACCCTTGAAGGAAAACAGGTAAATGGTAAGTAGAGGGAAATACTACGATAATACACCTGGTCTTTCCAAACCAAAACCTACAGCCTGATGGCAGCCAATAAAATCTAGGAAACTGTGTGATACAATCAAGTCTTCTTTCAAATTTCTTTGTGATACAGTACAGTGAAATTATATTACTTATTTTGATGCTGTTGTTCAGACTGTTTTTACTCCTAATGGTAAGGTTTACAAACCAATATATAAAAGAAAATGTGATGACAGATATTGTAAATTATGTATTTTGTAGCAAAAGAGTTATTCACAGTTCAGATGAAATGGTCAGTCTATTATCAAAGATTTTAAGTCACTTGCTTACATCAATTTAAATGTGCACATACTGTATGTTATATTTCACTTATTATAAGCTATGGTATATTAAATATGCCTTAACACTGATCCCCTCAGCCACTTTTGCCCCTGTGGTACCCAAATTTATGAACATGTACTGATTTTGTTTTCCTATTCTGATCGCTAATTTCTTACTCTTCAATGTTTTCAATTCCTACTCCTATTCTCAATTCCTACTTTATACTCTCAGATCTTTTGCGCTTGTTCTGTCAGTGCAAATTCTAATGTCTGGGCCCTGTAGCTTTCTTCTTGCCTCTTGCACAGGTTGAGTCATAGGTGAAGATTAAAACGCAAAAACATTTACAAATGGCTTAGAAAGCAGAGGAAGAAAGGTAACTTCACACTACTTTTATTCCCAACAGCACAACGGATCGTGCTATTTCGTTGTGAAATTATTTAATATATTATTTTTATTAAATTTATTAAAATTAATTAAATTTATTAAATTATTTTGTGAATTTCCCCTTGGGATTAATAAAGTATCTATCTATTTCCTTGCAGCTCTAGGGACCTGGGTTCAAATTCCCAGCCCAGTTGTTCCCTCTATGATAGTTGTTGGGGTAGTTTGGTTTATTCCTACAGGAGGATGAAAGATAGGAAAATGTTTGCTACTGAAGTATTTGTGAAGATGAGCCGTGGGGAATCTGCTTTTTCACGTGTAAATACAACATCTGCAATAGTGAAACATATGGCAGCAAGTGACATAAAATATTAAAAAGGCCTAAAATAAAGTGATCAGGAAATCATATACATTTATGCTTATCCAACAAAAGATAACAAAACCAATTAATTCAGTTTAGTGCAAAATACTCCTAAATAAAAGCACAGTAGTCCCTTTTATCCCAATGGACAAAGTTAAATCATTCTCTATGAAAATGGCAAAACAGTAAAAATTCTTATACTCTGCTTGCCGTAAAGCTCAGAGGGAAAGTATCCACCGCTGTAGCTGATGATCTGTTTATAAAGTACCTTTTGATATTTTCTGTGAAAGATACAGTACTACTTTCTATAAAATAAAGACTAATGGCATCAACAATCATCATCAATAGACAAATGTCTAGCAGACCTCTTCATACTCAAAAGAATAAAACCAATTCATGCAAAAAGAGCTAACAGGGAAAAAAACAAAACAAAACTCCTGATCCAAAATAGAAAGCAGGTCTGATCAGGGTGAAACAGAGGATTAAAATACTGAACAATAAAATAAGAGAAATTCTGATAGTTAACACAAATCAAATGCCATTTTATCATTTACACTATATGGCCGAAATTATCTTGACACTCCTCCAGATTATTAATTTCAGGGGTTTCAGACATACCAGTTGTTAACAGGAACATAAAATGGAGTACATGGCCAAACAATCTCCACTGACAAACATTGGCAGTTGAATAGATTATACTGAAGATTTTAATGACTTTAAACGTGGCACTGTCATGGGACACCAATTTTGTCACAAGTCAGTATTTGAAGTTTCTGCTCTGCTAGATCTGCCCAATTCAACTGTAAGTTCTATTATTATGAAATGGAAGCAGCTAGGAGCAACAACAGCTCAGCCACAAACTGGTACGCCACACAAACTCGCAGAGCAGGGCAGTCAACTGCTGAAGCACACAGAGTGTAAAAGTCATCTATCCTGTGCTGCATCACTGACAACAGAGTTCCAAACTGCCTCTGGAAGCAACATCAGCACAAGAACTGTGGGTTGGGAACTTCATGAAATGGATTTTTATGGCTGAGCTGATGCACACAAGCCTAAGATCACTATGTGCTTTGCCAAGCAAATCCTGGAGTGATGTAAAGTACACCACTACTGGACTTCGGAGCAGTTAAAAAGTGTTATCTGAAGTGATAAATAATGCTTCACTATCTGGTAGTCTGATGGATAAATCTGAGTTTGGCAGATACCATGAAAATGCTACCTTCCAGACTGTATATTGCCTACTATAGAGTCTGATGGAGGAGAGATAATGGTCCAGAGCTGTTTTTCAGGGTTTCTGCTAGGCCTCTTGATTCTAATGAAGGGTATTGTTAATGCTGCATCATACAAAAAAATTTTAGACAACTGAGAGCTTCTAACTTTGTGACAATAGTTTAGGGGAGGCCCATTTATGGTCAAGCATGACTGTATCCCTGTGCACAAGGCCAGGTCTATAAGCACTTGGCTTGACTAGTTTGGTACAGAGAAACCTCAGTTCTATTGAACACCTTTGGAACACTGATTGTGAACATCAGTACCTACAAAAAATGTATTTACAAACATTACACAAAAAAACTTTAAATAGGAGTTGTTTTGCTTTTATTTAGCAAAAAAAATCTGCTGATAAGGTATGCAAAATTTACTTGACAAGATTTCTTAAAGTAATTTTTTGAGAAGCTGATAATTCTTACAATAAGGAAAACAAGATTTAAAGTCATGATATAAATACTTTTGATTTGATTAGATTTCATTTTTTGCAGTGCACAAATACTGTTTTGGCTGAACGGGCACAGATTCCCACAAACACTCTATAAAGTCTTGTGGAAAGGCTTCTCAGAAGATTGGAGGATCTTATGTGGAGCTAACTCCATAGTTTTGGAGTGGGATGTCCAACAAGTTCACATCAGTGCGATGGTCAAGTGTCCACAAACGTTTGACCATATATTGTGTATTAAACAAATCTTTACTGTGTATACATTAACATACCACATGAAGGGGAGTGCGGCCGTCGTAATCCGTGTAGCTCAAGCGCGCTCCGGCTGCAATCCAGATCTGCATTTGCTTAATATCGCCAAGATAGGCCAGGCTGAAAGAAGACATTCAAGAAGCACATGTGATTCCTCAGTACATCAGCACCCTCATTGTACGCAGACACAGTGTACAGTGCGTGGACATTCCTCAGGTTCTTTATCTTCTGCAATGTAAAGCCAGTTTATTTTCCCAAGTGGATAAATATTAGATATACTTCCCAAATTGAAAATACAAACTGAAATAAAAAATAGAAATAGAGAGCAGAAAATATATATATATATATATATATATATATATATATATATATATATATATATATATATATATATATATATATATATATATATATTTAAAAACAGTGATACCATGCATACATAATGATAGTCTTTAATCACAATCTTCATGTACTGTAGGTACCTGGGATGTTTTACAATTAATCCAGACATAAACCAAAAGTTATTATCCAAACACTCTCTTTCAATTCAGAGTTGAGGGCACAATATTCTACTAATTACAACATGCTTACATTGTAATTTTCTGAAACCAACTTAATCCACTTTAGGGCCAGAGGAGGCCATTGACTGTTCTAACAATCGTTCTTCCTCTCAGCCTGTACCTAAGTTAGGATATACTCACACTGGCAATTTGTTCCATGCCTGATCATATTTGTCCACATGTAACCCCACAAAGTCTAATTCGTTTAACTAGTGTGATTGCTCAGGGCCGGGCCAACCGTACTGTATCATGACCTGGCCTGCTTAGAATAGGTGGGCCATTTGGGAAAAGTGATGATCGCTAAATGTGCCCGAGCATGGAAAACAGATACAACGTCAATGATGCGACAAGTCAGATGGTGCAGTTATTATTCTCACCTTACACATGAACGTGAACTGTAGTTGGCAAGAAAAGGTGCAAATTCATCATTTGTCACCATAAAAATCTCATATGTGCAACACAATTAACTGCAAAATACTGCGCTGCACACTCAATAAATCTATAAGAGGGAAGAGTGTTATCCTGCCATGCAAGACTCCAAAACAACCACAAAATAAGTAAAATTATTTTGACATGCATACTGTCACTCTGTGTTCTAATTTTTGTTTTGGATTTACATGAAGTTGCATGGTCATGACGAATGCGTGGCTGGACCTAGAACGTTAATCACATGTAAGTGCAGGGAGGGGGAACAATCGTGCTTGGGCAAGGTATGGAACAAACTTACCTAATGTGAGTACACCATTAGACTAATGTCATGAGGACTGTGTAACAATATTATGATTAAAAAAAACATGTATTTAGAAAAAACAAATACTTAAGAACTTACTACAGATTAATACTATGAATGTTAAAAATCCCAGAAATTGACTGGTCAGCTAGCCTGGGGGAATACAGGTGGACTGTTAACAGGCTGGTGTATCCCAGAATGGAAGAGATAGGTATAAATTATGATGCCCCTTCCATCTCCAGAAGGAATACCTGTACTAGAATTATGGCTGGACTGGAGGACTAAGTTGTGGCTGAATAGGACTAGTATGAAGTAGGAAGTCATCTTCTCCTACTGGTCTAGGACGTACAAGGACACTGGGCTAAGGTAAAGGTAAAGGCAAAGGTATCAAAGAAGCACAGTCTCTCTTCCGTTTACCGTCCATGGAAGAGAAGACCACAACTCTCGGCAGCCATATTCAAACAGGTGACCGGGTCAGGGCACAGATTAATCAATAAGAGAGTGAGCCACTTGATGCCCGACTATCACGTTGTATTATTTTTCCAACACTCACAATTGTACTTTTGTTTATTGATTTGGCCATAAATTAATGTGCAGCTTTTCTCTCCTGCCTGTTCTGGTACTCTAATCTAGTTGCATGGGGTTATGGAACGTAAAAGAAAGGGGGAGTGTTGAACTACCTGACGGTGTGATAAGAGTAGGCGATTTGAGGTATTCTTTTAAGGTTACATAATAAAGAGCATAAAACAAAGAATAGGGTGATCCCAGGACTCATCACAACAAAACAAGTAGTCATAAGCCTCTTGGTGTCCTCCTTGACTCCTGCTCTTAGCCCAGCTCTGCGTACAGATGCTTTGCCAAACACTTGTTTGTTTCTTTAAACTGATATTTACAACTCTTTGTGCAATTTACAGTGCCCTATATGTCCTTTTATTTTTAAACATGTAGTTTATTTGTCATGAACTTATAAAAATATATCACCACAAGTGCACATACACTCACTACATTATACTAAATGTTTGACTTCTGAAGTTAACTGGTTGCACCTGAGTTTAGGAGTGTCATAAAAATGAGATGAGTACTTTACAGTCTCAGCCATTTCATGTTTATATGTATTTTGTCATCCTTTGTTTACCAAGGTGGCCTTTTCATGAAGAGAGTCTTGTGTGTGATACTCCACCAACATGCACTTGTAAAATTGAGATACGACTAAATTAAAAATTAAAAGTAAACAATGTGAAAGTAAGCAGCAAAGAAGACCTAGTCACCACAGCAAAGAAGACCTAGTCACCATTCTGTAAAACCTCACAAGTGCCAGCATTTAAGGACAACAATGAGGTGTAGTGGCTAGGGTGTTGAACTATATAATGTTGCTAGTTTGATATCTAGCACTGATCACATTTGTGGTCCAAAGAAATTTCCTTCATGTGCTAAGAGCGTGTAAAACATATCTATAAGTTAAGAAAGTAGAGACTGCTCACGAACCACTCCTGAACTCAAAGAAAATACTAAAGATTTATAATATTAATTCTAAGGAAGCCAAATGTATAAAAAGTTCAGGGTGTAGTATAGACAATATTAAACACAATAGGGATAACATGAACTGCAAAAGAAAAGTAGAAAAATGACAGCTTAATGCCCAGATGCCCTAAAGATGTCACTGACTACCGTGTACAGTGGCCGCTCTACCCTAAAAATTGTGCAAAAACTCTTCCTGCTCATCCTATCTCTCACCAACAGGACTTTACTTCCTCTTGCCAGTTGAATATTTGCTAAATGCACACTTCCTGACTTCAGGCCAAATAGTCACATGGGTGGAGGTGTCATGATAATGCTACACACCACGCAAGCTTAAAAAAAACAGCCAGACTTACACTGTCCACAGGTACGCTGTAAATAAGCAAACCTCATCACGTCAGGCACTCTTAAACTCAATAGGCAGGCATGTGGCCTACACAGGCGCTAAAATAGAGCAAAGGCTCTAGGCTCCTTGACATTACATTTTTTTCTCGAAAAAGCTTTGCATTTTATGACTTGAAAAATGACATATTTATTAAATCTAAAAAGTACAAATACTAAAAGTACAAAGTCAGAAGTGTAGAAAGTATAATAATGCTACAAATAATATTAATAATGAATAATAATAATAAAAATAATGCTAATACTGTACAGGTAGTCCCCGGGTTACATACAAGATAGGGACTGTAGGTTTGTACTTAAGTTGAATTTGTATGTAAGTCGGAACAGGTACATTATTTTAATAAATGCTATTGTTGACCGACTAACCAAGTGCTCTGCCAATGAATGATGGAGTTTCACCTCTCTCTGACCTTTTTATTATTTCTACTTTATTTTCAATGGTGATGGTTTTTCTCTTCTTTACTGTATCACCAGCACTTGCATCAGATTTGTGTTTCAGAGACATTCTTGAAGGGTGAAGACAAAAGGTTAAGATGAGCTCTTCTGCACAGCACTGTCCACGTTATCACAGCAGGCAGGCATCCCTTGTCAGCACGTCTGGTGTACTGACAAGAGACAACTTCCTGCTATGTACGTAACAGTACAAGGAGGCTTGCTATTGAGAATGAATGGGAGTAGCGAGGGGCAGTTCACCACCCACCCACCACACAGTCACCTCCACTACAGTATGCTGCCTGCAGCGTGTGTCCGCCCACCGAGAACGAACACAGTGCGCCCAAAGGCGTGTAGTGAATCGCCCACCACTGCCCCCATTCAACAGGCAGCTACCCGAAGCACACTACAGTGCTACCCCCCGCTGCCCCGTTCAGCTACAACCGGGTCACCGCTTGCAGCATTGCCAGTCACCCACCAAAAATGATTCGGGGGGAGCCGTGTGTAGTGGGCGGGCAGTGAAACGCCCTACACCGCTCCATCCAGCCTGCGTCCAGTCAGGAGCAGTAGCTGCGGGGGCCTAGTGGGCGGACACACAAGGGATAGCTGTGGCCCCAGTGACTATGGACCACGGGTCACTGCTCACTTGCCGCCAGGAACCACCCGAGGGACACTACACTGCGCAAGCAGCGAAATCGCACCCCTCCAGCCACTACTTGCAGCGTCCTCTGGCCAAAGATGATGGAGCGGCAGTTAATGAGGCGCATGCGTCACAGCTGTGGCCTCGTTCGTAAGTCGTAGGTCGAGTGTCCGTAACCTGGGGACTACCTGTATATACTGTCAACATGTGTCATTTGTGTGGTAGTCGGGACAATAGTAGCGTGATTACTTGCAGATTTTCTTTCCAGACTGGTCAGCTTTTGAACAGCACTTTGTAAATGTGTGGTTGACACAAGCGCCACTTTTGGATTCATCAGAGTCACTTTCGATTTCACTGTCCATTTCAATTTCACTGCCTGAAGACAGATTCACTTCACTCAGATCATTGTTGAGAGTGTGTAACACTTGGGCTGCTGAAAAACGTTTCTTACAAGATGCATTATAAGGCTAAGAGAAGACATGTCTGCACCGTTGCCTGGGTAACACTTGCACCCGACGCTTATCCATGACACGCCTATATCTTTTCCTGAGCACGCTCAGCACTAACACTGTTGGCACTTTTACAGTCCAAGCAATCCTCGGGTCTAACGTTTATGCAAGACGCGGCTATACAGTTGCCCGAGTAATGCTTGGGACTAATACTTTTAGCACTGTTTTTACAGCACGAGTGATGCTCAGGTCTAATGCTAAGGAGGTAAAATAGCAAAATGTTCACAAAAAGAAGGAGAGGAAAATCATAATAAAGTTTCTTTATATTTAAATATTTATTTAAAAATAGAAATCAGTAAGGCAGGAACGAAATAAAAATGTTTTTTTCTAAAAGAAAAATCTAAAACAAACAGATCCAAAAACAAAAACAAGTACAGTACCTTAGAGCGATAACAAGTATGAAAAACCAGGAAGTGCAATAATCAAAAAAATACACAATGAGAGGAGGAATCAAAGAACAAAACTGAAGCATCTCCATATCTACTTGCTCCATCCTAGCATTATAACTCAGTGGCACCACCTCCTTAGGCTCTCCATACAGGAGACAGGGCAAATAACAAAAAACCTGTAAGAAACATCCATCCATCCATTATCCAACCCGCTATATCCTAACTACAGGGTCACGGGGGTCTGCTGGAGCCAATCCCAGCCAACACAGGGCACAAGGCAGGAAACAAACCCCGGGCAGGGCGCCAGCCCACCGCAGGGCATGCACACACACACACAAGGGACAATTTAGAATCGCCAATGCACCTAACCTGCATGTCTTTGGACTGTGGGAGGAAACCGGAGCGCCCGGAGGAAACCCACGCAGACATGGGGAGAACCCGGGAAGCGAACCTGGGTCTTCTAACTGCGAGGCAGCAGCGCTACCCACTGCGCCACTGTGCCGTCCCCCCTAAGAAACAGAAAAATAAAATAAACAACAAACTAAGCAGCGATGAAAGCATGAGGTATAAAGAAACCAAATTAACAATTAATAAAACAAAAATATTACATAACTAAAAGAAATATTGATGATGCCCAGTGGAGGCTGGGTGGTCTCGTGGCCTCGGAACCCCTGCAGATTTTGTTTTTTTTTTCTCCAGTTTTTTTTTTGCTTGTTTTTTTCTGTCCCCCTGGTCATCGGACATTACTTTATTCTGTTACTTAATATTGGCTAATCTTATTTATATATATATATATATTTTATAAATTCTTTCTTCATCTTGTGAAGCACTTTGAACTACATCATTTGTATGAAAACATGCTATATAAATAAATGCTGTTGCAACCCTGGCTGAAACAACAGGAAGGGGCTGTTGATCCACAACCATTTCTAGAGCTCCTTCTAGCCACCCCACCTGCTCTTTCATGTCTGTGCTACATCCACAACAGAATATCAAGGGTTAATCCTTGAGTAAAACAAATATATCGTATAGAGACCCCAACATTCCATCCACAACAAACACAAGGGCATTGTGATAAGATTTAAACAATTTTAATGACTGTTTTTACAAAAACCAAAAAAAAGACACAAATAATATCAAATAAATCTATAATATATAAAAAAAAATAGAATCAAACAGCTTGAAAAAAAAATTGATGAAAGGGGGTAGAAGGAGGTCAACTCGACCAACTGCTGAGTACAGAAGGAGTGCTGAAAAGAGGTGTATCAGAACACACAATTTGTCATACAAAGTGACAGATGGGATCAACAATCCAATCAAGCTCCACTCTTGTCAGGGACAACAAGAAGATGCAGTTGCAATGAACACACTGGACATTGGATGATATAAAACATTGCCTGGTCTGTTGAATGACACTTTTTGCTGATGCACAATGATGGGAATGCCAGGTTTGGTGGAAATTTTAATAAATTAAATTTGTATGAATACCATAAGGCAGGGGTCTCAAACTCCAGTCACGGAGAGCTACTGTGGTTGCAGGTTTTCATTCTAACCCTTTTCTTAATTAATGCTGCTAATTAATTATTTCCCTTTATTTTAATTGACTTTTCTTGAGACTCTGGCCGCTGAATTGATTCTTTTTTCCTTAATTGGCACCTAAACATAAATTTGATGTGAAGTGAGCCAACAGATGACCAACTAAGTTGGGGCCTCAAGCTCCAACCAACTTCACATCATCCATCCATCCATTATCCAACATGCTATATCCTAACACAGGGTCACGGGGGTCTGCTGGAGCCAATCCCAGCCAACACAGGGCACCAGGCAGGGTGCCAGCCCACTGCAGGACACGCGCACACCCACACACCAAGCACAATTTAGAATCGCCAATGCACCTAACCTGCATGTCTTTGGACTGTGGAAGGAAACCAGAGTACCCAGAGGAAACCCATGCAGACACGGGGAGAACATGCAAACTCCATGCAGAGAGGACCCGGGAAGCGAACCCGCGTCTCCTAACTGCGAGGCAGCAGCGCTACCCACTGTGCCACCGTGCCACCCAACTTCACATCATTTAGTTTCTTAATTTGAAGGCAATTCTCGTTGCTAATTAAACCTGTTATTTAATTCCATGGCGTTCATTCTGCCATGGCAGACATTTCCAAAACTGTTGATTTTCTTTTTTAAGAGCGCTGTCAAAATATTTTGTGGACCTGAGCAGATCAGCATTACTGAGGCCTTCACCTTTCTTTATTTTCAGTTATTGTGTGATGGACGCAGGTTGTTGTTTATGTGTTGGTACATTTTGGATCTTAATATTGTTTGGTTGCTAATTAAGCAAAAAGGAAATAATTAAGGGGCCTGAGTCTTAAGTTGTGCATCAATTAAAATTAAGGCAAAGAGTTAATTAGCAGCCAAATCTGATCACTAATTAAGAAAAGGGTTAAAATGAAAACTTGCAGCCACAGTAGCTCTCCAGGACTGGAGTTGGAGACCCCTGCCATAAGGTTTATCGATATATGAAATGTTTTCGGGAATCAGACACTGAGTTTGTTGTAATATCTTTACACTGCAAGTCTCCAGAGCTCAATTACATTAAACATTTGTGGGACGTGATAGAGTGAGTCAGAGGTCTGATCAGTTAATAGCTGGAGTAAACATGAGCTGGCACCCCTGTGCTGTGCTTTAAACCCCCTGTTCATATCATACCACAGCAAATTCAATCTGTTCTGACCACAAAAGGGTGACTAACTCACTATTAGGTAGGCATGTGTAAGGACGTGGGCAATCAGTGTGTTTCATAATGTACTGATTTAAAGGTTTTGTTTTCCAAAGGTACTCACTAAAGTTTAATTTAAAGTCCATAGCAATGCATATCATGTTCCAACTACTCCCTGTACTGAAAAAAAAGCAAACTAAAGTTATAGACATATAGGTGGTGTGCATAACCTCCACTTTAGAAAACGTTTCCCATATTTCAAATACAGAGAAAGTATTGTTTAAATGAAAATACATGTTTTGATACCCCAAGAACATGTTTTGAGCAATTTTGGAAGGATGTGTGTGTTTCTGTGTCTGTGGTAAAGAATTTGTGGACATTGTAGGACTGATTCTTATGAAATTTTGAAGACAAATCACATGTGTTAGTCTTATGGTCTGATTAGGTTTTGCGTAAATTATAAATATTCAGCATCAAGATTTTAAAGTTCCAAATTTTTAAAGCCGAGAAAAACAACAGCCAGACAGCTGCTGGGAAGTTCACAAAATCTGGCATTTCGGAACAAATTTTGAGCTCAATATATAGTTTAAGCTTTAGCTAAATTTTCAGATGGAATAGTTACAGCATGTAAAATCTAACTATAAGCAAACATTGATTAGACTGTATGCTTTTATTAAATTGCCACAGTGTAAATTTGTTTAAAACAAATGTTTTACTTTTGGACATGGAAGCTTCAGCTTATAAGATGGAGATGGTAGCCCCAATACCACCCCAGCTACATGACAGGAGTCTTTCTCCTCTCAAATTAAATCAACTGTGAATGAAGGAATTGATGCAAATTTCACATCCTAAATAAAACATGAAAAGTGGTATTGCACACTGCAACTAATTTAGCAAATTCTGACTTTATAGTACTGTACCCATGTTGAAAATACAGAGAAAGTCACGTGCAGGCCACATCTGATTATTTTCCTTTTGTAGAGGCACACTGGCACAGCCTTCTGCTAACTTCACTCTCCAAGTACTGATCATTATAAAGAAAGTTTAAAGCATACATTTCCATCTCTGTTACCTTCAATGTGTGAGGTTAGAAATGTCATCATCATCATCATCATCATCCAACCTGCTATATCCTAATACAGGGACACGGGGGTCTGCTGGAGCCAGTCCCAGCCAACACAGGCCTCAAGGCAGGAACAGCAGGGTGCCAGCCCACTGCAGGGTTAGAAATGTCCCTCTACATTAACCCAACATCAAAGCTGCAATCAATCCAGTCATCCAGTAGCCAGAAGGGACTCACTACATGCAACTCCAAGTGGCCAGAAGGACACTCTGAGCAGCAACAGTGACAATGCCCCACCAAACCCAAACTTCAGTAAATGCTCCAGAATTGAACAGTTCCACCAAAAACTGGTGAACAGCAAGTCCATGGTCCCAAGAGAAATATTAAACATAGGACTATGCATTCAGTATAACCTTTAGTCATCAAGCATTAACAAGACTTCAATCCCTGATAGGCTTTCCATCTTTATTTCTGAAAATCAAATTTATCATTTGATTGTTATAACAAACATGGATATCAAAAGACTTTGGAAAGAAACATGGCAACTATATGTCACACGCTACATTTATAATGCTGTGTAGAACTGTCGCTTTTCTTTTGAATATTATCTAATCAATACCGGAAAAAAATCTGAACACACTAAAATGTGAAAAAGTCACCATCAGTTTGGTTGAGTATGAATATTTCTATTCTACTCTCCTCTCACACTGTGCAGTCTCCAGTCCAGACTTAAAAGGACCCCCCATTGTAAGAGAAAGGAGGGAGAAGGTGTCAAAATTAGACGGATGACTTTATGAGAACTGCAGACTCACCAACATAGCTCTCTTCCCAGTTCCTCACTCTGAACGGTTAGGCAGGCTCCTTCGCAGACCAGAAACTCCACCATTTCTAGACTTCTTTAGAGGAACAAAAGCATATAAATAAAAAGTCAGGGTAGCCATCATCCTGCTGAAATGTTAATATAATTGGTCAAGTAAAGGGTTCATATTTAAGGTTCTGCTTTGATGACAGATCGTCAGTTATTACTAGTGACCCCACAAACTAGCTGAATTCAGTGAAAGTTGTGGACTTACCCCACCGCCACTGCTTCATTCTTTTGTATCAGTGGAACCATTGGGTAGTGACATCCCCTGTGTTTTAATAACTCTATGCTAGTCACTGTGATCTTCTTTGCTATGGTGTGATGGACTGGTAATATCACATCAAGAGAGGCACATTGAATCAATATGCTAATTAGGAAGGCAGGCTTACAGTATGGGACTCACTCTCGACTCACTGAAGATAGTAGCAGAGGAGAGAAGGAAGACTAAGATGATGGCCATTTTGAACAATGCTGCACATCCTCCCTCTAAATACTTTCAACCAATGAATTATTTAACAGAAGTGTATCAAGAAACGCTACTGGGGCTCTTACTGTGTATATAGGTAGTTGTCGGCTTACGACCACATTCAGTTCTGAAGGACCAGTTGTAAATCAATCTGGACGTAATACAGACTGGGAAATGTATTCAAACCTGACCATATGTATAGTAAGTTCCATAAGTCATATTGTTTGTTTCATATCCTCTTTTATCATTATCCTTAGCACATTGTGTAGATTTCCTATCTTTTTTTAAAATTATTTTTTATTTTATTTTTTTGTTTCATTATTACTGTTGCTCATATGGGTGCTGAACCTTTAACAGATTCACAGATCCTTTCATTGTCCGTGTTATGTTACATCATCATTGTGAGCTTTTCGCAGTGTTCATTGTGTTAATTGTGAGAGCAGGAATTGTACTGGCAGTTTTGAGCACTCAAATGCTTTCTGTATTAACATTTCAACCTTTTAACAACAAACGTTAACACATAAAGGAGTTCAGTGTGGTTTCATTGCCCAATCGTGGAAGTTCGCATAAAGCAGCACATCGTGAGTCACAACACAGAAACTTTGGAGGTTAACCAGATTCAAAGCCAGAGTGTGCTAGTACAGTGCACATGGTTAATACTGGTTATAATGGGATAACTTAAAGTCACATGCAATCGCATTCGCTTTCTTTCCTCCCACATACTATGTGATCACCTTTATGTGTGTGTTGAGGTCAATTGCCTTTTTTCCTGTAATTATAAGACAAATGTAATTGAATGTAGTAGAAACTGCTGAAGGTAATAAACTGAGATTGAGATGAATGAGTCGCATATGGAACTGGTGTGGCAAAAGCTGACATTTGCCTGTGAGACACAGTAGTAGTTGTAAATTGAATGGTCGTAAGATGCATAGGTCTTAAGTTGAAGACTGCCTCTATACTAATAGCAATATACCTTTATGAAGTTTTATTGTGACTGTAATTTTTGTCTTTAGTGAAGTCAGAAGTTTTCTTTCTTTTTAGTAAATCTGGTATGTACTTCAAGGAGTGGTTTGTTATAATATTCATTCATTTATTGAGCTAATGTAAAAAGCTAAATTTCATCCTTGGGACAAATAAAATGTTATATATCTGTCTATCATTCCCTGTCATGGTCTGGCATCCCATCCATAGTTGGCTCCTGTCATATTGATCAAAGGTACCAGATCCTTTGACAATGCAGGTATACAGAACTGATGAATGTGCAGAGTGTTTGTAGATTATTCCTTAGCTCCGTTTTTGTGTAAAACAAAATACATTATATACATTCTTATTATAAACTAGCCATCCCCTGCGGCTCCGCCCGCGTAGCAGTGAAACAGGACAAACGTTAAAAATTAATAAACAAAACACGTATCACTAAGCAGATACACTCCAACATGTGGCCCGAGCTACAACGCTTTGAACGGAGGCTGGCACGTAAGTGATGGGGCCTTGCCTGACTCCCCACTCCTGAAGTCACACTTCCCCCTCCCCTCAGCCCGCAGCCTCTGTCTTGGATTAGCGTGAATAAATTGCTCCTGCAAGCATACTATGCATGATGAGAGAAGTCGCAAAATCATCCAGAATTTTCACGCAAATTATAGAAAAAATCCCAATCTAAATCTGTTAAGTAGTTCTCTCATGAAAAGCGGACAGACAGACAGACAGATGTTGGATTTTATATATACAGTGGAACCTCGGGTCACAAACATCTTGGAACACGTACAAATTGGGTTACGGCCAAAAAGTTCGCCAAACTTTTGCATCTGTTCACCACCACACACTCGAGTGACGAACAAGCCAGTTTCCCTTCCGGTTCGTACTCGCCGGTGATTTACGCACGTGTTCAGTCTCTCCCTGTACAGTACATTGTTCTCGGTCAGACGTGCATCGCGCAGAGGGACTTTGTGGTATAGCGGGTCCACAGCTCACGTCAAGAGGCCAGTTTTAAATAAATAATCGCCATGCTTGCAGCTTAGCGAGGGGACATGGCAGTTGAGTGGCTGAAGCAGTTCCTGGGGAATTCATGGTGTGGGCGTTTCTCACCTAAGTGCACAAGTGGGAAACCGTCCACATCCATAAGGTCCAGCTGCCACGTCCTCTTCATAAATAGAAGCACGAAGCGGCTAAAGGGAGGAAAAAGAAAAGAAAGACGGAGGTTGCAGAGTGAGGAAGTAAGCAGGAAGCATTGTGGAAAGAACCGGTGTGAGCAAGCAAGCGAGCAAGTGCGTGCTCACAGGCAGGCAGCTGGACAGTGAGCCCAAGCAGGGGTGTTTGGCCGACACTCGGTGGGGCAGAAGGAAGTGGTCGCTCCAGCTAAGTGATCAAGGAGCCGGAGTGACCAGAAGAAGAATGGCTGGCCGCGTAAGGCCAAGAAGGCAGCGGGAATCATGAGGCTTGGGCGGTGAATTCCCTGACGTGGGCGTCCTGGTCGCCATGGAAGCCAAGCCTCAGTCTGGAGAGTGCACGACCAAAGCCAGGGATTGGGAGGCCTCCAGACCAGAAGGAAGAAGGAAGGACAGCTGCAGGTAGAGTGGCTCCCCTGTTGCGAAGCCTGGATAGGGAGAAGCAGGGGTGTCACCAGTTAAAGAATGCACCGGGCTTGTTTTTAAAGAGACTGCTTTCAGCATTGTTTTAACCTCATTTTATTTAATGAAGACTTTTTTCTATTGGATTTTAACCTCTACTTCACTTCTGTTTTTATGGGATTATTTATTTATTGAAGGATTCTGAAAGCACTGCACTTTATTTAATTTGGACTTTTTGCACCATCCCCTTGCTCTATTGTAGTGCCTCACTGTCGTGCTCATCGGTAACATTACCGACGGTGACGGGTTTAAGGGCTCCCGGAAGTGAGATGGGAGCATGCAGCGAACCCGCATCGTCACAGACTTTACCTCAAAACTGTAATCTCCTTTCCACCCAGTTCCTCCTCACTTCCTTCATGCCAGAACTCGACTCATGCAAGGTTAGTTTTCTTGGTTGTTTATGATTGGTTTTTGTATAAATTAAATTTTTCAAATGTTCATTTTTTCCCTGTGCTTAAAACTCATTAAAAAAAAGTGTTTACAGCGAGCAGTTTGTAAGGCTGTAACATGAACTCTTGCAATGTTAGATTTCTCTGTTCAAGGTTTTCTCAGTGTTATTCAATGTTTTTACTTTTAGTTTACTGTTACACAGTGCATTCTATGGTATAATTATTTTTGTGCTTAAACATCTTAAAAAAATATATATTTACATACAGTTCATACAGTCCAGAACGGATTAATTGTATTTACATACAATCCTATGGGGGAAATTACTTCGGGTCACGACCAAATTGGGTTGCGACCAGAGTTTTGGAACGAATTATGGTCGTGACCTGAGGTTCCACTGTATAGAGATAATATCAATAGGATTTTGATCATGTCTCTTTTAGTATAATTAATGCCCTTCTAAGAACAAAAATTGTTATGTAAAGTAATCCAAACCATTTTGTGAGTAGGACTCTCTAGCATTCTGTGGCACAAAAATAAAGACTGCTCGTATCCTTCAATCCGCCTCCATTTACCACAGTACTCTGTACATGTGACAATAACAACGATATAAACTTCAACTATTTCACTCTTTCATTCATCCTGTTCTCTCAGTTAAAGCTTCTGCGTAGTGACTGTAGCAATGCCTGAAACACCATCCTAAGAGTGGTACTGGAAATGGAGGGACTGACATAACCCCTGGCATGCCCAGAATTGAGCTCCAGTGATAACAGGCAGCTTTTCTGAAATCCCTTGAATTCAAATTTGTGACGTGAACAAAAACTTACTGGCAACGAATTGCGTCCCTCAATGGTGTGTCGCCAAAATTGTCCTTGGAATGAATATTGGCTCGTTTACTCAGCAGGAATTTGACCATTTCCATTTTGTTTGATGCTACAGCCAAGTGAAGGGGTGTCCGACCATCGCTGTCTTTTGTCATGACATCTGCACCCTTCAACATAGAGAACATTAGTGGTCATCAGTTGAAGAAAACTGGGGTTGATTTCAGCAAAAATATAAAACAAAAGATTAATCTTCTAACCACAATATGCTGTGCTGTCAACCAATATGAGACATAGTTTTATTACAGACCATAATATGATATAGCTTAGAACGCATACAGCAGTTCCTCTAATGGTGCTCCCATGACAGAATGTTTTGGCATAGTGACTTATCACTAATGACTAACCTTTTATTGCATTCTAACAAGATTCTTATCTCGGATAGTTACCTACAGCATGTCACAAGATAAGAGTGCAATTAAATCCCCATGATGATAACATCCCATTGTGGACAGTTTCTTTGTTTAGTGTGCAAAAATTATACCACACTCCCAAATCCTCCCCCTCCACTGCCGTCCCCAAGGGTCCAGTGCTACTCCCATAGTTTATTATCTAGTGGCATTAACATTGTTTGGAAGAGGAAGAGGAAACTGCAATATCAGTCTCAAGGACTCCATTAAATCACATTCTCATGACCTCTCTAGCAATTTCCTGAAATGACACATCATCTAGTATGCTGTAGGTAGCTCCAGATAGTATGGCGTGCATGTAAAAAGTATTAACCTCCTTCCTTGAAAGCTTTCACTTTTCTTGTTATACAACATTAAATCATACTGGATGTAATTTGGCCCTTTTGACAGTGATCAGCAGAAAGAGACTCTTTAATGTCAAAGAGAAAACAAATTTCTACAAAGTGGTCTAAATTAATTACAAACTAGAGGGCTTCGCCCCCTGCTTGCTTCGCTCACCAACTCCTGGACCCCAAACCCAGCGCTACATGCTGTTGTGAAGAGGGGGGCTGAACACACCCCAAGGAGATGTGGCCACTTCCCCGAAACCCCTCTTAAACGATGATACAATGGGAAACAAATAACAGTTGTTTTTTTTACCTCCTCTTTGCTCGATTAGCTGCTGGCTTGCTGCTGCTGCCATGCTGCATGATCTGCATTTCGTGCGACGCTTCGAACATTTAAAAGCCTGTACAGCACCTGTCCTTTTGTCTCACTGCCTTGTCTCTCTTGTCCCCCAGACATCCTCAAACACTATGTGATCTCTTTTTGCTGTTTCGCTATTTCACCAAGTAATTTTTTCCGTTTGTTTGTGCTAATACGATCTTTACTAACAATAACAATGAAACTAACTACTAATTATAATTTTTTTGTTATACAGTAAAATCAATTAAATAACTTACTTTACTTATGGTAAAAATTAGTTAACAATTTCCCTAGTATAATAAAAAAAATCCTGGGACGAGATGAGACTTTTTAGCCTGGGACAAGACGTGACTTTTCAGAGAGATACTTTCACATCCCGCGAGACGAGACTTTGTGCTAAGAGATTTAACAACGCCCAGGGCCGGAAATAAAAGACAAAGAGTAGATGACAAAGTAGAACATCATAAAGAATTCAAAAACATTGCCACGATACACATACAGAGCAGGTTAGAAATAATGAAAGTACTAAAATTCGAAAGTCTCAAAAAAATGATAGCAAAGATTGCATTAGCACAAACAAACAGAAATTATTACTCGGTGAAATAACGTAACAGCGAAAAGAGATCGACTATATTGTTCGGATTTAAACTTTAAGTCGGAGACTTGTAGATCATCTAATTCGTATTGCCATCAGGGAAAAGTAGTGTTTCTTCCCAATGAAGAGGCTTATCTGCAAGAATTAAAAGATTTGTTGTTTGGTGAAAGTGAAATCCACATACGCGAGTGGCAGGGATGCAAACTGGCTGGTGCGTAGAAGCCCCCTAGTATTTTAAGAAATAAACTTTATCTGTTACTGTATATATCATAAAACAACATATAACACATAAAATACCTTTATTTTCTAGTCCACAGTAGTAGAGTGTGAATGTGGGAAAGAAGTATGCATGTATATAATTTAACCCATTTGATATGGGATTCAGCAAAGCAGTGCTAATGTTGGTGATACACTGTGTATTGGAATGAAAAATGAATTGCATATTTTTTTCTAACTGCATTATAGATGGTGCACTGTAAATGTTAACGTTGACTTCACCAAGGTCTACATTGATTATTGAGATTTCAACGTGTCTTAGATGGGTCCAGGAATGACAGCTCTGAGACTCCAAGAAATTTTAGGGCGCCAAATTCTTGACTTGGGTTATTACATACCTCGACCATGCCTGTGAGAAGGTCATTGGATGTGCATAAGTGACAATATATATAGACAAATACATGAGCATGAGGTGTGTCTCATGGGTAATAGTCCAGGTTGTTTCAGGGGGAAGAAAAAAAATGATGCATTAGAATGAATGGCTTTTCCATTATTTCTAAAATGGAACAGAAGCCACTTGAGGATGATTGACATGACAAGACTAGCCTATAACCAGCTGCAAAACCAGAAGATGACATTCATTGTTGGACCTCCTTAAGTGAAGTATGGAGCTCCCATTTGAAATATGCCGCAATTTGACCTCATGAGCATCACAACAAATGGATCACAGCCAACTAACTTTCTTTTTATTTCTCATCAGGACATTAAAATGTGCTTCCTTTTTCATTTTCCCCTTATGTTTTTATTATATACTAGGGGGCTTTGCCCCCTACTCGCTTCGCTCGCCAACCCCCGTGTTTGGTTTTCCAGATACACATTTTTTTTTTCTTTGAATTGTTGCTATTTCATTAGTTTCACTTTTATTTCAGAACTTCTGTAACAACAATATTTGGAATCTTTCGAGTCCCAATATGCTGAACCTTTTAAATGAGGTCCGTGAGACATGTGTTTAATGACTTTGTACCATAATTCAGGATAGGTTTTTCTGTTTTGAATTTCAGCACAGACAAAGCGATCTACATCATCCGCAGTTAATAATTTTTTTTGCAAAGTAACCAATAAATGCATGGGAGGTAAACCCCGTGTTTGAAATTCTCTGACTTAAACCTCAAAGCCTTACAAAATTTACATACTTCTGACATATCACCTATGTTCATATATTCGATCTCTATTTGCCTTTTCGTTATTTCTCCGAGTAATAATTTCTCTTTTTTTGCGCTAATGCGATGTGTACAGTAATCCCTCGCTATTTCGCGGTTCACTTTTCGCGGATTCACGACTTCGGGGGTTTTTAAATACAAGTGATTGCCCGCCTATCGCGGAAGTTATGTTCCAGACTCATCAGCAACAGGAGAAAATCCGCGATATAGAAAGACCATATAAATAAACATTTTTATAGTTTAAGCGTTAAAATACCCATCCCACATGCTTTAAACACATGTAAACTTATAAAACACACTTTGTTAACACATATGATATGTGGATGTCGGGCTAAGGATATGAGTAACATCTCACTATTATAAAACATTTTAACTTCACGCAAGACAAGACAGTGAGACAGGAAAATTGGTGATGTACAGGCTTAAAATTATTGACACGCAGAGCGACAAGCAGCACAAAGCCAGCACAAAGTCCACTTCTCCTTAGCGTTCATTCAGCTCCCCACCCCCTTGACAATGCGAAGTGGCAGGAGCGTACTGCGCCTCCGGGGAGGGGGGGTTTGAGCGAAGGTGCGTTCAGCCCTCACACACCCACACACACACACACACACTCCTCCTTCCAAACGCGCAGAGCGACAAGCAGGCATTTTGGCAGAAGCAGCACAAAGTCCATTTCTGCTCAGCGTGAGTTCAGCTGCCCCCCTTCACAAAGCGACTGCAGACACATTGACGTCTGATCGCTGCGTGCAGTGTGCAGTGTTGGTCTGCGGTGTTTAAGAATGTAGAAAGTGTTTAAGAGCATAGGAAGTGTTTATAAGAGCGTGGGAAAGGTTAACAAGAGAGTGAGAAAGGTTTATAAGAGTGTGGGAAGGGTTTATAAAGCCTTAAAATATGTATAAATAATTAAATAAATATAGGTCGCTACTTCGCGAATTTTCACCTATTGCGGGGGGCTCTGGAACGTAACCCCCGCGATAGGTGAGGGATTACTGTACTTTCTTTTTTGACACTTTTGTTTTTTCCTGCTTTCATATTCTGTATCTTGCTCTGCATGTGTTTCACGCCTACATTTTTTTTTAGTCTTTTGAATTCCAGTTTTCATTATCTCTAACCTGCTCTGCATGTGTTTAACCCCCCTTTTTTTAACCTCTTTATGACGTTTTACTTTGTTTTCTACTCTGTCTTTTATTTCTGACCTCGCTTGTCCTGCTTTTTTTCCAATGAAACCTGGTCCGATCTTTACTTTCTTTTTTTTATACAGTGATCCCTCGCTATATCATGCTTCGACTTTCGCGGCTTCACTCTATCGCGATTTTTTCTCATACACGCTTACGTCAGTACGCATGCACTTTCTGAGAACTTTTATCTAAGCCCCACGATGGCTGCTAAACGTGCTGCTTTTTCTAAGCCTTTTACAATGAAACTAAGCACCGGAGGAAGATGCTTACCATCCAGGAGAAGGTGAAACTCTTGGATATGATCAAAGATGGCAATACCCTACAAAAGCCTCCTCACGCATATGAAAAGACAGCGCCAGCAACTGCCTATCAAGATGTTCTTCAGCCGCACACCCAGACACCCTCTGCCTACTCCTAGTACTCCTTCAGTGGAAGAAGACAACGACGCACCTGCTGAAGATACTGCACCACCTGAAGACTCTCCTACTGAGCTCGTGCCTTCATAGGTTAGTGGTTGTGTGTAAGAACTGTGTGTATGTGTAATTAAATATACAGTACAATAATAATAATATGATATTTGTAACGTCTAATATGTCTTATTTTCTCTTATTT
This sequence comes from Erpetoichthys calabaricus, assembly GCF_900747795.2. Classification (NCBI taxonomy): domain Eukaryota; kingdom Metazoa; phylum Chordata; class Cladistia; order Polypteriformes; family Polypteridae; genus Erpetoichthys; species Erpetoichthys calabaricus. The sequence goes on from NC_041401.2 coordinate 101,674,492, forward strand.
TGTCTAATATATTGGGTAATACGAGTGTAATGGTGACTAAAGGGTGTTATTTCATGTCTAGGGGGCTCTAATAATGTTAAAAAACGTATTTAGAAGGTCGTAAACAGGTTTTCTACACTCTAACTGCGAAAATATTCGATTTATAAATAAAGAATCCTATTTCGCGAAAATTCATTTATCACGGTAGAGTCTGGAACAGATTAACCGTGATAAACGAGGGTTCACTGTACTTTCTAATTTTCCTACTTTCATATTCTTTAACTTTCTCCACATTTGTATCGCGCATACGTTTTTTTTTTTGAGCCTTTCTAATACAACTGCTTTCATAATCTGCTCTGCATGTGTGTAGCGCCAACGTTTGTGAACGTGTTTATGAAGTTGCGAAGGTGAAAAGACTTCTTTCTGACCGAGTGACATTATAAGATAGAAGTGAAAGTCATCATTATAAGCAAGCAGACCATAAACCATGGTGAAAGAGGATCTGATGACATTTTCCGAATATTAATGTAGACATTTTGGGTGTGCGTTGCCTAAAGCACAAAAATATTGCTGACTAGAAAATAAACTGATGGCTACTATAAGCATCCTGTCCCTCAAAGACTATAGTAGTCAATAGTTTTGTAAACTCAAGTCTCATTTCTAAAAGTCACTATGTTGTCATCAAAAAGTGTTACCTTGATAACACATCAAAAAAGGGAATGAATATCCCTGCTGCTTTGTAAAAGTCTTCACATGGACATCACTGATTTACGGTACATGACTGGCAGTCTTTCCTTTAAAGAAATTCCTCGCACCAGTAATCATCCAGCCATCCATCCAGTATCCAACCCACTATATCCTAACTACAGGGTCACGGGGGTCTGCTGGAGCCAATCCCAGCCAACACAGGGCGCAAGGCAGGAAACAAACTCCGGGCAGGGTGCCAGGCCGCCGCAGACCAGTAATCATGTCAGAGCTATTTTTAAAGGGTGTGTTCCCAGCTAAAGTGATCAACATTAAGAAAATTAGTATTGTTTGTTTATCAAAGTGTCTCTAATGCTGACCCCCTTTGCCCCCTTTCAGAAGTCATGCCGTGTAGAGACACAGCTTTGTCTCCCCACCCTTTGAAATGATAGTAACACACTAAGAACTGCTGTGTTTTTATTTCTGTGACATGCAATCCTGAGTGAAATGCAGATATGCATAGATATGACTAACTTAGCAGTAGTAATTTGATGTTTTTGCTTTGCCAAAAAAAAGCAATTTGACATTACTAGCCGGCTTGGATTTCAGCCTGTTAGCTTTTACTGTGCGTCAGTCTGTTTTGCTTGAAACTCTACTTTCTTTCTGTCATTCTGCCTGCCTGACTAGGTGACTCTATACTACTTCACAGTATTTCATGGCTTTTACCTAAAAGCCCTGAATATCAGGGATGCTGCCTCCCTGTACCCTCTAATAACATGTCAACAATGAGCAATTCCACAAGTTTGTCACCAACTCGAAGAGGACTCTTTAGGAGATGGCTACGGTTTGTCCTGAAGAAACGTGTGTGGGATCTGCTCAGCCAATTTTCTGACCTCATGCCCAGTATGTTAAAAAGACGTTTTGCTCACAGAGTACAGTCCACCATTCCCTGTCTTTCGCTAGTGAAGAATTGCAGCATCTTTGGTGGCTGTCATTATCTTTTTTTGAGAAACCTGTGGTATCTGCCTTGTCCTATCCATAGGTCTGAAATAAATTATTTTTCTGTTATGAATCTAAGCAAATGGAGGTACTTAAAACCAAGCCTGGAACTGGCCAAAACAAAAATGATTATGTTGTCAGAGGATTTGTTCCCATACATCTAAAAAAACAAAACACTAGATATCAAGCACTGACGTACCTCTCGGATGTGCTCATTCACACTCAGAATATCTCCCTGGCTGGCTGAACTGCACATCAGATAGGGAAACATGGCTGCCTGGATGACCTTGGTTTCCTGCAAACATTAAAAAAAAACAATTCCTGCTTACACAAACATGTAATCTGTGCCTACATAAAACTCATGTGCTTGTTCTTACCTTTGACTAACCTTGCTGTAATGGCTTCTAGCCCTTAGTGACCCTAAAACTGGGTTAAGTGAGTCTAGTAAATTGTATGGAAGTTAGACTGATGTCCTGTTAAAATTCTGGTTGTGTCAGTTGTTGCTAGCAAGGGATGCACATCCCAGAATTCAAAAGTTGCTGACTTCAGCAAAATGGATGAATAGAGGAATGATCTCCCTGAACTTATTTCTTTTTTTAAACTAATGAATTCCCCATTTTAGTATTTCTTAGGCTCTTTTACAGTTTTATTTAAAATTAGATTGGTTTCCAGTGTACTTCCTCTTATGTGAACAATTTTTCAGCACCTAGAAAGCACAACAATATGGTATTTAGTATAGAAAGATGATAAATGAAATGAACGATGACATGAGCCTCACTTTGTTGTAGCAGTATATGCTATATATTTTTTCTTAAATATGAAAATGGAGAGTACAGTAGCTCCTAATGACTTAAAAGACCAAGAGGTCTCAAGCCAAATTACACTATATAACCAAAACATTTTGTGGCTGATGGCCAGGACCCTTGCCTGGCTGGGATGACCCTTTGACACTGAATCCGGGGAAGCAGCCATGGGATGCACATTATGTCCCCCGGAACACTTGGTGGCAGCCCCCCTGGGTTGCATCGGGGCCACAATCGTGTTACACCGGAGACCATCCCTGTTGGGCTCTGTGGACACCACCTGGGGGAGATTCACTGCTTCCTGTGCCCATGTGGGCGGTTCTTCTGCCACACCTGGAAGTGCAGCCGGAAATCCGTCATCAAGCATTTGGAGCATTTCCGGGTGGACTATAATGAGAGCCAGCAGCCACCACTCCACGAGCCAGAGTCGGGAAGAGGAGGACAACAATTACCAGGAGGAGTGGTGGTGAAGAGATCAGCGTGCTTTGTGTTTGCTTTTGGTGACTTGTTTGTGTTTATGGGGACTGTGTTGTGTCTGTGGGTACGGGGAAGGCGTAACCCACAGATGAAGAAAAATAAATCTTTGTTTTATTTTTAAGTGTGCCTCCCTGTTTCTTTGTGCCGAGTTGGGCGCCTATATAGCGCCATTTTACAATATATACAACAAAACTATATGGCCAAAAGTTTGTGGACACCTGAGCATCACTCCAGTATGAGCTCGTTGGACACCCTATTCCAAAACCATGGGCATTAAAATGAGACTACAAGAATGTACACTCTTCTGGGAAAGCTTTCTACAATATTTTCGAGTGGGTCTGTGGGAATTTGTGCCCAATCAGCCAAAAGAGCATTGGTGAGGTCAGATACTGATGTTGGTTGAGAAGATCTGACTCACAATGGTATTTATGAGGGTTTAGGTTAAGATTTTATGCAGGCCACTCAAGTTCATCCACATCACACATTATCTTTATGGCATTGTGCACAGAGACAAAGCCATGTTGGGACAGAAAAGAGCTTTCCAAAAAACATCTCTAGACCTTATCCCCCCCCCCCCCCCCACTAAACTTTACATTAGGCACTACGGAGTCCAAAAGGTAGCATTCTCCTGGCATTGATTCATCCATCAGACTGCCAGAAGTGTGATCACTCCAGAGAACACATTTTCACTGCGCCACAATCCAACGGCGGCATGCTTCACACCACTTCAGCCTACAGTTGGCATTACACATAGTAATGTTAGATTTGTGTGCAAGTAATGGAAACTCGTTTACATTATTCAAAGTTATTGTCTGTTTTTACCTGCATTTTTATTACTCTTTAATTTAATATTGTTTTTTTTGTATCAGTATGCTGCTGCTGGAGTATGTGAATTTCCCCTTGGGATTAATAAAGTACCTACCTACCTACCTACCTACCTACCTACCTACCTACCTACCTACCTACCTACCTACCTACCTACCTACCCACCTACCTACCTACCCACCCTCCCACCTACCCACCTACCCCACCTACCCACCTACCTACCTACCTACCTACCTACCCACCTACCTACCTACCCACCCACCCACCTACCCACCTACCCACCTACCTACCTACCTACCTACCTACTCACTCACTCCAGCTCTTAGAAGAATAAGAAATTTCAAATTAAGGACACACAAAAACAGACAGAGAATCTATCCAACATACACTACAGATTTCAAGACTTACATTCAAAACTTGAAGTTAATTTTTTTTTTCATAAAAATAGGAAGAAAGTAATAAACACAGTAATGAAGTCTCTAACTGGAGCAATAATCCGATTTTGCTAAACCCACTACATGGTTAAGGTGAGCCACAGCCCATCCTAGGTATAATGATATTAGTAATTCCAGCCATCCATTTTTAGAGCTTGCTGAACTGAATTATATAGTCACACAAAACCAGGTTCCATGCCTGCCAGAACAACAATACAGTGATCATCATTTTTATCCATTAATATTTGAGTCACCTGCAGGTCCTCACACATTTGGGCCCAATTTAAAGACACCTATTAACCAAACTTACACATCCTTCCGAGAGAGTATCAAGACTACAAAATGAAAAACCTATGCAGCCTCAGGGACAATGTACAAACTCCATACAAGCAGTGTCTGGGCTGAGGTTCAAAGCCAGTGTTCTGGAGCTATGAGGCCGCAGCGCTACCAACTGATTTAACCAGGCGTGAGCGTCTTATTTATTTACTGAGAGGCCTTGTTTACTCAAGCAAAAATATAAAGTTGCAAAATACTTTGGACAAATATTTGGAAAACACAATTTACAAAAGTCAGAATGCAAAGGTGCTACAGTATTTACAGTGCTTATACAAACATTTGGTCTGTTGCAAGTTTTCACATTTTATTTTATTATACAACATTAACTTGGGTTTTAAGACACACTGATTAACAGAAGTAGTAAGGGGTTGCACCGTGTTAGCCATTATGGATGCAGTGAGAAGTCAAACAAAATGACACCTTTTATTGGCTAACTAAAAAGATTATACTATGCAAGGTTTCAAGGCAACTCAGGCCCCTTGTTAATGATCAACAGAAAAAGACTCTTTAATGTCACAATGAACACAGATCTAAATTCATTACAACCTAGGGGGCTCTGCCCCCTGCGCGCTTTGCTCGCCAACCCCTGGGCGGTTGCCACGTGCCAGCCACTTCAAGTCTCTGCTGCTTGTGTACGTGGATTTCACTTTCACCAAATAACAAATGTATTAATTCTCGTGGATATGCCTCTTCATTGGGAACAAACACTACTTTTCCCTGATGGCAACACGAATTAGACGTTCTACAAGTCTCTGACTTAAAGTTTAAAGCCGAACAATATCTACATACTTCTGTCATATCACCTATGTCCATATATTCGATCTCTTTTCGCTGTTCCATTATTTCATTGAGTAATAATTTCCGTTTGTTAGCGCTAATGTGATCTTTACTATCAGTTTTTTTAAACTTTCGAATTTTAGTACTTTCATAATCTCTAACCTGTTCTGCATGTGTATCGTGCTGACGTTTTTGAACCTCTTTACAACGTTGTCTTTTACTCTTTGTCTTTTATTTCCAAACCCGCTTGGAGATGAGTGTGCAGGAACTGTGTCTGACAATAGCATTCACACAAGTGATGTTTGAGAGGAGGGCGGGACTTGTCAAAATCTCTTGGCAAAAAGACTCGTCACGCGGGACCTGAAATTATCTCTCACCAAAGTTGAAATTATCTCTAAGAAAGTCTCATCTGAAGTTTTCCTTTTATAATAGAGAGATATAAAACACAAAATGATTGATCACACAAGTGTTCAACTCCTTTAATAGGACACACCTAAATCATCACTGGAGAAGCCAGCTGGTTTTAGAAGTCACATGATTTGTTCATTGGAGATCACCTGTATGGGGTTTCAGCTGGTTGCATTGAAATCAGGGGTGGGCAACGTAGGTCCTGGAGGGCTGCAGTGGCTACAGGTTTACATTCAAACCCAAATGTTTAATTAGAAACCAATCTTTCCCATTCTCAGACCGTATTTAATTCTATGGCTTGTTAGCCTGCACTGTTAGGTTCTTATATCGTAGATTTTTTTCCTTTCCAAGGATATTATCTAAATGATTTGAAGACTAAAATGGATCATTTTCAGTCTGTCTCATTTTTCTCGAAAGTGTTTTATTAAACCAAATAGTGCATGATGAATCCACTCAGGTGTAAATGTAAACCGGTTAGATGGAGAACTGCTGGCTCCTTTGTCATTTGCATCTAATCTTACATATAAATGTCTACACGTGGAAGTGTTTGTGTCTGTCTGTCTGTCCGGCCTGGAAGTGAGAGGTGGAGTTGGGCTAAGGGCTCCACCTCAGAGGAAACAGTAACTCGCTTAGCCGCTAATACACAAGTGAGGCTGGCATGTCAGTAAAATGAAACCTCCAAAGAAAGAGACACTCGCTTAGCTGCTAATACAGAAGCGAGGCAAGCACATCAGCAAAACGGTATCCCTTTTACTTTTCCTCCCGTCGCTAATACACAAGTGACGCGAGCATGTAGGCAAAACAAAACCTTTGAAGAAAGACCAAGTTGCTTAATTGCTAATACACAAGCGATGCAAGCACGTCGCCAAAACAAAACCTCCTAGGAGTGAGATGCCCAGAGTAGCTCCTTTCTGTTACTTGACATCTCTACATTTCATTTTTTTTTTCTGACGATTTTAATAGTTTCTAGGACCCCAGGCTTGTTACAGCACGGGCTTACACAGCTAGTTGCTAATAAGGGGTCATTAAAAACACTGAAGCAGCTACTTAAGACTGAAATAAGTAATTAAGGGTGGGAAACCTTAACAAGTGAGACCACTTAAATGAAGCAACAAAATGTAACCTGAGCAAAAAGTGCTTCATCAGTAATAATTGACTTCTCATTAAGAAACTGGGTTGGAACAAAAACCTACAGCCTATCTGGCCCTCCAGGACCGACATTGCCCACCCCTGGTCTAAATGCACCTTATCTATAAGGTCCAGCTGGAGGGGAGTCAGTATGATGGTCTAATCTACACAATGAAGTCAAAAGAACAACCAGCTTCTCAGTGAAAAGGTGATTGGAAACCACAAGTCGGGAGATTGAGACAAGAAAACATCCAAGTCACTGAATATCCCTTGGCATCCAGTTAACTCAATCATTAAGAAATGGAAAGTGTGTGCACAGATGGAAATCTGCCTAGAGCAGGCCATCCACACACTGAGCGATTGTGTAAAATGAAGACTAGAGAGGGAGGCCACCAAGAGAAATGTAATAACTCTGAAGGAGGTACAAGCTACAGTGTGTACAACAGGAGAAACTGTAAATAAAACAACTGTCGTCCAGGTACTCCACCAGTCACGGCTTTACAGGGGAGAGTGACAAAGAGAAAGCCACTGCCAAAAAAAAAAAACAAAAATGCAAAAGACATCTTGGTTATGGTTTGATGAGATCTGGCCGTTAGAATAAATGCCACAAATTACAGATTATCCAAAACACACCATCCCTACGGTCAAGCATGGTGGTGGCAGCATCATGCTCTGGGGATGCTCCTCTATAGCAGGCCATGGAAGACTTGCAAAGGTAGAAGGTACAATGAATGCAGAAAAATACAAGGGAGTGTCTGAGGAAAACCTCATGTAGTCCACCTGCACCTTGGGGGAAGATTTGCATTACAGCAAGACAGCTCCTTAAGCATAAAGTCAAAGCTACACAGGACTGGTTTTAAAACCACAATGTTAGTGACTTGGAGTGGCTGAAGTCAATGGAAAATTTGTGGCTGGACTTAAAAGGGCTGTTCACTCACAATCAATCGCCATGTTACTTCACAAAGCTTGAGCAGATTTACAAAGAAGAAGAGCAGAAACAAATGGCAGTATCCAGATGGTCAAAACTGATGGAGAAAGACTGGCGCACACAGACTCAAGGCTGTCATGGCTGCCAAAGTTACATTTACAAAATACTGACTTCAAAGGGTTTTTTTATGGGGGGGGGGGGTGAAAAACGTATGTGATTATTTAGTATTTTATATTTGTAATTAATTTAAACTACTTTGCAAAGATTTGTTTTCACTAAAGAATATATTGCTGCTTGTCAGTGACAAAAAAGCCAAATTAAATCTACTCTGATTCAATGTTGTTTAATAAAAAATATGAAAACTTTCAAGGGGGTGAATACTTTTTATAGTATACTTTTTTTTATACTGCCCAAAAGTTGTGACCATGAGCACAGTAATATGCTTTTTGTATCCTCCACAGGCATAAGATTTTGCCCAACCAAAATGCACCAATTCATGACAATCTGAATTGTCAAGCCTGGACAAACTGGTGAGGAAGGCAGGCTCTATTGTTGGCATAGAGCTGGACGGTTTGACATCCGTAGCAGAGCAACGGGCACTCAGCAGGCTCCTATCAATTATGGAAAATCCACTACATCCATTAAACAGTGTCATCTCCAGACAGAGGAGCAGGTTCAGCGACAGACTGCTGTCACTGTCCTGCTCCACTGACAGACTGAGAAGATCATTCCTCCCCCAAACTATGCGACTCTTCAATTCCACCAGAGGGGGTAAACATTAACATTATTCAAGTTATTGTCTGTTTTTTACCTGCATTTTTTATTACTCTTTAATTTAATATTTTTTGCTGCTGGAGTATGTGAATTTCCCCTTGGGATTAATAAAGTATCTATCTATCTATCTATCTATCTATCTATCTATCTATCTATCTATCTATCTATCTATCTATCTATCTATCTATCTATCTATCTATCTATCAATCCTGTCCATTAGTGGCATTATAAAGTTATCTGAAGTGTCATGGCTGGACTTCCTTGGCAGCCTGGATAAAGTACTTTGGCAGCTGAATCGCTAATCTATTAAAAAGTTACAAATGTTCTTGTTGCTAATCACTTTTTTTTTTAAATACTTTGTTAATCCCCGAGGAAAAAATTTTCTTTCTGCATGACCTTTGGTGGTCTGAGTGCAGGGTCAGCCATTGTACAGCACCCTTGGAGCTGTTCTCAGGTTAAGGGCCTTGCTCAAGGGCCCAACAGAGTAGGATCCCTTCTGGCAACGTTCTTCACAATTGCTCACCCAAGGTACCTTATACTTGTCTGGGAAGCCTATTCTGTCCATTCCAAGAGCTGACACAACGGCAGCGTAAAATTTGTATCCTTCCTCTGGGGCCTTGGAGACTTTGACTCCCATGGTGGTGGGTAGCTGCAAAACAAACCAGTGGCATTAAAAACAGGAGGATTACATCTGTATCGTCACCCCTCTCCAAATGGCATGTCCATCATTTCATAGCATGCACTTTCTGTTAGTAAAAGTTAGCTGCAGAACAACCCTACCATGATTGCCAAGTGTTGGCAAAGCAAACAATAAGGAACAGCAAAGTCAATTAACAAACATCTTCAGTCATATTTTCAAAGTTACAAGTCTGCAATTACCCAATCTCCACTTTTTCAATTTTATATATATATGTACTGTACATATATATATATCACTTGAGCACATTGGCTTCCAACATTTATAACTTTTAGCACAAGCACTTCCATATACAGTACTAACAAATGTTGCTTGGGAGTCAGAAGCCGGGCTGAAACCTTAACTGTGGGGTTTCAAAACCACGGGGCAAGGGTTGTGGAAAAAACTTTCCTCTCTTTTTAAAAAAATCATTTTTGGAGACGAGATGAAAATGCAGAACGATTCTTTATGTCTCTGTCCTTGGAGTGAGCCATCAATGAAACAATTCATATGCTTTTATACTTTCCTATTACCATTACCTTATCTACTGTGGTGGGCTGCCTTCCTGCCTGGCACCCTGTGCTGGCTGGGATTGGCTCCAGCAGACCCCCCGTGACCCTGTATTAGGATATAGCGGGTTGGACAATGACTGACTGACATTACCTTATCTAATACATCATGCAGAATTATATCATCTTAGCCAATCAACCACAGCCACCAGTGACTTCATATACAGTACATGTCGATTCTTCCATTATTCTGAACATCGCATCGTTAATAGGGGTGTCCTACTGGTTTTCCCACCGATCTTATCCCCGCTTCATAATGGGGGTAATTGGACTTTCTCACTAGTTTGTTCTCACTTTTTAAGGGGGTGTTTATTACTCTTTTACTTCATTCTTAAGATGAGGCAGCCCTCCATGTTTAGTTAACCCTTAAGTCACCCTTATGCTTTTAATAATCCATTGATACAACTTTATTTAAGTATATGTTTGTATTAAATTTTACAAATTACCATGTATTGATTAAAATTCTATAAAAGTTACCAAACAAAACTGCTGGGGAGATCCACTTGGCACTAGCCATGTCATAACAGTGTTTCCAGAATGTCTCTGGGTTCCCATCATGGAAAAAGGCAGTCCAGGAAGTGAATATTAGGATGAATCCTTAGGAGCTGACTGAAGGATTGTTGAAGGCTTAACACGGCCCAGCTGTCTAACTACAATAGGTTTTGAAATTTTCCTAATTTACTTTCAACAACTTCAACAACAATGGCTGCAGCCACAGTTTGACAATGGCTTCTCGGTGAATGAACAACCCGTCCCATTGGCTTTAAAAAAGTAAAGTGTCTGGCAAGGAGCAAAAAAATACAGTACATTACATACACATTACACATTTTTAGGTTAATAAGGTCAGAATTCTCACAATGTGCAGAGTACAGTGAAATTCTACTTATCAACATGCAACACATCACCACCCTCCTTTATCACCCATTAAGCACTGGTAAGAAATGATTCTTTACATGTTTATCCATGTTATGCACTCATTTAAAAAATAAAAGCAAAAGCAGCAAGACATCCATCAAACAAATCCATATTCTGATTACAAATGACAACACTGATAAGCTGGAAGAGACCAGCCATTGTAATTTATAACTGTGCAATGTGTTATTTTACTTTCAAGAAAAGCCACAAACCCACCTGTGCACTCACAGTAAGACTGGCACAGGCTAAGGGCCAACCAACACATTTCTAAGGTTCCTCAGACTTTTAACAATGGGGAGGGGGGGGGGGGGGGGGGGGGGGGGGGGGGGGGGGGGGGAGCCTGCAATGTACTTAGAAAATAAAGTGCTGGCTTCCATAGCTCTCTGTTGCTTTCCTCTGAAATTCTTTTATTGATATACACCTATTTTATCTTTTTTTAATATTTTAAAAGATTTTGTAGTTTCCATACGTGGTATTTCTTATACTTTTTAGACAGCCATTATTAACCATGGAGTTTGTGTTCCTGAAAATGGCCAGTTAACACACAATCCACAGTCTGCGAGAGGCAGAAGTAACTCTGACCCAGCATGCAATACAAAGAGCCTGACACGATAAAGGAGCAGCATCAGCTAGGAGCAAGTGTCATGACTCGTTCACCGTGTTACAGAGAGCCTGCTTTTATATAAATTACCTGCATTTTTTGCCTCATTTCTCTATTTTTTGTTTTTTTATTATATCACGGTGATTTTGCAATTCTGTTGTGTTCAGTAGTTTTAGCATCATGCTGTATTCTTTTGTAAGGCCTTGCCAAGTATTTGTGCTATGCACAGTGGATTCAGAATTATTCAGCACCCTTCATATTATGCATATTTTAACTGATTTTATTTTAAATGGATAAATTTGCCATTTTGCCCATCAAGCTACAACAAATAACCCATAATAACAGTGAAATATACCCTCCAAAAGGTTTGCAAATTATTAAAAATCAAAAACAAATCTTTTGTTCATGTATTTATAACCTTAACACAATACTTTGTGGAAACCCCCTTGATTGCTATTGCAGCTTTGAGTCTTCCTTGGCAAGTCTCTACAAGCTTTGCACACCTGGATTTGGGTAGTTTATCCCATTCATTCCTGGCAGATCCTCTCAAGCTTCATCTGTAAACTGCCATCTTCAGCTCTCTCCACAGCTGCTCTACATTGAGGGAGGCCTGTAGGCTTGAAACTGCACTCTCTGACCTGAAGTCATCAGCAAACATGTACGAAATACACTCGAGACCACACTGGCCTAGGTGACCAGGTCTTTCACATACAATCACAGAAACATAACTTGTCACTAAAATGATGGACCACTATGCAGTAAAAAATATTTCCTTTTGCAATGTTTCTTTCTGGTTCTTCACCCAACCTAAATTATGCTCAATTTGAAAAGACTTGCTGCATATTGCTGGGCACAAGTGCAGTTATGCACCATCAGATTGTTTTATATTTGTGTTTCTGTACTATGTGGAAATTATTCCCTACAGCTTTATATAATATTGTGATCATGTCAAGTATTGCACTCTAATTGTATTAATTTGTCAAATCTTTGGATGCCTCACCTTGAAAAATTCATAGCAACTACAAGTGCTTTCTGGAAATAAAATGAAGTGCAAAAAAAGTCACATTAATGCTTTATCAGGGACAATGCTCGAAAAATAAAGCTGAACATCATTTGTTTTCTTATGTGCTTATCTTATGCAGGTTGCATAGACCAAGTACCCTGTATTCCCCTCATTTAACTTTTAAATTAGGGTATCCTACCTTCATGAACAAACCACCACAACCATCTCCTCTCCATCTGTGGCTCACTCTGAAGTTCCTCAATTGCAGTGTCAGTCACCCCATTGTGAGGATGAAAACGGACAAATGCTGTCCACAAACATTACTTTGACCACCTGTAACTTATCTGCCATTATTACTGTGGAAAGGAACTTAAATATTGCATGCTTAATTACCATTGAAAAAAAGATAAAATTCACATTGAGCAGGCATTTTGTTTTACTTACACAGCAGCTGTGCAGTTTGTCAAGGGCCAACTGGTCAACAGCGAGAGGCCCAATCCAATTTCTCCATAAAATTAGTGGACACCATCTTAACCACCCATACACTTCTCATCAATGTCAAGAGCATAAATTACAAAGGGATGCAACCTTCTCTTTGGACCAAGGGAGACTGCATATACTGAAGATATATCTTAGCAGTTTTGCTGGCCAAAGTCTTTTCATGGACACAGCACAAAAGTTGTGGCCATGAGCACAGTACTATACACTGGCCTCAAAATCCAAAGCTACAATGTTCTAGTTGTTTATAAAATAGTTTAATCAAAAAACTTTCCGGGTTTGGGGACTAGGAACCAACCCACTACTAATACTCCTAAGGAATGAGGACTGTGCAACAAAGAAAACTACACTGGATGAGAGGCATATTCAGCTGCTCTGCTTATTTTCTTTTAATATTGCAAACCCAAGTTTTTTCATATATACTTGCCCCTTTCCACAATTCTCAGTCACGCTTAGTCTACACTTGTGTATTTCTATGCCTAAATCGCATTAATTTTGCCAAGCATTGTGCTTGTAACGTTATGCACAACAAACTGCTCATTAGGAAGTATCTGCTATAAAATAACCATTGTAACCAAAAAAAAAAAAATTACCCAAACTCAACAGCTAGATGGGAAAAGCTGGAAGCTTGTGTGTGTAGAACAGAACTTTACACACCCCACCCAGAAGATATGGTCCCATTTAATTCACCCCACCCAGACAAGCTAGTCATACCAATCCACAGGGTCAACACAGGACAATTTTGGGTTGTGAGAGGCCACCAAAAACAATTTTCACTAAAGTTAAAAAACTGAAAAATTACATAAGGCACCCAACCAAGTACTGTGTAAAGCAGATTAACTTCACAACAAATAATGGAGTCAAGATTAAACCCATTTCCTTTTAACAACAAAATGCCAAGTATTTCATTCTGACCTTTTAACACCAGGTATAATTAAATGCCTAATAAGCATTACCATTCGGACCAATCCAAGTAATAACACAGAGCTGATTGCAACACTTTATTTCAATTTATAAACACAAGATGCATAAATGTAAACATTACTGCTTAATACTGAAGCCACACAAATGTCCAGTAAGTAATCATTGCCCACCCCTCAGCCTCAGGACCAAGTGCAAGGTAGATTCTTTCTGGATATTGTAGTCGGAGAGGGTACGGCCATCTTCCAGCTGCTTGCCTGCAAAAATGAGCCTCTGCTGGTCAGGAGGGATGCCTTCCTTGTCCTGGATTTTGGCTTTCACGTTCTCAATGGTGTCACTGGGCTCCACCTCCAGGGTGATGGTCTTGCCAGTCAGGGTTTTCACAAAGATCTGCATACCACCCCTCAGCCTCAGGACCAAGTGCAAGGTAGATTCTTTCTGGATATTGTAGTCGGAGAGGGTACGGCCATCTTCCAGCTGCTTGCCTGCAAAAATGAGCCTCTGCTGGTCAGGAGGGATGCCTTCCTTGTCCTGGATTTTGGCTTTCACATTCTCAATGGTGTCACTGGGCTCCACCTCCAGGGTGATGGTCTTGCCAGTCAGGGTTTTCACAAAGATCTGCATACCACCCCTCAGCCTCAGGACCAAGTGCAAGGTAGATTCTTTCTGGATATTGTAGTCGGAGAGGGTACGGCCATCTTCCAGCTGCTTGCCTGCAAAAATGAGCCTCTGCTGGTCGGGAGGGATGCCTTCCTTGTCCTGGATTTTGGCTTTCACGTTCTCAATGGTGTCACTGGGCTCCACCTCCAGGGTGATGGTCTTGCCAGTCAGGGTTTTCACAAAGATCTGCATACCACCCCTCAGCCTCAGGACCAAGTGCAAGGTAGATTCTTTCTGGATATTGTAGTCGGAGAGGGTACGGCCATCTTCCAGCTGCTTGCCTGCAAAAATGAGCCTCTGCTGGTCAGGAGGGATGCCTTCCTTGTCCTGGATTTTGGCTTTCACGTTCTCAATGGTGTCACTGGGCTCCACCTCCAGGGTGATGGTCTTGCCAGTCAGGGTTTTCACAAAGATCTGCATACCACCCCTCAGCCTCAGGACCAAGTGCAAGGTAGATTCTTTCTGGATATTGTAGTCGGAGAGGGTACGGCCATCTTCCAGCTGCTTGCCTGCAAAAATGAGCCTCTGCTGGTCAGGAGGGATGCCTTCCTTGTCCTGGATTTTGGCTTTCACATTCTCAATGGTGTCACTGGGCTCCACCTCCAGGGTGATGGTCTTGCCAGTCAGGGTTTTCACAAAGATCTGCATACCACCCCTCAGCCTCAGGACCAAGTGCAAGGTAGATTCTTTCTGGATATTGTAGTCGGAGAGGGTACGGCCATCTTCCAGCTGCTTGCCTGCAAAAATGAGCCTCTGCTGGTCGGGAGGGATGCCTTCCTTGTCCTGGATTTTGGCTTTCACGTTCTCAATGGTGTCACTGGGCTCCACCTCCAGGGTGATGGTCTTGCCAGTCAGGGTTTTCACAAAGATCTGCATACCACCCCTCAGCCTCAGGACCAAGTGCAAGGTAGATTCTTTCTGGATATTGTAGTCGGAGAGGGTACGGCCATCTTCCAGCTGCTTGCCTGCAAAAATGAGCCTCTGCTGGTCGGGAGGGATGCCTTCCTTGTCCTGGATTTTGGCTTTCACGTTCTCAATGGTGTCACTGGGCTCCACCTCCAGGGTGATGGTCTTGCCAGTCAGGGTTTTCACAAAGATCTGCATACCACCCCTCAGCCTCAGGACCAAGTGCAAGGTAGATTCTTTCTGGATATTGTAGTCGGAGAGGGTACGGCCATCTTCCAGCTGCTTGCCTGCAAAAATGAGCCTCTGCTGGTCGGGAGGGATGCCTTCCTTGTCCTGGATTTTGGCTTTCACGTTCTCAATGGTGTCACTGGGCTCCACCTCCAGGGTGATGGTCTTGCCAGTCAAGGTTTTCACAAAGATTTGCATGGTTTAATCTACAATATAAAATAACTTGTGTCAACCAACTATCATCATTCAACAAAAGTTACTGGTGCTTACTAGTTTTCCCTTAAAACAATTTATAAGACCGTTTAGGGTCCTTCCATTTATTTCTTAAAATGGGCCACTAAAGCAGAATGGTACAAGACAATCATTAATTTGTAATAAAATTTCAAACATATCTATGAAACGGACTGGCAATTCAAGTGTTAATGCTACAGAACGTCGGCAGCCGTTCACATTGCATGGAATTAGCGATTCACTTCGCAAATTCAACATTTTGGGGAATCTTTTCACTACGGCAAATCTCCATCGGTTAAGACAGAGCACGAGCTAGGCTCGTATTAAATGAATACCTTAAGTATGCGTAAGCAAAGTAACATCTGACATCGTTCGTATAAAAATTAATGCGGAAATACAAATGGAAGCCCGATTTCTAACATACAAACAAGCAAGTAAGTAAGTATAAACTCCGAAGCCGATTGATATTCCGGCACACGAATGGGAAAGAAAAAAAAAGCTAAAACGTATTTATGTTATGCTCTATACATACACACAATTCTCTGCCCTTCCGAGGGACCATTAAAAAAAAAAAAACACACAGACTTGAGTAGATCATGGTCCATTCTTAACCTAACTCGGGAATTTCACTCCTTCCGAACATACTAACGTAACTAGCCGTCCACCTACGAGAGGTCAAACTACTGCGTCCCTGATACTTATGAGCGCAAATAACTACTAACTATAGCAAGCTATAAAGCAACTAAAATAATAAATACCTGTTGTAGAAATAATTTCTGATACTTTTTCTTCCAAAGAAGTCCTCTCCCAGTATTATTCGTCTTCGTTGGCGCTGAACTAACAACAGTGACCTTCTCGGTGCTAATTTATGAAGTCGTTACGCATCAGTTCCACGCCCCTTTCTCTTATTTACTCTGTGATTTGAGCAATGCTTCTTCCGCAAAAAATAGACCCTCATTTTCATTATTCTAAATGTATCGCTTTAAGCGACACAGTTTAAACACAACTGTTTATGAAACTGCTATTTTTTTTTCATTTTTTCTTACAATTCATATGCGCTTTAATATATTTAAAACAACAAAAACACATATCTTGCGCAATGATTTAAAAAAAGAAGATCCGGTACTAGAAACGACAGGAAGTTACGAGATGCTTCTGAAGTTTCTGGAAAACGACAATAGATCCCGCCTTTCATGTCTTCTGATAGGCTTGTCGGCTTGTTTTTAGAAATTTGATTGGTTAACGATGACATAACTGGGTGCGCGCAGAAACAAGGAGAAGGACGAATGGCTTTCTGGTTTACAGATGTTTATAGGTGTGAATCGAAAATTCTGAGCGTTACCTTGGAAACTTCTAGTACATTCCGGTAAACTTACATAAACATGTTAGTTACATATAGTGGCTTCGAAACGCGTACCTGATTGTGTAACCTCTTCCTATCAGTTACGTCTTTACGTGTTACACAATGAATATCTTTATTTAGCTTAGCCAAGGCGACTTGTTGACACGAGTAACCGGAGAGCTCGAGATCACGTGATTAAAGAAGTTTTGTTACAGGCCGTACTGTTCGCGGCTAAAAATGCCGTGTCACTACTGTAGCTACTGCACTTGGATAAACGGAAATACCGAAAATGATTGTGTTGTTATTGTTATTGAGGAGCATAGTTAGATAAGGAATAGGTTAGGTAATGAAATAGATACAAGATATTTTTCGGTAGTTATATTGTATAATTGTTTAAAAGTTTGTATTGAAAATTATTGAGCATACAATTTTAACATACCATAAAAGCACAATTTCTGTGTGTTTTTTTTTCTCTTCTTTAAGCGATAAACGTGAAATTTGACATATTGGTGCTTCTCACCATAAATCAGGTTTTTGACAAAGGGGCTGGTCGAACAGAACGAGTGGCATGAAATTCTACATTGTGGAGAAAGAGCACAGGGCCAGTGGTAAAGTAATGCTTAGTACACCTTATTATTTATTTGATTAATTGCTTCTTACAATTATTTTGCCTTTTTGTCAAAGACCTCACACTCAGTACACCCCACCGTGTGCTGGGCTGCAGACCTTGAACGTTTTTTTTAGAATATCCATTTTCTGTCTTTTGCGATTTTAAAGGTTTCGTTGCCCACCTTAACCACTTAAAAGTTCTGTGATACCCGCATGTCTGGGTGACACAGGCTACTCAAAGTGGTGTTATGAATGCAGACTGATGTGGGGTCTCCTTTCAGAACTATGGCTATCATGGATATTTTGTAGATAATGGTTTGAAGCTTTTTGTTACATTTTTGCCACAGACAGGCTAAATGTTAGCTATTTTTTCTCTAAATACTGTAATTGTCCCAAAAATGAATACACCAGGTAGTCTTCCTCATAATTTTTGGAGATCTTTACTATATGATAATAATGCACAGTTTAGATATATTATTTCAAAATAAGAAATGCACCTTTTAGTTTAATGGAGGGACTCTAGACTTGATGACTGAAATAGTAAAATCTGAAAAGCTTTAACTTAAACAATAATTAGTTTCCAATTAAAGTGTCAATCATAATTGATACCTGCAATGTTAACTTGAATGGCATTCGTGTGACATTTGCCTAAAAAGACACCATACTTAATTTTAACTCCAAGCTCAAATGAATATTTTCATTGAATAGAGACAATATATGACCAAAAGCTGCTTTGCAAAATTCTGCAGTTTTGCGTATGGGGGCCACAACTATAATACACTTCAATATGTAGTTGGTTTGGCTATAGGCTATTGGTTTATGGCAGTTTATTACATAACTTTTTTCAACAGAAATATTGAACTGACACCAAAAAATACGTGGTGTGTTAGAAGTTTGTTTTCCCTGAAGAAGATGGTGAAAATCCTGCTAATGACTCATTAAGCAATTAAAATACCAAATGAAACAAGTTTTAGGGTAATTAAAAAGTGGCTAATATATAATTATAATAAAATTCCAGTTTTAATTTCTGTCATGGTAATCACTGGGTAACCTGGCTAGTATATTTTTAGAATAGAGATAAATGTGGTACATTTTCTACCAATATTAAATACTGGCAACAGTTTTTGTATTTGGTTGTTATATGGCAACTTTATATCCATTCTTTCAGTTCTCTTTATTAAATTCAGTGAAACACGACAGTTTGCCTAAAACACTTTTCTCCAGTCTTTTCAAGTGAAGCAGAGTGAAATGTTCCAACACTTCTGCATTAACACTTTACCTTGCCACTGTTTTAAGGTGTTCATTAGAATAAACTCACATATTTAGTGAATGCAACCTAGAGGAAGAAATGGTTTTGAAAGGCACATAGGAGGTTATCTGAAAAGTACTCAGAAATCACTTTTCAGAAAATTTCAACTGATAGTATTTCTTTGAGATAAAAAGTATATACAGTGCATCCGGAAAGTATTCACAGCGCATCACTTTTCCCACATTTTGTTATGTTACAGCCTTATTCCAAAATGGATTAAATTCATTTTTTTCCTCAGAATTCTACACACAACACCCCATAATGACAACGTGAAAAAAGTTTACTTGAGGTATTTGCAAATTTATTAAAAATAAAAAAACTGAGAAATCACATGTACATAAGTATTCACAGCCTGTATCTCTCAGCAGTGGAGCACCACAGGGTTATGTGCTATTGCCTCTTCTTTTCATTCTTAACATAAATAACTTGTATATTCAAGGAGAACACTGTAAATGTCCTTTCAGTTTGGTAATGATACCATGCTGATATGGAGTTCTTTGCAATTCTTATGAGTCAGCCTATAAATGGCAGAGTGAGCTGGTACAGTAAAAACAATGTGGTCTCGATACTCAGGAGACTGTCAAAATTATTGTAGACTTCAGGAGAAGCACCCCACCCCCATTATTACTCCCATAAGCATCTGTGGTTCTGTAGTCACCAATGTGGAGCTCTTCAGTTTCTGGAGATTATAATTTTTCAGAATCTCAAATGAGATTTTGATATCAACTCCATTTTTAAGAAGGCTCAACTAAGAATCTGTTTTTTTTAATGAAAGTTAAATACATTTACATTGCTAAAGCAATTGCTAGTCCAATTCTGTACTGTTATTATAGAGTTAATCTCTATCTCCTTCATAACAGTTTGATTTGGAGGAATCACTGTCAATGACACGGCCATACCACAACATATTATTTGGTCAGCAAACGAGATACCCTGGTACATCATAAAACATTGACACTTCAACTGACTGAAGCCTTGAGTACTGCTCATTTTGCATAACCAGATTCCTATATTTAATTCAATGAATAGATCATAAACAGTGGAAATTCCATCTAGTACCTACAGATTAGAGTCTAGTATGGATAAAGTTAATTTAGTATGTTGTGACCTGGTTTATTAAAAAATCTTTACTTTAACAAAGGCATCTAACAACTACACAAAAACAGCATTATTCATTTTTTGCTTTCTCTTCTCCTTGTCTCCACCTAGGTGAGCTTGGTCTTTCTTCCACCCAACTCACCTCCTTTTATGGATGACCCAGGAGAGCCACGACATTGCCTATGTGAAACACTTCTGGGTCAGATGGAAGCCCCACAAAGTAGGGATCCTTGTAGCACCCCCTGGTGGCACCCACGGAACCTAACAGCTGCTCCATGGCACTACAGTCCCTAAAATGCCCTGTGGGTGTCCATATAGTGTCAAAACCCAGGGATGCTGCCATCTAGCGTATTGGGGAAGACTGTAGCCACATCCAATTATCTTGCCCCGTCCTTCCATGGTACTGACCTCCCAGGGAGGTAAAGCCCTTGCTCCATCCCAGCCTCGATGCCAACACACTCTTTGTATTGTTGGTTTCTTCTGCCAACTGCTTGAGGAAGTCAGGAATTGTTCCATTTTTTTCTTCATCCTGGCCTTCTGGGTAGGTAATGGATGAGTGCCCATCCTGGAAGGGATGCCAGCCCATATGTGCCACACATCACACTGTTTAGTTTTTTAAGTTGAACTAATGCAAAAAAGAAGCAAAGCAAATTGTAAAAAAAGCCTTGCTACTTAAGATCCATATTTTCACTGTTTAGTTGTAGTACAGTTCTCAGTTATTTGGTTGATTTAAGAAAACAAGGTTTGTTAATCTTGACAAATCTTAAATTTCATGGAAAGCTTAATTTGATATATGCCATCTTTCTTAATATATCAGTCAAACATGGAAAGTAGGCAAAATTAAATTAAAAATACATATTTTATTTTATGTGATTTAGTAATACATTTGAAAAAAAAAATTGAATATTATTGTGACTCTCAACAACTTTTATTATGCTCCACACTGTATTATAATCAGGTATGTTGTTTGGAAAGAAGCTTCTTTTCTGTGACCTGTGCTCTGTATCGAGCTTCAACTGCTCTGGTGATTGCATTACTCAGTCTTCTCTTCATTTGTGATTTATATGGCTCTTTCATTTTGTCCAACTCTCCTGGATCCAGATTTCTGCCAAATACTTCAAGCTATGTAGAAAAGAAAGCAGAATTACTTTTCAAGCAATGTACCATATAGCTGCTTTATGTTTAATTAAAAATGCATGCTATTGTCAGGAAAATGAAAGGCTTTGTAAAGGAGAACTGTTACCTCTGCATTTTTTATGTCCTGATTATAATTGTGAATATGAATCTTCGTCATTGAATTGAGGACTTTCCTTTGCATATTTTCTCCATTAATGACTAAAAAAAAAAAACAAAAAACAAATCTCACTTCATATAAAGGTTGGTGAAGTTCTTTTCTGAGGCCTTCGTGCACTGTGTTTTTATTTGGGTTTCTGTTGCAACACAATGCATAGTACAAACACATGACTATACAGAATACAGTACATCAAATAATGTTAAAACTTAGTAATTCTAGAATTTCATAGTGTTTTGATGATACACAATATTCTTCTAGGTGAAAATGAAAACTTACGTTTATCAGCTGTTTGCATGATCATCTGAAGCAGGTCTGAGGCAATGCTTTCAGCCGTCCTTCCATTGACTTGCTTTGATACGGCTGCTGCATCAGGCATTTCATCAGTGTCTAAAGAATAATCACAAAAACCAATAAAAGGTGTCATTTTGCTTGACTTCTCACTACATTCATAATGGCTAACACGGTACAACACCCTAGTACAGTACTAACATAACAACTGACTGAAATTCTTGAGTGTTAAATTACTAGCATATGTGTATTTGTTAGCAAATGATAATTTATTTTACATTTACATTTACATTATTTAGCAGATGCTCTTATCCAGAGCGACTTACAACAGTGCTTAGTAGTCTACGACTGTTCTTCAGTCTTTAAGGCTAGGATTAAATCTACTGTCATTAAACAAGTTACCGCTGACCAAGTTGTACGCAAAACCATGCTAGAAGAAAATAGTAAGTTGTTAGTACAAACATTTTTTTTTTTTTTTTTTTTTTGAGAAAAAGGGTAGAAAAAAAAAAAAAAGTATGGGGACTTTAGTCCAAGTGCTGTTGAAAGAAGTGTGTCTTCAGACGACGTTTGAAGACAGTGAGGGTCTCCGCTGTTCGTACAGCAAGAGGAAGTTCGTTCCACCACTGAGGAGCCAATACTGCAAAGAGTCTTGATGCATGTCGTCCTCTTCTTTTAAGTAAGGGTGGTTCGAGACGAGCAGTGCTTGATGTTCTGAGAGAGCGAGAAGTGACACGCTGCTTAACCAGTGCTGATATGTAAGGTGGTGCAGTTCCAGTTTTGGCCTTAAAGGCAAGGGTTAGGGTTTTGAACCTGATGCGGGCAGCCACAGGGAGCCAGTGCAGGTTCCGCAGCAGAGGTGTAGTGTGTGAGAATTTGGGAATATTAAAAATGAGTCTTGCAACTGCATTCTGGATCAATTGAAGTGGTCATGTTGCCTTTAGTGAAAGTCCAGACATCAGAGAGTTGCAGTAGTCCAGCTTAGAGATGACCAAGGTCTGGACGAGAAGCTGAGTAGCCTCTGTAGTGAGAAAGGGGCGGATTCTCCTGATGTTGTAAAGAAGATATCTGCAGGACCTGGAGAGGTTGCTGATGTGTGGAGAAAAAGACAATTCTTCATCTAGAGTGACACCAAGACTTCTTGCTGTTTTTGAGGGGACGATAACCGAGTTGTCAAGAGAGATTGCAAGGTCAATATTCGGAGATGAGTTGCCTTTGATATACAAGAGTTCAGTCTTGCTGGGATTCAACTTGAGGTGGTGGGAAGTCATTTTCAGTATTAATTCTAGATTTCAGCTATTAAAAAGTACTAAAAACAGTAAACCCCCTGGAATCTGAATTCTGATTTAGTTGCTAGTATACACTGAAATAGTTTGAAATTAATAAAAGTTACTTATAATTTCTTTAACAAATAATGTGGCAAATGCCTATTACCTGAGGTCCTGTATCAATTCACAAACTAAAATAATTGCTATATTTTGTGTGCCAGATTGGGTAATATTTGCATAGAATATACTATATATTGCTGCAGTTTGTTGAAGAATAAATAACCCTGTTATAACAGGTGATGTAGCCTTTGACTAAATTGTAGAACTGCTTTGCTCTTATTATTCAGAAGTTAAAAGAACTACCCATTAGTGCCTGATTTTTAATAATTTTCCCTTAAACATTTATTTAGTAGTCTTAGCCTTCTGTAAACTTTGGAATTTGATAAGTCACTTTTGAAATGCGTGCAAAGGTAAATTACACGTGTCACTGAAGGTTTGTTACGTCATTAAACAGTCCATGAGAGTGTAACAAGCATACTTTAATTAACACAACAGCAGTCAATGTAAAAATTGTATTTGTAGCCATAAGATTAAAGGGCACATATGTGTGCAGTTTTTCTGCAACTTGGTTGTCATCGCAGATCATCCTCAGAAGAAATCTTGCAAGCGTCTGCAGGGCAACAGGTTTACTATACAGAAAATCCAGTGTATTCTGTGTCATTAACACTAGGCAAAATGTAAAATTTTCCCCCCTGTGCTCAGTCTTTTGTGATGATGATCTAAGAAAATACATCAAAATAAATTTGAATCGACACAATGATTCAGGAACGATCCTGTTTTGTTGTTTTTAAACACATTTGTCTTTCTCCATTGTGAATGCCAATTACTCATGTTTTTCTGGAGACTTCACAACCACACCTACTTCCTATAGACTGTCTCACAGCTTCTCTTTCTTAGTTTTTAACCAAACGTTCCATCCACTTAGGGTGTGATTCTATTCATTGTTTTCACTGCAGCCTTTTTTCCCTCATCATTGTTACTCTGACGAAGCACAGGTATTAATGTTTTGTTTAATAATACAACCAGTAATATTTTTGAGATATATTGATAACAAATACAAAATTCATTGTGTATCCCAGCTGACATTCTACAAATCATTTTAAAACTTTTGTTGTTCATAACCATTGTCTTGTTTGCAATGTCTAATTAAGTGACAGGTAACTATAGAATACTTCTTATATTAAAATAAAATAAGAACAAAGATAAGAAGGGCCTGTCAATTTAAACTACTATTTATAATATAAAGACAATCTGTTAACCATAATTCCAATACAAAATGTATCTCATTTTGACAGAATCTCCACTAACCTTTAGAGAATGAATTTTGCTGCACTAAATGTGTTGGTACTTGATGTTCCTGACTTGGGGTCTTAGACTCTACTGAAGGAGGAGGAGTCCCAAAGCTGAAGAATCAAATGTGAAGCACTTCTTAAACAGGTAATCGTACAGGTTATACTTACAACTGACATGTAATGAGAAGTCAAGCAAAATGACATACTTTATTGGCTAACTAAAAAGATTACAATATGTAAGGTTTCAAGGCAACTCAGGCACCATCTTGCCAATTGCATATTATAATGTTTTTAGTTAGCCAAAAAAAGGTGTCATTTTGCTTGATTTCTCATTGCATCCATAATGGATAACATGGTACAAAACCCTACTATTACATGAAAACATAACATAACATGAAACAGAAAGCATTATAAAAATGATAGATAATTTTTATTTTATAAATCCTCTAAGCCTTACTTATCCATCCTTTTTTCTGAATCCATACTTTTAATTTTATGAAGCTGGAGCATATTCTTACAGCACTGTAAGCAAGGCAGAAACCAACTATAGCTAGGACTCAAGTCCAAAGCACTCATTCACACTGCTGAAATTCACATTCTCTAGTGACCATAACATAGACAATTTTAGGATTTGGTATGAAATCAGGGTAGCAGAAGAGAAATCCTAGCATGCATTGGTGGGTCTCACCACAAGTGATGACCAAGATGGAAACCACACTTGGGGTGGAAAGCTATGGTGCTAATCTGTGTGTCACTGTGTTACACTTACTAAAACCTTACCCTGCCATTTTGGGCCCCATAGAATTGTATCAGAACTAATCTAATCTTTAACACTAGAATTACCAGAGCCTACGAAAAAACTCGTAAATCCGTCCCACCTTAAATCGCGTCTTAAATCCGTTTGCACCTCTCCGCCAGAGTCCTTTGTCATCTAAATGTGCTGATAAACAAAAGCTACTAGCAGCCAGCTATTCCATCCCCCCACCAACTTAGAATGAACTTCTCCTAGCTCAAGCCTTGCCTTGATTTGATTACCTGGGATTGAAGTGGAGTTTTACAGTGGAAATAATTCTAGCGTTATTTGGAATACACGCATTTCATGTGTGTTCCATTTCTATAGTAGGCTGTGCAAACACATTTTTAAAACAGAAACGTTTTTCATATTCTAATAGTAAATGACAAAATGTAGGCATAAACTATATAACGTATGAAGCCTGAAGTCCATATATCAAAGAAACACTTTCACAAAAGGTACAAATAAGAGAACACGTGCGCATTCATTCAAAAATATTTTTAAAAAAAAAGCCGCGTTAGCATGCCGCATTGACAGTCTTACTACAACCGCCGCGGTAGCGTAATGGTATCAGCTACTGACTGGGGATCAGAGGGTGGCGAGTTCGATCCTGCATGGCTCCACTGCGAGAAATGAACTGCTCTTATTCTTACAATTTTAGAATAACAACATAAATTTGATTTCAGTCTGTAACAGCCGGTGTAACTTATGATACTGGTAAAGGTTAGCTTTTTTTTTTTTTTTTTTTAATTCACTTTTCATTCTCGCAGTTGCATTCAGAATCAATCCATACAACCCCATCTGACACAGCTGGTTTCACATAAATAAAAGTGCACTTTTATTCAAGACTATAACCGAAGAATAAAGAAAGCAAATTACAGTTGGTGGTTGATACGACAGCTTGCGTGGTGCAATGTTAAGAACTGCTGATTTCCGATCCGTGCTATATAAAATCATCACATTCAAATATGAACAGTTCCCACACACCCAAGGTCCGCCATTCCTACATTTACGACATGTGTACTTGTTGCAGTGTACACACCTCTCTGTGCTATGGTTCCTATTACAGTGAATGAGCACCTGACACTGTACTTTCTTCCCTGGGGGAAGCTGAGGTCTTAGAACGGAAGTTTGTTGATGCTGTATCATCTTTTCTTTTTCCATCGCCTTTTCCTGTAAGAAGCGACGACGAAATTCCTCTGCAAGGTGAGCCATGAACACTCTTCTTTTCTCAGTGGACCCCGTGCATGCCTTATACAGTACGTGTGCGTTCATCGCTGCTAGGTCAAGGATGTTGTAGAACACAGCAACCAGCCACCTGCGTGTTCCTGTTCGCACTGAACAAGCACGCGCCTTCTGGTCCATGATGTCAACGCCACGCTGGGGAAAAAAGAAAGACAAATATACAGTGGTGTGAAAAACTATTTGCCCCCTTCCTGATTTCTTATTCTTTTGCATGTTTGTCACACAAAATGTTTCTGATCATCAAACACATTTAACCATTAGTCAAATATAACACAAGTAAACACAAAATGCAGTTTGTAAATGGTGGTTTTTATTATTTAGGGAGAAAAAAAAATCCAAACCTACATGGCCCTGTGTGAAAAAGTAATTGCCCCCTGAACCTAATAACTGGTTGGGCCACCCTTAGCAGCAATAACTGCAATCAAGCGTTTGCGATAACTTGCAATGAGTCTTTCACAGCGCTCTGGAGGAATTTTGGCCCACTCATCTTTGCAAAATTGTTGTAATTCAGCTTTATTTGAGGGTTTTCTAGCATGAACCGCCTTTTTAAGGTCATGCCATAGCATCTAAATTGGATTCAGGTCAGGACTTTGACTAGGCCACTCCAAAGTCTTCATTTTGTTTTTCTTCAGCCATTCAGAGGTGGATTTGCTGGTGTGTTTTGGGTCATTGTCCTGTTGCAGCACCCAAGATCGCTTCAGCTTGAGTTGACGAACAGATGGCCGGACATTCTCCTTCAGGATTTTTTGGTAGACAGTAGAATTCATGGTTCCATCTATCACAGCAAGCCTTCCAGGTCCTGAAGCAGCAAAACAACCCCAGACCATCACACTACCACCACCATATTTTACTGTTGGTATGATGTTCTTTTTCTGAAATGCTGTGTTCCTTTTACGCCAGATGTAACGGGACATTTGCCTTCCAAAAAGTTCAACTTTTGTCTCATCAGTCCACAAGGTATTTTCCCAAAAGTCTTGGCAATCATTGAGATGTTTCTTAGCAAAACTGAGACGAGCCCTAATGTTCTTTTTGCTTAACAGTGGTTTGCATCTTGGAAATCTGCCATGCAGGCCGTTTTTGCCCAGTCTCTTTCTTATGGTGGAGTCGTGAACACTGACCTTAATTGAGGCAAGTGAGGCCTGCAGTTCTTTAGACGTTGTCCTGGGGTCTTTTGTGACCTCTCGGATGAGTCGTCTCTGCGCTCTTGGGGTAATTTTGGTCGGCCGGCCACTCCTGGGAAGGTTCCATGTTTTTGCCATTTGTGGATAATGGCTCTCACTGTGGTTCGCTGGAGTCCCAAAGCTTTAGAAATGGCTTTATAACCTTTACCAGACTGATAGATCTCAATTACTTCTGTTCTCATTTGTTCCTGAATTTCTTTGGATCTTGGCATGATGTCTAGCTTTTGAGGTGCTTTTGGTCTACTTCTCTGTGTCAGGCAGCTCCTATTTAAGTGATTTCTTGATTGAAACAGGTGTGGCAGTAATCAGGCCTGGGGGTGGCTACGGAAATTGAACTCAGGTGTGATACACCACAGTTAGGTTATTTTTTAACAAGGGGGCAATTACTTTTTCACACAGGGCCATGTAGGTTTGGATTTTTTTTTTCTCCCTAAATAATAAAAACCATCATTTAAAAACTGCATTTTGTGTTTACTTGTGTTATATTTGACTAATGGTTAAATGTGTTTGATGATCAGAAACATTTTGTGTGACAAACATGCAAAAGAATAAGAAATCAGGAAGGGGGCAAATAGTTTTTCACACCACTGTATGTGACATTTTGAAGAAATCATTTTATCACCAGAATAGCACCAGAATACTTTGTCACACTAATATTTTTTTCATTAGCATACCTTCATGTGGTTGTAGTCTGTGACCGTGTTTGGTTTTTTTTTTTTTATCTTGCCCAATCTCCACATCATGGTGCATTGTGCTGAGAATGCAGACAGACTTCATCTTTTTGGGCACATACACTGTCAGCATGGCACTGGGAGATCTAAACACCAGCGTGGAGAATTGTTCGTGTACTGAACTGACTTTAGCTGCAGGTGGAAGTTCCCGTCGCACTTTATTCATGGTGCCAAGCAGAGTTGTATTGCGGTGCAGCAGTCTATTAGCCAGCGAAAGTGACGTGAAGAAGTTGTCTGTTGTTACGGTTCTGCCTTTGTCCAGAAATGGCTCCATAAGCTTTATGACCACAGACTCGGAAAGTCTTTCTCCCGTGGGACGACTGGGATCTTTTCCTAAATAAGGAGTGGCATTGCACATGTACTTTGTCTCCAAATCTGCCGCAATCCAAAAAGGCAGAACCGTAACAACAGACAACTTCTTCACGTCACTTTCGCTGGCTAATAGACTGCTGCACCGCAATACAACTCTGCTTGGCACCATGAATAAAGTGCGATGGGAACTTCCACCTGCAGCTAAAGTCAGTTCAGTACACGAACAATTCTCCACGCTGGTGTTTAGATCTCCCAGTGCCATGCTGACAGTGTATGTGCCCAAAAAGATGAAGTCTGTCTGCATTCTCAGCACAATGCACCATGATGTGGAGATTGGGCAAGATAAAAAAAAAAAAACCAAACACGGTCACAGACTACAACCACATGAAGGTATGCTAATGAAAAAAATATTAGTGTGACGAAGTATTCTGGTGCTATTCTGGTGATAAAATGATTTCTTCAAAATGTCACATATATTTGTCTTTCTTTTTTCCCCAGCATGGCGTTGACATCATGGACCAGAAGGCGCGTGCTTGTTCAGTGCGAACAGGAACACGCAGGTGGCCGGTTGCTGTGTTGTACAACATCCTTGACCTAGCAGCGATGAACGCACACGTACTGTATAAGGCATGCACGGGGTCCACTGAGAAAAGAAGAGTGTTCATGGCTCACCTTGCAGAGGAACTTCGTCGTCGCTTCTTACAGGAAAAGGCGATGGAAAAAGAAAAGATGATACAGCATCAACAAACTTCCGTTCTAAGACCTCAGCTTCCCCCAGGGAAGAAAGTACAGTGTCAGGTGCTCATTCACTGTAATAGGAACCATAGCACAGAGAGGTGTGTACACTGCAACAAGTACACATGTCGTAAATGTAGGAATGGCGGACCTTGGGTGTGTGGGAACTGTTAATATTTGAATGTGATGATTTTATATAGCACGGATCGGAAATTAGCAGTTCTTAACATTGCACGACGCAAGCTGTCGTATCAACCACCAACTGTAACTTGCTTTCTTTATTCTTCGGTTATAGTCTTGAATAAAAGTGCACTTTTATTTATGTGAAACCAGCTGTGTCAGATGGGGTTGTATGGATTGATTCTGAATGCGACTGCGAGAATGAAAAGTGAATTAAAAAAAAAAAAAAAAAAAAGCTAACCTTTACCAGTATCATAAGTTACACCGGCTGTTACAGACTGAAATCAAATTTATGTTGTTATTCTAAAATTGTAAGAATAAGAGCAGTTCATTTCTCGAAGTGGAGCCGTGCGGGATTGAACTCGCCACCCTGTGATTCCCAATCAGGGGCTGATACCATTACGCCACCGCGGCGGTTGTAGTAAGAATGTCAATGTGGCATGCTAACGCGGCTTTTTTTTTTAAAAATTTTTTGAATGAAAGCGCACGTGTTCTCTTATTTGTACCTTTTGTGAAAGTGTTTCTTTGATATATGGACTTCAGGCTTCATACGTTATATAGTTTATGCCTACATTTTGTCATTTACTATTAGAATATGAAAAACGTTTCTGTTTTAAAAATGTGTTTGCACAGCCTACTATAGAAATGGAACACACATGAAATGCGTGTATTCCAAATAACACTAGAATTATTTCCACTGTAAAACTCCACTTCAATCCCAGGTAATCAAATCAAGGCAAGGCATGAGCTAGGAGTTCATTCTAAGTCGGTGGGGGGATGGAATAGCTGGCTGCTTGTAGCTTTTGTTTATCAGCACATTTAGATGACAAAGGACTCTGGCGGAGAGGTGCAAACGGATTTAAGACGCGATTTAAGGTGGGACGGATTTACGAGTTTTTTCGTAGGCTCTGGTAATTCTAGTGTTAAAACTGAAATACTGTAGAAACTTAAGATAGAAAAATAAGAAACAACAAATAATTTCTGTTGTAAAGAGTTTCTCATTTAACAAAAAAATACATATTTATTGCACATGTACTTACCTTCTTATAGAGATAACCTCTCCAGGAAACTTTGGTAAAAACAAATATAAAAGCAAGGTTAATAGTAATACTGTATACAGAATGATTTTATCTTGTTAATTTTTACTTTAATCTTTCATACCCCCCTTAAATCATATTAGCATTTAATGTGCAGGTGGCGGACAAACAAATATGCACAAGTATAGCTAACTAAATGTAGGCAAATATTGTTTAACTTTAAATCGATAGGAAATCAGTATTATGTAATACTAGACAAACAGCCCGTTTCGACAGCGTAAAATGAAACGGGCACGAGTTTGTGTCAGCAGTGTATGAAGAACAAATAGTAAGTAAGGAAGAAATTGTTTTGTAATGATTGTAGTCCACTTTACTCATTACTGTACAGGCTTGTACTGTTAGTTGATGAATTTTCCAGGCCTATATTATATTATTGAATGATGAATGTTCCAGTACAATATGGAATAGTAATAAGTATAAGCACCACAAACCTGATATAGGTGTATTGAATGAATGCGTAATTGAATCAGAATGCGTAATTAGGCCTCGAGCTGTAGTCGAAATCGCCTTTCAGGCCTCTAGAGCTTTAATCAAAGTCGCCTTTCTCTTTGAATTTTTGCGGCCGTAAATCCGCCGCCTGCCGCAATGTTAGGGTTGGATGTCGGTCTCGTAAGGTTTTTCAGGCAGCTGCGCAGAAGGCGACTGCGCATTCGGATTCGGACGGACGTGAGTGAGTGAGTAAGGAGGCAGGCGAATTATGTATTAAGATTTAACATTTAAAAAATGTGGCATTATCTGAGCCTAGGCTGAGGGAAGCATGAGTTTAATAAAGCCTTGATTATTTTAATTGATCTTATACGCAAATGATGACATCCTCCTCACCTCATATCCATACCTACAATTTTTAAATTGCTAAACTATGTTTCATTATGTACATCTTGGTTGCAGGGAGCCATTATCTACCCTTACAGCTTTGCATGTAAAGTGGGAAGCATCTTCAGATTTTCCATTGCATAGCACAATCACACACACACATTCATACTCCCTTATGCTGGACCAATTTAGATTTGCTAATTTACCTAACATGCATGCTTTTTAGGTGTGGAAGGAAAATTAGAGTACACCGAGACATGGGGACAATTTCACAGAATTATTTTAACACATGGGATTGATACAAATTAAACCATTAAGCCATATTTATGGTATTCTGTGCACTGTACTATCTGTTACTATGTATGTATTCTGTTATGTTCTTAAATCCCACAATAATTAAACAAGATGTTTTTCATTCTTCTCCTATAATATACATATTTCTGTTGGCTTTATTTCCAATCTATACATCAGATGCATTTTACTGAAATTAACTGTAATACTTTTTAATTCACTCCTCTTGTCTGTGTTTTGGATTAAGAAACTGCTGTCTTTTATATATTTCTTGATTTTGGCATCCTTTTTTCTCTTTTTTGTTGATTAGAGTGGTGCATATATGTTGTGACTCCTCCATAGGTTAATTGGTGACTCTAAAGTGAGTGCAGTATAAATGGGTATGTGCATGAATGAGGCTTGCAAATCACTGGCATTCCAGTTATCGCTTGTTCCAGCTTTATATCCTGTATGGCTAGAATATGCTGCAATAACAATTAAAGCAAAGGCTTAGAAAATGCATGGATGTATTATATTAAAACACACATATTTTAACATTTCTAAGCCCATATTACATTAAGTGATTTTTACAGTGATTTTCAGTCATACTCTTCATTTATATAATCTCAGCATGTTGGAGGCAATCCACGGGATGCTCCTATGAAGCTGATCGCCTAATGTGACATAACCAGTGATTCACTCCAACTAGTCTGCAACTTGCTCCAATAAAATCAAACAGATTTGATTTTGTCATTTGTTGAATGCTTATCTGGAAGTACAATGCATATAGTGTATCAATGTGGAATAAGGAACATGTGTGTTTTGAACCTTACAAACAGAATGAGGCCCTTCTTTCTGATGTCTCATGTTTTACGTACCGAAATATAATGGAAAAAAGAAAAAACAGCAGCGATTGTGGCTGAATTTGCCATACCCTTTGTACAGTGCTGGCTTGGATAGGTAGCATGGAGGCTTTGAACCTCAGAACAGAAGAGAGACTTGACTCATGTTTTATGAACCATGACAAAATGGAGTAAAGAAAAAAATGGACAGGATTGCTGCTGAAGTTGTCACAGCTGTTAACCCTTTGTACAGTACTGGTACCGCTAATGGCTTTCAGAAAAATGGGCGAGCATGTCTGCACTGTAAAGCTGGCAGACACTTGGTGAAGTAGGCGTAGGCAGCAATTTTCAGTTGTGTAAACTGATATGGTGCAGTGATGAAATCAGTGACTGTTGTCTGCAAATTTGAGTTAATCCATGACTAGAAGTTGCATAATGTGACTTCTGCTTTACAAGCACACATTTTCTCTGAAACATGCCTGCAATTAAAGGATCATGGAGAGCCTATGTCTGTCCTGACAGTAATGGGCAAAATCCAGTCCCACACAGAAGACAGCCAGCTTACCTACAGACACTGGCATTGTGATTGAGAGTCTCTAGTTCATCTTGTAAACTCCTTTTTTTAGATATGGAAGTGAAAACAGAAGTAGCCAGAGAAAATTCCACACAGGCAACACAAGGAAACTGTGCTAATCTTCAATGATGCTTCATGCGCTGCATTCTCAAATGTAAAAAAATACTGACTTTTTTATGCTAAATGTGCCAGTTATTACTTAGTTACACTGGTGTATTCAGGTGAAAGAAGAGGGTACAATATGCTGAAGAAAAGATGTTACTAGGCCAGCTAAACTGGCTAGGAATACAATTACATCTTGTAGAGAAGAACAAATTGAAAAATGCAGGGTAAAGGAAATTGTCTCGTATGAAATTTGATTGAAAGCTGCCATATAAAATAAAAATGAATTTGTTTATCAGAAATTACTATGTTCAGCATTAGAAGGATACAAACTTAAATGCATGATTCCAGATAAACAGCTGTGTGCTGCATAGCGTCGTTTGAGCAACGTCTGACCGCAGTATGTCTGTGGTCCCATAACGTTATAATAGAGTTCAGAACAGGATGTAGCGAACATAACAGGACCAAGCAAACTCAACAGCTTCCCGCATGCAACACGTGCATCTCACATCTCTTGTACACAAAGAGATGGTACTGTCAGTACTGTACTGTACTTTTTATTTTAATGTGAAGTTTCCCTACTTACAAATAAAACATTTGCCGCATAATAGTGTACGCTTTGACTCATAAGCAGCAGCACCCAATCTTAAATACTGTGTGTGTGTCTGGAGCGTTGTAGCATTATCTCTCTCAATTTACTCAAAACAGGTACACTAAAGTATCCCATATAGCTTTGCTAAGTACTGTATATAATATGGTGTTCACATAAAGTCAAATCACATAATGTTCTATTTCACTGAACATATCATGGATGTCAAGCAGTGCATACAGTTCCTGTTATATTTGACAACTCTAGCTTATACCAACAATTTCCTAAAAAAAAGTACTTGCCTGTCTGAGCTTAAAGAAAATGAAAAGAGCATATACTGTTTATTCTTGTGTATTATTTGTTACACATACAAATTTAAATAAAATCTCAAATATAGATTCTTACATAGATGATAAGTAATACAGTATACTGTATCAGGATATGAAACAATAAAATCAAGAACTGCATTTTAATCACTGTCTTGTTTATTGTTACCACTTCATATTTATAACACCACTATTTAGCTTTTATGACTATTATGACTTCCAGAAAATTCTTACCCATCTGCTCTCTTTAATTTGCTCGATCTCAGCCTGCAGCTGATGGATCTGGTCTTCAGCTTGTTTTTGCATTTCATAAGACTTTTGCTTTTCCTGCATAGAAGGCATTTAATATGATACACTTTTTAATTCCTGGTATATGAACTGCATTTTATGAAGTCAGTAACACTTTAGTTTAGGTACTGCAAAAATACATCTCTTACTCATTTACTACTGTGTTACAGGACCTTACCATACACTTCTTTGTGCATACATAACACTCACAAAGCATCAGTAAAGTGTTTATTCATCTCTGCAAAGTAACCGACTAACAAAATGTCACTTTGGTGTGGTCTAAGGTGGCTTACATGAGACACATTTCTCTTGATATTACATATGCAGTATTAGTCAATATGCCACACTGAACAGAGATGAATCACCTGTCTATTGATGTTTTAGAAATGTCATGAAGTCTAAAAGAAGTCTTTGTTAAAGTCTTATTACATACAGTAAGAGCAAATGAGTAATAGAAATATGTTAACAATGCTGAAACTGAAGTGTTACCATTAAGTCTAATCAAATAACATCACGACAATCAGGAAGTAGAACATGCAGAAATACAAAAAGACTTTAAGTGCAGAAATTGTAAACTTGGATTCAGGCCATTAGAAGTGGAGCTAATTTTACAGAGAGTACATACATTATTAGCTATATTTATGCATTATCGTTACTTACTATTTAGTCCATGTTCTGAAAATCAAAATAATGCTTGACAGGTCTTTATTTTTTATCAGGCCCAGTGAACTACTTTGTTTACTTGCAGAACTGAATATGTATACAAGATTTATAAATGACCAGTAAATGTAACTGGTTAATTGAAATGGTGATTATAAAGAATTTACCTGGGCTATCTGCTCTTCGAAATGAAGTCTCTGTTCATTGTGGCTTTGTTCGGTTTCTTCTAACAGTTTCCGTAGTCTTTGTTCTTCATGCCTACAATAAAACTGGTTGAGCATCTTTTAAAAATGTGGTGCACAAAAATACTTGTCCTTAAAGGGAGCTTGTCCATACCTCTGAACATTCACATGACATTAATCAAAAATGTTATGTTGCTATATTATGCTTATTATGTCATTTGTCTAAGTTGTTTTTAAAAGTACTGTGCATACAGCATATAAATAGAAAAAAAACATTATTCGACAATACATTTTTTTGTCATCAAAGAATGCTTTAATCAAGTCTGACCATCTGATTATAATTTAACGTAAATGCTCAAAAGCGCTCTGGTCTAACCAAACCAGCTCTCTGGGTTTGAATCCTGCACCAGGTCATTGTTTAGGTATAGTTTTCTCAATTTCCCTGTGACTGCATGAATTTTCCTCTCACATCCCCAAAGATGTGTATGGTATTAAGACTGGTGACTGTAAATTGGCACCAGAGTGACTGAGAGAGTGTGGGTGTGTGCCATGCAATGGACTTGTGTCCTGTGCTGCCAGGGCAGGTTGTGGCTCCCTGCGACTCTGATTTGGATTAATCAAGTTTGTTGAATGTATGAATGAAATGCTTACTAAATTAGTAAATCAGACCACTGTCTCAGTTTAATACAGCTATGCGCGACATAACGTCCATTCAGACAATTTCCAACTACATATATGTCAATGGTCCCATAACATTATAATAGAGTTCAGAGAATGGGACGTAGCAGATGTAACTAGATGTAGTGTATACAACAGCTTCCTGCATGCAACATGTCTATCTCATATGTCTTGTATACAAAGCGATTGTGCTGTCAGTACTCTATTGCACTTTCTATCTTTATATTAATTTGAATTTCCCTACTCACAAATAAAAAATGTACTGTATAACAGTGTATGTTTAACGACCTCTTGGCAGCCATTAGCAGTGTGTCTGTCTGCAGAGAGAGTGTCAACCTTGCAAAGGGGCTTAGTTACCTTGGCAGTGACATTCATGTCTCTGGTGACTTTTCCTATGAGTCAGTAGACAGATTGGGAGAGCATGGGGGGTCATGAGGTCGCTGGAAAGGGGTGTGTGTCGCTCCCGATATCTATGCAAAAGGATGATGGTCCAAGTCTTTAGAGTTCTGGTGCCTCCTGTCTTGCTATATGGGTGTGAGACATGGATGCTATCCAGTCACCTGAGACAAAGAGTGGACTCCTTTGGTACTGTGTCTCTTCACAGAATCATTAGGTACCACTGGTTTGACTTGGTGTCGAATGAGCGGTTGCTCACAGAGTCCCAAATGAGGCGCATTACCTGCATTGTGATGGAGCGTCAGTTACTGAACTACGGCCATGTGCCACAATTCCCTGAGGGTGACCTGGCTCACAGGATCCTCGTTGTTGAGGGCCCATGCAGCTGGACCAGGCCAATGGGATGACCACATATCACCTGGCTGTGGCAGATAGATGGTCATTTCCGGAGGGTGGGACTGGACCGCGTGTCTGCCTGGGGGGGGTTGCCAACCAGGATCCCAAGCTGTTT
Source organism: Erpetoichthys calabaricus (assembly GCF_900747795.2). Classification (NCBI taxonomy): domain Eukaryota; kingdom Metazoa; phylum Chordata; class Cladistia; order Polypteriformes; family Polypteridae; genus Erpetoichthys; species Erpetoichthys calabaricus. Next base: position 101,711,314 of record NC_041401.2, read on the forward strand.
CGTCATGTGATGGGGGCGGCAACAAACTGTACCAATGCATGCTCCCCGACTTGACCTGACCTGACTTGAGTGTAAGTTTGACTTGTAGGCAGCAGCACCCAATTTCATCTACTGCACATCTCTGGAGATTTGTAGCACTCATTCTCTATATTTAGTCAAAAGAAGTAAATTATAATATCCCAAATAGCTTTGCTATATACTGTATATAATATGGTGTTTGTACAACGTCCAAATACTATAATAGCCTACTTCACGGAATGTATCGTGGAGGTTAAGCAGCACATACTGTTTTCATTCAATTTTGGATGTTTTAATTGAACTATTTATACTTATTAAAATTCATAAACTTTTTAAGTAAGTAAAAAATAAAATGGACTGAAATATACACTTTGAATAATCTCTGGGAATTTTGGAATAAGGTAATGGAGATATAATAAAAATGAAAGAGGACTTAGCAGGGTCCATAACAAATTCACTGACTATATTAACGTTGCTTGTGACAATATGCCCCCATCACCAACACAGGACTATATTCCCCTCTGTGGTGAATTGAGCCCCAGAAGATTGTTATTCCTGTGACACCAAAACAAAACAGACCAGAAGGTGGCAGCAGAGAAACCCGGCACAGTACACAAGGGTCCATGATCCTCCTCATTATAGTCAAGTGATTTGGGGTAGGCTTGTTGCTTAAAATGAGACATGCATTTCAGGATTTCAGAAACAGCTAGGCCCACCAGGATTTTATCTAGCAGAACAACTCCAGAAATTTCAAGTGTCATTCTTAACCCCAGAAGGCCTACTTTTTAAGCAGTTTGTGGCTTGGGCATAAAAGTCCTTTCCAGTCATCAGCCAGGCAAATATGGAACCAGGAAGATTACAGCTAGCAAGAGTACGACTGTCAGGAAGAAGACAGATCTGAAGGAGTGGAGTGCAGAAGACGTTGTACTCTTAATGTACTGCTTTGTGGGTAAACATAGTAGACACCCCACACATTATACAAGGTATATATGTAGTATAGGCAACCACTCAGCTGATATAGCTCTGTCTTTTTTTGTTGTAATTTCTAAAGTGATCCCTCCAGTCTATTCTTTATTTTACAATAAAGTTCTTTCCTTTTTTTGTATTATTTGGCCTCCTTAACTCATTTTTATGTTTGGGGTTTCACCCACTACCAACCAGAAGGGAATCTATTTTAAATTAATGGATCTATGTGCTTTAGTGATTTTTGTCATTTTGTAGCTGTAAGTAAAAAATATAAAAATCTAAATGGATTCCTTTTTGTCAAAGCTTTGACATGGAACGCGTACATCAAAGGAAAACCTTTGTAAGATGTCTTTGGACAACTAATGCATTAAAGCAAATTGGCAACTTTGTTTAAGACAGCCAAACTGGACAGGACAACCTTTGTAATGGGTTATGGTACAGCCAGTTAGTAAGTGTGCACACTGAACAGAGTGGGCCTTAAGGATATCAATGTACACTACCATTTAAAACGGTCATGTTTTTGATATAAAATTGATACTTTAAAAATATACCCCAGACATTACTAATGTTTATAATGGTTATTACTGCTTAAAATGCATTACTCACACATGGCTGCAAAGCCCCATTTTACAGCAGCAGTTCCTTCAGTGTTCTAATGGTAAACTTCCTTACCTTATACTTAATTAGCCATATTTACATGTTAATTGGTTATTAGAGAAACGTTTTTAACTGCTTTAGCACTGCTGAAACCTGTTATTCTATTCACTTGCCTTCACGTTGCTAAGTACTGGCATTCCTAAAAATCAAGATGGCCTTGCAGAATGAAGGCTATTCAATGTGACTTCAAAGATTTCATTCAATTACTGTTTTAAGAGGGGTCTAACCAGGATAGAAAAAGACGGGGAAGTCCCAAGATGGGCAACTGGATAAGAAGGTAGGAACTTGTAGTTTGTAGTTTGAGAAACAAACGCCTTACAGGTCATCAGTTGTCTTGTTCACTAAATATATGCCAAATACCAGTGTCATCTGCAAGAGAGAAAAGACAACTCTGGGATGTTGCAACATCTGAGAGAAAATGTTGGATGTTAGAAAAGAGAGTGCTTTTTAGGACCATGTTGTCCCTTTTAAAGCTTAAGTCTAGAAGAAGGCCAACCCATGGTCCTGAACTGTTAGGGGTGGAGCTGTGTTGACCTTTTAAGGAAAACAACCTTAAAGCTATTGAACGGACGTGGCCCCTTTAGGACATACTGGATTTTGCAAGGACACCAGGAGCCATCAGAAGGAGGTCTAGTCTGGTGTGTCAGTAGCAAAAGTAGGGTAACGATTAGTGCTGGAAGAGATTTTAGGGCTTGGCCCGAAATTAATCCAAGAGTTGTTTAGAGTTGCTCCAGGCACCTGGCTTACTGGTGGAGGAAAGAAGCCAGGGTCATGAGACAGAACAAGGGGAGTATAATGTCCTGAAGATGGTGGCAAGTGGGTGAAACACTACAGAAAGAACATAGAGCCAAACTTGTATAACTGTGCCTAGGGGTTCTAGTGATTGATTTGTTTATCTTTTAATCTACAGTATATGTTGTCTCCTCCCATTGAGAAAGTCTATGTCTTTGATAATGCGCATTTTAAAGCCTGAGTCTGTAATGTTCTGTGTTTAGAAAGAAACAAAAAAATACATCCTCTCTGATATCATTGTGGCTGGGAAACAGTGCAGCTAGTCATCTCAATTTATTAAGCTACATGTCCGTGATTGACTCACAGAGTGACTGGCATGGAAAGTTTAGTTATTTGCAGACAATCTAAGCAATAACATTTTGGCTCAGAAAAATCCAACCTCATTGAAAAATTCTTGCATTCAGTAGCACTTTGCATTTTGAGTGTTGTTTTGGGAGTCAATTACCTGCAAGTGTTGTTAAATATGAGGCCTAAACATGTTCCCAATTCTAGTGTAAGTAAGCCTGCAGCCAAAAAAAACAAAGAGGTGAAAACATTAGTAGGGAATCTGTCACTTCATTGTAGCTGTGAGCCATAAATATGATGCGAACGAGCCTATCATTTACATTTGTAAGAAAGAAACAGAAATTCAAGAAAGGTTTGCTGCTTGTGCACCAAAAACTGTGATGGTGGTGTCAAACAGTATGTGGTCAGGTTATATTGAAAATGGAAATGGCCCTCAGCATTTGGATTGAAGATCTAACAAGAAAAGAAAATAGCATGAATTTGTGTACCCTTTTTCCAAACCCACTTAACAACACAGATTTCACTTTTTTGAATGTTAAATGTATGTGCAGCAGAATAATAAAACTGCACAACAATTTTTTTGAAAAGTCTTTCTGTCTTAATAGGTATGCACAAATATAGTTCTGGTTTTACGGCTTCACGAAGGAACTCTGAGAAATAGACATACTGTATATATGTTTACTGACAATAACGTATTTAGTCACGTTTATGTTTCGCATAAGCTATTAAATTCAACAGAATTAAAAGTGTTTTGCTCCTGATTTTCTTTTGTATTCAATGTCTGGTGCATCATGTTGCAGTGTCCAACAATAGTCAGCAAGTATTAACGGATTCCAGTTGCCCTGGTATTGTTTCTCCATCATAGAAATGTCCTGGTGAAACCTTTCACCATGTTCATCACTGACAGCACCAAGATTTGCAGGGAAGAAGTCCAAGTGTGAGTGGAGGAAATGAATCTTGAGTGACATGTTGCACTTCATTGTCTTGTATGCTTTGAGAAATTTGTCTATCAGCTGAATGTCGTTTGGGGCTCTGTAATTGCCAAGAAAATTGTCAACAACGTCTATGAAGGCTTTCCAGGCAATTTTTTCTTGCCCAACTAACAGATCTTCAAACCGCTTGTCACTCATAACATGTCTGATCTGGGGGCCAACAAAAATGCCCTCTTTGATCTTGGAGTCAGTTATTCTTGGGAACATCTGTCTTAAATAACGAAAACCTTCGCCTTCTTTGTTCAGTACAAAATTCTTCATGAGCCCCAGTTTTATGTGAAGAGGAAGCAAAAATATCTTTGCTGGGTCGACAAGCGATTCATGTGCCACATTTTTCTGTCCTGGAACTAACTTTTTATAGAATGGCCAGTTCTTTTGAGAACAGTGCGACTCTTTGGCATGGCTATCCAATTCACAGATAAAACAACAGTACTTTGTATAGCTGAGCTGCAGTCCTAGTAACAGAACAACGACTTTAAGATCTCCACAGATATTCCAGTTGTACCTGCTATACTGGACGTGCTTCAGCAACAGTTCCATATTTTCATTCGTTTCTTTCATGTGTGCTGCATTGCCAACAGGTAATGAAGAATAAACGTTGCCATTGTGTAGCAGAACAGCTTTCAGGCTTAACATTGACGAATCAATGAAGAGACGCCACTCTTCCGGGGTATGATCACAACCCAAGGCCGAGAACAATCCTTCAATGTCACAACAGAAACAGAGACTGTGGACTTGTGCAAAAAGTTTGGTTATATCATGATGTCGGCCTCGAAACACAGAAATTTTTGTACCTGGTGACAGCAAACACCATTCTTGCAGTCTCGAAACCAGCAGCTCGGCTTTTGCTTTTGACAGACCCAAATCTCTGACCAAGTCGTTCAATTCGGACTGTGGATCGCCTGATAAACACGGTTCAAAATCCGGGTCAATGTCACTGTCAGTACCTTGCATTGCAGTTTCTTCATCTGGTTCGTCTAAGGTCCAATCCTCTGGTGGTTTCGGAATTGGAAGACTGTCATCATGTGGCACAGGTCTCATTGCTGAAGGCAGATTAGGATATTCAATTGACTTCTTGTTTTTGGCAGAGAAACCAGACACATTAGTCAAACAGAAGTAACAGTCCGTCACATGGTCTTTCTGTTCTCGCCATATCATCGGAACAGCAAACGGCATCGTTTTTCAAGTGCCTCTGAGCCAGGCTCTCAGACTGACAGCACATGTCACACAGTAAATGTGAGGTGCCCATTCCTTGTCTTGATCACCAACTTTGCAGCCGAAATACAGATGAAAAGCTTTCTTCACAAGAGCAGTCATCCAACGTCTCTGAGGCGCAAGTGCATATTCGCCACCGATATAGCAGAATGTATCGCGGCTGTTACGATATTGACGAGACATATCGTCCGACACCAAAATGTCTATAGCATCAAGCTTACTTACTGTTATATTGCTACAGATACAGTACTATACTTTACTATACTGATACTATACATAAACAATGACTATCTATGAGCAGGATCGGTGTATGCAAGCCACCTTTATAGAATGTTGAGACAGCGTCAAGCTCGTTCAGACCTGCCCAGGATGTCAACTTCCACAGAACAGCTTCCAACCTGGCCTGATTCCATGCCTGGACATGCCCAGGCTGTGCAAACCATTGTTGATAAGTCACTTGTGGGAGTGAAAATGTTTGGATACAAATATAAGAAAAAATCATGACAAAACTGAAGATGTCTCTGAAACAGTACATGATAGGTAAATTTTGATGTGATATTCGTGATCAGACCAACCAACATTGTTCAAGAAGCAAAAACTTTGTTGTGCAGTGTAATCAACCCTTTGTAATATCAAAATCAAAAATAAAGTGTTTATTCCTCCATCCCACACAACTAACATTGTTTACATAGAATTAATGTGATTTTTAGAAATTATATATTTGTAACAATATTCCACTAAAGTAATTGTAATATTTTTTTGATAAAAAGGTATTGAACTTTTTAAAGAGGTGATGTTATTTTCTAAAAAAAAAATTACAATACTAAAAGCTTGTTTTACCATGTCAACAGTAACCTAACCATTTCAAATGTGTTAAGATGGGTATTTATGTTATATTTTTGATTGTCTGGATACATAGTAACATATTTTAATTGTCTTTGAATATTCTACAACCACATTATGTATTCTGTAATTTAAAGTGATGACATTACCAATGTCCCTTAAGAAATCAGATGTCAATGTCTCTATCTATCATGCATTGCTCTTTACTTGTTCAAATGTTGGACTTAATCCTGTCCTAGCTGGAATTTTAAAATGGTCAGTCCATAGGTCCATTATTAGTATTCTATAAATTTCCATGTTAAATAACTGTGTTATTCATTCCATGAAAATAATAATATTTACTTATACAAAACAATATCACTTAACAAAAGAAAATGCTATACTGAAAGCATCATTTGAAATTTTGGGATACCACTAAATAACCTGTATTAAAACATAAATGTTGTTGGGATTGCATTTTCTCAAGAAACAAACTGGATGATATCATTTACTTTGTTTTTGTGCTTTGCTGCAAATTTTTCTAAATTTTCACCTCATACCTGATTTCACTTTCTTCCTTAAGTTTCTTTTGTATCTCTTCTTGTTGTTTCTTTTGTATTAGATTTAACCTCTGGACTTCTCTTTCTTCCCTGGAAGCAGAAATATCAAAAGCATATCAACAGTGTTGTATAAATAAAAGTGTTATCTGTATTATTGTTGTTGATATTAACCATACAGATGTTATAAAGTTGTACACACGATTGTGCAACTATATTAGCTAGACAAAAGAGAGCAGGATGTTTTTTTCTTACTCAACAAAGTACAATACAAATTAATAGTTATGGTTTGTATATTTCAACATTGCTTATGCATTTAACAGACTGCTTCACTGGACGTAGAACTGCTGTAATACATTTTTGGCACTAGATGGAGGTAAACCATCTAATTTATTGGAAACTGGATTTCCAATTCAAGCATATTTTATATTGTGATTAATGTCAAAGAAAAACTACTCAGCAGTTGTAAATGTACAATGTGGATAGATGTATAGTGCTGTGACAAGATGCTAACATTACATTTTCATTGTTCATTAAACAATTTTAATTAGAATTTCTTTTGATTTAAAATGAAATACCTCATTTAACAACAGCAACTACAACATTTAAGAAAAGTTCAAACAAATGCAAATTAGGTACAAATAATAATGAATAAATAACATACAAAAAATAAATCAATATGCATTTACATAAAATAGATATATAATTAGTAATAAAAATAGGAGTCCTTATATATAGTTTCATTTTTAAGTCTCTAAAGATGAGTCTGATGATAAGGTCAGATGGTCAGGGAAGACAAAAAAAAATTAAAACTTAAGTGACAAGATGCTGTAGAAAAAAATAATATTCAGGTGTTGCATGGTCAAAAGACCACCCATAAAGTAAACTAATATATAAGGTGAGATACTGAAACCATTGTAACAATTGGCCCATCAGCCTCAGCACTTAAATCAAGACTGAGATTCAATGTTTGATCATATTCCGAGGTTGTTTCATATTGATCTCCTGTACTTCTTCCTAATTGTAATAACTGTTGTTTATTTTGCAATTACAAGGTCTTTCTTCTTTTTTCTCTTGCATTTGTTCATAAACCCTAATTAAGCCTTTGAACCGAAATCAAGCCTGAAAAGCATTATTATTGAGGCCACTGAAAACAAAATCTAAAAAGAAAAAAAAAATCATAACTGTGTTATAAATTACTCAGTGCTTATTACTGGGTTTAAGGGAGAGTATTGTAGCAGCTTACGAACCGCTCTTTACAGCTTGGCAGGGCTAGATACTTGAATGGCAGCAGCCTGTTTGGCAGTGTAAGGAAGCACATTGTTTGGCATGCCTTGAAAGAATTCAAGAAAGAAAACAGAGACATTCAGAGAAAAGTAAAAATATGTGTCACACAGAGCCATTAATGCTTGGCTTGGTGTCAGCGGATACCAGAAAATGATGGAGACGCTGATGCAATGATGCCAACAGTGTTCACATTGTAGGAGAACACTACTTTACTCTTGAAATGACCTGCTTCTGGGGTGCACTGTTAACAACTAGGGATACAACACTAGTCTGTGGGAGGGTGGTATATTCATTCATTGAACAAAATTACATTAATTCATATGATCAAATAGTCATGTATCACGATAGTCAGGTCAGGTGCAAGTACAAGATGTTGTTGCATTTGTTTCTAGACTGCAAGTCCATATATGATGCAATTTATCTACTTAGGATATACATTTCCTAAGTGATACCACTTTCAGTAGCTGATTTACAGTATATTTCTTAGTAAGATTTTGGTTTTCAGCCACTGGAACACTAACGAGACCCACTGCTGACTACAGGGCATTTGCACAATCTGCACAATGAGACCACTTAAAAGCCATGAAACTGAATAGCATCTTTAATTAACAGGAAGGCCTGGTGTGTGGTTTTCAAGGGAGTTGAAACTTCTATGCAAATCAAAGCAATAAACATATTACATTAATTTTTATAGCACCTTAATTTCTGTATTATTCCTTAAATTTAGCTGATTGATATTTCCTAAAATCTGCCCTGAGAGCAGTCAGGTGAAAAGTATATGCATTTTATTACTACATTCCTGGACATTTAAGTAATTAAGTATGCTTATGTGTATACCGTAATTATTGCATGCTTTATATCTTCTGTAACAATTTATATCTATACAGTAAATATGTTTACTGCTCCAAGATAAAGAGACTACAAGAACTAAATTACACTTATTCTGTTAATTCCAGAAGTGTTTTCTGTTTTTCATTTTTTAAAGGGTCAGTTACATAATCCAAAACCAATAACTTACATAGAAGAAAATTTAAGTTGGATGAATGCCTGCTGGAGTTTGCTCACCTCTACCCTACCTTGCATGCTTTCTGTCTTTAGGATGTATCCTCAAAGGTATATCTCTGCTGGAAAGATTTGTCCAAGGGGGAAGTAATGCTAAGAAACCAAGGAATATAAATAAAAATATGCATCATAGTAACATGAAACATAAAATAATTTACATTACAAAGGCAGCAAAATGTCATACATAAAGACAGCTTACCTTGCATTGGGTCTAACACAGGGAATCTGTCTGCCTCATCCTTGGTTAATTTACTAAAAAGGTCTTTGTAAAAATATTTACTGATGACATGTTGAAACTGCCAAACAGTTAACAAAGGTCCATGAGATTTCAACACAGAAGCCATTGTTGTGTTCTAAATCCAAACAGAAACAAAAATAATCAACATATTGCTTGTTATTTCAGGGTTCATCTAATGGTTTATTGAAACTTAATACTGAGATGAATGAAAAACAATTTGTAAGGGAAATACACTCTGCAAATCCCAGCTCAAGGGAACAATTCGTGGTACTAGTCCCCACCAAACAATCAAAGTTTTTGGCACACTGGCAGTGTTACTATGAGATTATAAACAGCATAAGGGATTCGTAGATTACATGGTAAAAAGGTCCAGTCTGAGACCTCCCGAATAGATTTATCATGTAAAGCTACTTAAGCCGTGGAAGAAGAGAGCCACGGCTAGTCTTGACACGACAAAGACTCTTGGACAAAGACTCTTCTTTTCAGAAATGCTCAATTTTGGGAAAATGTTAACACTTGACCAAACAGCCCAATTACAAGATGTTAATGCACATGTAAGTGATGTTGTTGATACCAAACCAGGGTGAACTAAACTGATTATAGTTAACTAAATGTGATGTTGATGAAAGAGAGTTTCACTGTAAGAAGCTGGAGTTGGGTTTTATTGAAGAGAGTAATTAGCCATGGTTGAGTCCCAGTGTACTCATACCAATGCCTGATAAAATTTGCCACTTCTGCCAAATGAACCAAGTTTCTCATTGTGATGCGTATTTGATGTTGTCGGCCAGCAATCTGATCAAGAAGTTATTTAAATTCATATTTTCTCAAGACACTGGATTTGACGAAGGGGTATGGCCAAATTCTTCTAGCCCAGGGGTCCTCAATCATGGTCCTGGAATATTGTAGCAGCTGCAGGTTTTCATTTCTTCCCATTTCCTAATTAGAACTCAGTCCTTGCTGATAATGAAATTTGTTATTTAACTATATGCCTTGCTAGTGCTTTCATTCATCAAAGATAAATTTTACTTACATTGTAGATCAGAAGTCCCCAATTACAGTCCTGGAGGTTCTCAGTGGCTGCAGGTTTTCACTTCAACCAATTTCTTAATTAGAATTATTTACTACTAAAGCAATACATTTTTTGGACTCAATTTTACTTATCTTGCCCATTAAAATTCAATACCCTTAATTGCCTATTTTAGTTTTTAGCAGCTGCATTTAAGTTTTAATTGTTGCCTGTTTTCTTAACTAGGCATTAGTTAATAATGAAATGCAGATAACCAATAAACCAGCAACTCTCCGGCTAAAATGCTTCCTTTTAAACATTTGCATATGCACCATGGAGTATCTGTGTTAAAAAATGTTTAGAAATAAATAAGAGGGGAATTTGAAGATCCATTAAGTTTAAATCTGTTCTGGGCCACAAAACACATGGATAATGTCATAGAAGGAAACTCTACAGTGCAGTTAAAATTTGTCTTGGATGAATGAAAGTGCTAACAAATAGTAAAATACCAAGTTTCATTATCAGCAAGGACTGTCTTCTAATTAGGAAACTAGTTGGAAGGAAAACTTACAGCTACTGCGGCCTTCCAGGACCATGATTGAGGACCCCTGCTCTAGCCCCTGAAACCAAAGAAAAAACGCTATTTAGCACCTCTAGCGGTCACTGGCAGTATTTATCATGCCCTTTGGGCTACAAACGGCACTGTCAACTTTTCAGTGTCTGGTGGACAGACTGATACAGCCTCATAATGCCTTTAGTATTGTCTATCTTGATGATACATTCATCTTTTCCTGCACATGGAAGAACACCTATGTCATGTCTGGGCTGTACTTTATATTTTCCTATCCACTGGCCTTCCTATAAACCCATAAAAATGTTATTCTGGCCTGACTGAAGCAAATATCTTAAATATCTAATAGGACAAGGTTGTGAGCTAGGGGTTGCAAAGAACATAAGTCCCAAAAGTTCTAAAAGAACTTCCAATTATGCCAACGTTGGACCAATATCAAAGATAACCAGCAATACACAAAAATGATCTAGAAGAGTATTTATAAAATCCATCCATCTATCCATCCATTACCCAACCCACTATATCCTAACTACAGGGTCGTGGGAGTCTGCTGGAGCCAATCCCAGCCAACACAGGGTGCAAGGCAGGAAACAAACCCCGGGCAGGGCGCCAGCCCACCGCAGTCTTTATAAAATAAAAGATTTATTTTAAAAAAGCTGTGAAGAAAACTTTAAAGATCTAAAGAGTAGAAAAGACATATAATGCCTTTAAGGGCAATTTCACAAGCAAACTACGTCCCAGCATTCCAATGGTGAAGGTCGAAAAACAGAGCAAAGGTTCAAAAATCCAGAAAATCACAAAAAAACACAAGACACCCCAATAAGCACAATAAATCATCCTCTTCAGAGCACAGGAAGACCCTACGGATTGAGAGCAGTCCATGGCGGTGATTGGCTAGTAGTCTTGCCTCTTGGGGGACAACCCACATAACACATGGAACATAACCAATGCATAGTACACAATGAAAATAATAAACAAAAGAAACATTAACATAAATAAAGGATTAAAAAAATTAACAAAAGGGCATAAAAAAAAGAATTTGAAATATAACACAATGAGCTAAAATTGTTGCCATTCAAGCCTGGACCAGGCCAAACACAAAAATGGTAAGTGCAAACCTTTCTAGGATTAGCTAGGTGCTACTGAAGGTCTGTGTCAAGTTTTTCTGAATGGGCTGCACTTTTAACTATCTTGACATTTAAGTCAGCCCCCATGCCTGTGGTCTGGAATTCCGCCATAAAAACAGTATTTAGTAATCTAAAGCAGGCCCTGACATAAGGACTTGACCTGTTTCTCTCTCCCTTTTCTTATTTAGACAGACACTTTTGAATCTGGGCTTGGTGCCAGGTTAAGTCAGAATGTTGATGTTGTTGAATATCCTGTATTGTATCTGGGTCCAGGTATGCTGCCGATACCATGTTTGCAATAAAGTAGAGTATTAAGAAACTGAGGTACTCTCTCTTGGGTCAGGAGTTCACTATAATTATGGATCGTGTGCTTCTAAAATGGATGGCTATTCAGAAAGAGAGTAATCCAAGAGTGGTTCATTAGTTCATCAGCTTGCAGGGGTATTGTTTCCAAGTGGTCACTTGCAAGGGTTTACTTCACACGCCAATGTAGAGGCACTTGTCCCATGTTCATGACCTTTTGGTCAGGTACTCTCCTCACACTGGTTCCAAGATAGGGAGGCCATGTCATGTACCGCACTGCACTGGCTATGTTACATGGTATTGGGTCTGCATGAAATAATTATGGGGAAGGATTTGGGTATGACACAGCCTTTAACACAGTTTCTATTTACCCTAAAATGGAGAACTCTCCAGAAGAACACTGATGTCACTTCCTCTATCAACTCAGCAGTCCTGTCTATTCCACCTCCACTGCCACAGCGAGTCTGTGTTCAGTATGGACGAGACCTTTAACTGGACAAATTTTGCCTCCCGAAATGAAGCCTCCTCAAAAAACGTCTGTGAAGAGCCTCTGGCGACAAATCTGTCAATTTGTTTGCCTTTTGAACATTTTTCTCGTCACTATACTTTAAACGGGGTTGCTCCCTGGTACCCCAAACCTTTATCTGTTTCTGTTTTCTCATTTAACCTACCTAAAAAGATGATAATGAACACTCCAAAAGTCAAACATGATAGTATATGAAACAATGCTACCTGTCTGTGCACAGATTAATGCTAGAGTATCTCTGTGGTATCTTTTAATAAGGAAGGAAAGAAAAGAAAGATAAGCAATATGTATCTTCTAGACTCATGTCCTTGACATAGGCAATAAAGCAATAAATATTGGGCTAATTATTATTTTAATTATTATATATTTGCTTTTACCCAAGGTAACTTAGAATAAATATCTGAATAGAGTACAAATGATTAAAAAGGTTTTTATTTTACAATTGGAACACAATAGGCTGGAGGAGGTAATTAAACTGATATCCTTGAAGTTTAATGTCTAAACCCCAACTATGTCACCGCACTGCCTTGCTGTGCAATGGCACCATATTTTTCTAGGCTGCCAAGTCATACACCATTAAAATGATGTAAAGGAAGGTAAATTTTTACAAATTAAAATTTCACATAGAAAATGTATGTGCTTTTTGTCTTAATTCTCACATTGGCATGTATTATGTTGGTAACTTCTAGACTCACACAAGTCACCTCAAGATAAGTCACATTTGGGCATAAATGATAACACTTTGATTTCTTTGATAAAATAACATATACACCTAAAATCATAAAAATATTCTTTTTGCTTCAGGTACATTAGTGCCTTAAAGTAAGTGAGATGAGTGATACATTAGTAGAGCATTTCAACTGAAAATACAAAATTTTGTGAAATTACACTAAGAAATTTAAAAGGTGTTCCTACCGTAGTACATGTTTTTAAAGGCTCTTTCAAGAGAAAAACAAAAGTGAAACTTAGAGCAGTTGCACAGTTGTAGGAAGGTTTATCAAGTCCAATGATGTACTGGTCCCAAACATAAAGCAATGTAGTCATGTTCAAGTAACCTTGAAAACAAACAAAAACAAACAAAAAAGCACACATCTTTGCTTATTTTTGCTTCAGTTTTTTTGTACTGTTGAGAGAGATTTGGCCATTGGTATTCATAGATAGTGCTTGTTAAATAAAACTGAACATACTTAAAAGTTATCTGCATATGAAGTTGTGTGTCCCAGACTTTGTCTAGTAAGACTATTGTAACTCTGTTTTACTGATTTACAGCAATTAGAAACATAGACATTTTACACTTTATATAAAATATAGAGTAAAACACAGTGGGTGACAGAGGAGAACAAAACTGGAGGTAGGCACAAACAATGGGCAAAGCAGCATATAAACAGAAGGAAAATAACAAAACCTACAGACTCTCTGGGCTAAGTGCACTGGTCTTGAGTGGCTGTAGAACAGGTAAGGTGGCTCCTCCAACTGCCCACCGATGTACATCACACCACAAGCATCTCCATCCATGTCTCCCTATCTCTCATGCCAGCCACACTTTTGTCTCACTCACCTCTCACCTTTGTGTGTTCAGAGTGTCTTTAAACCAAATAACAAGGTCAGTTCCAGCCAAACTCCAAAGTTACATCTAAGGTTAGAAGATCCTTGCTTTTGCAACAGAGCCACAATTCTAGAGTTCATTATAATAGCGTCTGGTGTTCCTGCACCCCTGAGCTGTGTCAGTTTTCTTAAGAGCCACACATCTCTCAAAACCTGGGAATATAAGTCACCCTACATCAGCCTGAAGGTTTACAAACATCCTGCTAGCTGTCTAGGAGAGATACCGTTCTCAGTCTATAAGCAGAGCCAAGCATTGCAGCTGATTTTTTGCATATATTGCATGGTATATTTTGGCTTGGTTATAAAAATTATGTTTGGGTTTTTTATTTGAATGCCCTTTACATATTTTTATTATATTGTATTTATAATTAGTGCAACAGGTTAGGATTGTTAGTGGTAGTGTGCTTTATAACAATTTAGGCAACTGATTTGAATGTATGTATACGGAAGAAGAACTTGTTATTTACAGTGAAAAAGTGAAAAAAATTAAAGTTAAAAGTAATCTAAGCATCTTCACATGGTTTACTATTTTCCACCTTTCAGAAAATACTTTTATCTCTTAGATTCTAAAATTATATACATATCATATTTATTTTCTAAGTTCCATTTAATAAGTGGTAAACATTATATTATTTACAAAATCTCATAATACTGGACGTATTAATTTCTTAAAAGAGATAATATAGCATAGTTAAATAACATTTTGCTTCACTCTTAGATGATGGTAGACGTCAAAGTGTCTTCATTAAAGTATATGCAACACATATACATTTACTATAATCTCACCAAATAAACAGTGGTTGATTCAGACAACATGTACTGACTATTAGAATATGATGAACCTCACCTACAAAAAATACTCGGAGCACAGGATGAAGTATGGAACTGAGTCCTCTAAGCAAAGCCTGATGTGGACTGTCACCTGAAAATGAAACATGTAATTAATACCTCTGCAAGAAACCTAAATCTTTAGCATCTCTGAGCAAGTTAATTTTTTATAGGATGCAGATTGTAAAGGATGGAAAATCTTTGTGCACTTTTGCAGTTTTAAATATAGGCACCACTTCTGATTTTCTCATTTCCACAAACATACGGTTTCCAAAGTAGCATGTCATGTAGAGGTTACTGTTTTGTATTTCCATGTACCTAACTGTAATATTGCAAAGATGAATTTGAAGTTGGACATAATAATATTCTGTTTAGACTCTGCTGATTTAATTATTAAAACATGGCAGAAAAAAGATTTAGGCCCATGGCTGGACAATAATTGGATCTTTACTTATTACAAAGAAATTTAAGTTGACTGTACAGGATAAAATCATATTTCTCTTCATCATATAGAAAATAATGGTTTATGCCTTTGTTATTATAGCAGATAATACAGCAATCTGGAAATTCATTTTTATTATTAAAACTTGATTGTTTATATCATAATGCACTAAAATACACAGCCAGTGCAGTTTTCTGGACAAATCCCTGTGTTCACTATGAATCTGTCATCTGGAAATCATTTAGCAATTTTTGACTAATTCATTGTTACATTTTCACATACAATGCTTCTCAGGGTAAAGTTCTGCAGTATGTTAGTAGCTCTTTTTATTCAGTTCCTCTTCAAATCCAATTCATATAATACAAAGTCACATCTGTGGTTATATTTTCAAGGTGTAAAGATTCAAACTAATTTGGAATGGAATTATTTATTTTATTGATGATGTAACAACTTAACTTAGTAGCTCATATTAAATTAATGATGATGAATTTTCTTGACAGTTGTTATTACTGCATTCATTTATCTACTTGTATTTTGTATTTATAATATATTCAATGATATGATTTTTAGTGGATATTACTTTATATTAGTGCTTGCCCTGCCTTTGATAGGTACCAGATGCAAAAACAAATGTTGATCTTAATATGTTTTTCTAAATATACTGCTATGCTGACATTTACACATGTATATGTAATGCTTTCATAATGGGTCTAATAAGTAAACAGGCTAATATTACATTACTGTGTAATCAGTTTTGGTAATATAAAACTTTGAGATATTAATGACAGCACAACTCGGATGCTGGATGTGTGGTATTGGAAACAAGCCATACTGAAGATTGCTTTAATAAATGTTCAAACATGCCATATCTGAATTTTGTATTTTACCTCTCAGACGGAATGCAATAAAACTAAGACCAATTAACTTCATGCAATTAAACAAGCTGTACTGATTGTTTAAATAAGTATCCAAACAAACTACGTTGTTTACCTTGTGTTGAAATCTTTATTTGATATTTTGCATCTTTTAACTTATAATCGTGCAGACTGCCAGGCATTGATTTAATACTCTGGATCTTGATTGATTTGAACTTTATATCGTTCACTTCAATCTTTTCGAGTTCCAAAAATACTTCTAGACATATCAGTTGTTTTGTCTGGAATGTCAAAAATAAGCTTATTTATCAGTCCAGAGTAATTAGATTAGCATGGGCATTTGCCTGGGAAAAGAGCAAAAATTTGTAACGTAAGCATGTTTTAAGAATATCAATCATTTATGTAAGTTCAGAAAAAAAATTTTGATTGGACTGTTTAATTTTAATTTTGTCCTAAAATCAAATTAGCTACCCTTTCCCTTTCTATATTAAACAATGTCTCACAAACAATGTTAAAGTGAAAACTTTTGTTTTGTTGCCAGTGCCAAACTATTAAGAAAAGTATTACATGGCTTGTAACAAAAGCAAAAGCTTCTCAATATGTAGCTGAACTAAATAGTAATGGAGCACTGTAGACCAGTCACTCCAGGTTAGGCAGTGGATTTAAGATTTTCATTTAAAGGACAAGCGGCCACTTATAGGAAGTCATTTAAATGGAGCAGGGAATGGGAATATCAATATAGCGTAGTCTTGCAATATTTAATAATAATGAACAAAATGCTCTGTCTGCTTACAACTCAAACATTTGGGTGCATTTTGTTTTTCATAATGTTACAGGAGGAAAAAGCTAGATATAGTATGAGACATGCAGTTCACAAGTATTGTCATGAAAGTCAAAGAAGTTTGCTTACACTGAAAACAACAACTTTTATCCCCTACATCTGATCAGAATACCTGAAGGCTGTGCACGTGCACACACTGATGAAATCATAGAGAACTCAGGGAAGCACACACTCTCTCTCTTTATTCTTGTCATTTGCAGAGAGAAGTTAGAGAATTTTGTATGGCAGATAGCCCTACTGAAATCACTCATCAAACTGAGATGCAGTGTGCTGAGTAGCTGATATTTGCTTCTGTGTAAAGCACAGCACCAAAGTGCCATAATCAAAAGAAAAGAGGGGTAATACAGAGCAGCGAACATCATGCAGCCATGGTTGTATAATGTAGAAGTTTTATTAGTATTTGAGAACCTAATAGTGTTTAGTATGCTTTATAAGCATATGAAAGTTTAATAATGAATTTATTGTGAAACCAGTACAATAATAGTCTGGTGTCTTACACTCATATAGAAACATACATTCAACACACAAGAAGATTTTATTTACTGCTTGAAACCCTAACTAAAAACATAAGAGCATCATTTCAGAATAAATTACCAAGCACTAAGATTATATGATGCACTCATTTGTGAAGTGCTGTATGTCTTAAAGAGTATTCCAAGTCTTACTGATGAGACAGTGAAGATACCTAAAATCCATTTCTACAATTAAAAACATTAAATGGGATAATCTGAATTCATATTTTTTTAATTAGATTTTTTAAATTATTGTCATTTAGAGATCTAGAAAATTAATATATTCTCACCTGAGTTCTGAAATGTGGGAGACTAAACAGGAGAGAAAAAAGCTTGTAATCTGGGCCAAGAGACATCTTTGAAAAAAAATTGGTGTGTAAGTCTTAACCTATATACTCATTTAATGAAGAGCAAGAACTTTTAAACTAGAAAGAGTTAAGTTTTACCAGATATGTATCTAACCTGAAAAATTTGCAAGTACTTTCAGTTCAGTTTGATTTTATTTTTGTATTGCACTCTTCACTGAGTGCAGGTGCAAAGCACTGATATATACTTTAATGAAACAGTGAAGGGTTGCATAATAGTATTTTGCAACCCATACCTGTGTCCTCTCCAGTTATTTTCTTTATTTTTATACTAAAGCAAAAACACTTTCAGGAATATGGGAAAAACCAAATGCAGATATACTTTATTATACTACAATAAATTATATGCATTTTCACTTCTGCTATACCACTTAAAAATAATTAGACTGACTAAGTTTGTAATGACTGTTTACAGATTCATTATCTAATTAAGTGACCAAGCTCATGTTTTATAAGCAAGAACCCATCTAGATATGTTTGTGTGTGGGCGCTGAAAACGAGCTCAATATTGATCGATCTATCAAATTGCTAAACTCACTTAATCCATGTACAGGGTTGTAAAGAGTCAGTGCCAGGAACCCTGGACAGGGAAAACATTTTTAAAATATTCTATTTGAACAAACAAATAAGAGAATATTATTAATGAATTTGTATAGTATTCAATTTGTTAGCAACCTTCTTGTAAACATACTGGAACATACACAGACTCATTGTTGTCCTTATTGCACTGCCATTGCAGTTTTTCAGCTACCTACCTTGTTGTGCAAATATTTTTTGAAAAACATCTGTCAGTTCCCTCTCATTGTTTTCCAATATCTGACACGCTTCTTCAAAGATTTCACTGTAATTGCTGTCAGGTGCCTACAAGCAGGAAAAGACTCAGTCATTAGTAGACATCCATCTGCTTTTCATTTAGTCTGCATTTACATACCTCTGTATTATAAAAAAAAAAAATCCTGAAAAGCAAAAGCAAGGCCACGAAACGTGATCTTCTCAGAAGTTCTCGGAAGACATTTAAAAGACCCGCAAGACAAAAGAGACTTGCCACGGAGCGGCTCATGGGGACCATAAACATGAGACTTGGTGCCAAGAGATTGTCCCAGGGACATCTCGCGGGGACGTGGAACATGAGATTCTTGCAAGACACACCCTATTTACAAAAGATATCATATAACAGCACACCCATCAAAAAACACTCAGTGGTGTGAAAAGCACTTAGTACACACAGATCATGTGCTCTCAGCACATATAAAGCGTATATGGACAATACAGAGAATAGAGACCCAAATGCGTTGGAGAGAAAAAAAGGCAGATAAGAGATTATGAAAACAGTGGAATTCGAAAGGCTCAAACAAATGATGGCGCGATACACATGCAGAGAAAGGTACAGAATATGAAAGCAGTAAAATTCGAAAGTATTGTAGCGTCCCAGCCAGGTTGAGGGCTTTTTGGTTTTAAGTGACTGTTACGTCCGATTGAGGGAGGGCGGAGTACAGCACGGAAGACTGATAGCGGGATATTGATTGATGCGCTAAGGGGGGGCGCGTTGGAGAGGGTGCTATAAAGTTGTGTTTGGGGTTAGGAAGTCGGCGATTGTTCAAGTAAAACTTTTGTGACACTTTATCATGTCAGTCGCTACAGTATCAAAGAAAAGATAGAATAGATTGCATTACCGCAAACAAAAGGTGATTAATCATCAGAACCAGGTATAACTGAAAAAATAGCAGGACAAATCGAGGTCAGAAATAAAAGAGTAGACAACAAAGTCTTTTCGCATTCGCATCATTCAATGCACAAAACGTGGATTTACACAATAATGGACCATACGCTATGAGAATCTGTGGTCCCGGAACTGTTAAAGGAACGACAAGTTAAATTTCAAAGAATACACAATTCGGTCAGGTGTATATTGATGATCACGGAGAAGCGATGCAAATTGTAACAGGCAAAAAGAAAGGTAATGTATATATTCCGCGAATAACATTACACACCAAAGGAGATCGTGATATGCCATTCGTATTAAAATGTTTACAGTTTACCGTGAGAATAGCTTTTGCTATGACAATCAATAAATCACAGGGGCAAACATTACAAAAAGTCAGATTTTTTATTAGAGAAACCGAAACAATATTCACTCATGGACAGTTATATGTTGCGTTGTCACAATGTGTCTCCAAAAAATATTGTTTTTAATGAAGCTTTAAAGTAAAAGTGCAAATAATGAAATTGAAACAATTCCAAAGAAAAAAAAATTTTAAATTGTATATCCGATTAACCAAACACAGAGGTTGGCGAGCGAAGCGAGCAGTGGGCGAAGCCCCCTAGTTTTGTTTAACATTATCTTCTACTTTCTAGCTTGACCAGATTTCTTAGTTTTTGAGGTAGAGTGACATTACATTATGTAAGTCTCAAGGTGTGAGAGGGAAATGTTATCAATTTTATGTTTTTGTCTACTATTAAAATATTCATACAAAAGAGAAGGCTGCACTCCATTATGGCACTGAAGAACCTGAATATCTTTAAGTACCTCAGAATCAACAACTTCAAGTCAGCTTTCTTGGCAATAACAATTGTGTTGACCTCTAATGTTAGAGAGCTGGAAATAATAATATCCATGAAAATGAAATTCTCAGAAACTCTGCAACCTGGCCATTGATGTATAAAGACGACAGAGATATTTTGCCTTGGTTAAAATTCACAATCAATTCTTCTGTTTTCTTGACATTTAATTCCAAGATACTTAGACTATACTATTTAACTAGTTCAGCTACCCCAGTCCTGCCTTACTTTGTGATGAGAACCCAAACTTTGATGTTATTGGCAAACTTGATCATTTCTTTAGAATATATGTTTGAAATTATGCAATTTGTGTAATGGAGTGGTGATAAAAACACCCCTGTGGAGAAACCATATTCTGGGTGATAAGTTTCACATGTACGTTATCCTTTGGGTTTACTACCTGCTTCCCACTAGAAAGAAATGCCATGACTAATTACATAAGGAATCGCTACTTAAATCCATCAGTAATGTTATAGTAAAGAACATACAGACATGTATTTGGTGTTTCTGGATGTTGAGGAATGTCATGAAGCACAAAGTCCTGTAGACCAACTGATATAGAACTAGAAATAAGCTTCCCTTACTATTTATGGAAGTCATATTTCCTGGCTTTATGTTTAGTCTCATCATCTTCTTTAGACTGCGGTGGGTTGGCACCCTGCCTGGGATTGGTTCCTGCCTTGTGCCCTGTGTTGGCTGGGATTGGCTCCAGCAGACCCCCGTGACCCTGTAGTTAGGAATATAGCGGGTTGGAAAATGGATGGATGGATGGATGGATCTTCTTTAGAAGCCTTTTTTACAATAATTATTTTACTTCTATATTGAATCAGGGCTTCTTTCTGTTGTAAAATGGGATTGTTGTGTAAAGGATGCACACAGTTTCGCAACAAAGAAAAACAGAAGTTGCTGTAACACTCAGGTCATTGACATCATAATAGTTGTCTCTAAATGTTTTCTAATGTTTTCTCCATTCCCATTACATTTCTTTACAGGTTTTTTCAATGCAAATCCAGGCTTTCACTTTATTTTTATATTTGAAGATGAGAAACACTTTGTTGCTATCTTAGTGTGTAGGGAATAGCGTAAGACATATGTCTGATAAGCCTTACAAATCATACGATACTACTGATTAAGGTGTTTTCTGTTTCATTTTATTACTCTTACTGTTATGGGATACTTGTTTTGATAATTTTTGCTCCTTTTTTGTAGTGAATTTCCATCCATCCATCCATCCATCCATTTTCCAACCCGCTGAATCCGAACACAGGGTCACGGGGGTCTGCTGGAGCCAATCCCAGCCAACACAGGGCACAAGGCAGGAAACAATCCTGGGCAGGGTGCCAACCCACCGCAGGACACACACAAACACACCCACACACCAAGCACACACTAGGGCCAATTTAGAATCGCCAATCCACCTAACCTGCATGTCTTTGGACTGTGGGAGGAAACCGGAGCGCCCGGAGGAAACCCACGCAGACACGGGGAGAACATGCAAACTCCACGCAGGGAGAACCCGGGAAGCGAACCCGGGTCCCCAGGTCTCCCAACTGCGAGGCAGCAGCGCTACCCACTGCGCCACCGTGCCGCCTAGTGAATTTCCATCAAAAGAAATTCTTTTCTAGGTTTATTTATTTCAAAGCATAAATTTTTCTTAATAGATTTAAGCTTCTGTGACTATCAGATTTTGTAATTTTAGTTTGAACCATTTCTGAAGCCATTTAATTTATCATGGGCGTCACCATTTTGTCTTCCTGCTGTGAGGGACACCTTTGCACTTGATGAGTAGCGCTCATCATAGCCTGAAAACGAAAATAGTGGCAGGTTAAAAGATTGCCTGATGCAACATTTTGTTATTTGAGTTCGTTCACAGATAAACCCCTTACATGCATTTGTCCTAAAAATCCAAATTCTGTTTGTGTGATTGTGGTTATGGCTTTGATCTTTGAATTTTTTACTTTGATTTTTGCTCAATGTTTTGTCTTTGTCATCTATGTACACAATCTCTTAGTTTTTGACTTTTCACTATGTCATGACCTCATCTTTTCGCATGATCAGCCTCATTAAATATTCCCAACTTACTGAAAAGCAGAATACTAACATGCTGTTTGAGTCTTTGTTTATAAAGCACATTCTACAATATAGAAAATGTAATGCAAGAGTATTTACTCATGAAAATCCTGCCACATCCATATTCATGAAAATTACTGAGTTACAGGCTGAAAATGCATATGGTACCCAGCTAATAACTACCATCCAGCTAAGGAACCAATTTAAAATAGGACAAAAGGAGCAGTAGATTTTACTAGTTTTCTCACTTAACAATTGTAAATAATCTTTTGATTGTTTATGTTTTATTTTGTCAGAACCACTAATCCTGAGTAGTTTTATTGGCAAGGTGAAAGAAGGCAGTTGCTCTGATGGACAGTAGAAAGTATATAAGGGAATGAATTAAGAATTACTAAAACTTGGTAGTGCATCATTTTGTTTTCTTTTTTGTCTTTCTGTTCAATATTGTAGTTTTATATGATGTTGGAAACAAAAAGTAGGTGACATTATTTTGTATTTATTAATGTGCTGCATTCTTTAAACAAAATAAAAAAATAAAGTATCTAGAGACAAGGCTCAAAACACACTTCTGTATGGACCGGAACTTCACATATTAGTACTGAAAAAAATGTAACTTCCTACCCAAATTATTACAACTAAAATGTACTTCCAGGAAATGAAAGGGTCCTGCTTTTAAGATACACAATAACTCACCTCTTGGCTGACAGATTGCATGTACTTTGGTCTTGATTCCAAAAATGTTATATAAGCCTCGACCAAAGCAGTGGTAACAGCCTCTGCTGAGGTGCTTGGGCTGATCCCATCAATAGCAGCCTGAATCAGTGGTATCAATAGAAAATATTCTGTATCAGTAAGGCTTTGCTTCATATGTCGTAGTCGATGGTAGTATGATAATACATTTTTCATGACAGATACTGCAACTACGGGAAGAGCACAAGTTTATGGAATTGATAAAAAATAAGAAATAGGAAAAAGTCTTTACAGAAATATGTTAAACTAATAGCATCAAATAAGTAAGCTCAAATAATTACATAGAAATATTTCAAAAACACTTTCTTTGCAGAAGAAGGAATAATATTAATAATAAGCAAATAAAAAAGAGTGACTTTTCAGAAGTGGAATAATAATATAAAATCCAGATGATATGGATTCCGATGACTTGGATTCAGCAGAGCCTGTCTGTGCTGTAGTGGCATTCCTGGTCACAGCCTTCACCATAGCTGTAGTTAATGGTTTATATGGATTCACATGTTTATCTCTTTGTGTAACCTAGATGCATGTTGTTACAGTGCTCAATTATGGAAGTCTTTTGGAGAGCCAGACATGATAGCTTAGACCCCTGCTTTAAATATACAGCTCCCCTTACAAAGTTTTTTTTTGTTTTTCTACATTATGTATCATTAGTAAATTGGCACCATTGTAGCCTGATTACAATAAGCAGCTATTCCTACATCTTTTTAAAGTTTGAATCAGGAGGACAAGTTATTGATCAATATGTGGCTAGCTTTTTTAGCGAGCTACTGTTTCAAAACAAATTTCTTCTACTGATGTACTTTTTTCCTTTATTATAATTGGTGTTTTTGAGGTTTAAGTGCCTGAAATATTTAAATCAGCATTGCTAATTGAGACTGATTGAGAACTAGAATTAAACATAAGGTATTTCTATCCATCCATATTAGGGCTGCAGACACTGACCAATTGCATATGTGCCAAAACAAATTACAAAGAAAAATGTATGATTAAATATACTGATCAACATGTTGTTCTTTTTTCTCTCATAAGAACTCAAAAAAGAATATAGAAAATATAAAACATTTTCCTTAGATTCATTTACAGCAGTAAGCTATGGTGAATATGAATGCTATGCTATGGTGAATATGGATGAATGTGAACAAAGTCAAATGCCTTACAGGACAAATGTTGAATGAGAAAAGTGAACAAGTAGTTTTGTAAGCTAACCAAGTGTGAAAAAACTACCTTTGCTATTTCGTTGGCCAACCAACATATTTTTTTAAATTCTGAACTATATTTTAAACAGTCTTGCTGGATTAATACTTTCATTACTAGTATACTTACGTTGGATATCATTTAGAGGCCGCAACGTTTCTTCAGAGGTAAGCAAAGACTTGCACTTCATGGCAATATCCCGTTCAATAACAGACTTGGCTTTGTTTGCTGACACTCTTGTTAAGTATTCCATTCGTGCTGTGAACAAATTTTACGGAATCTATGTTAAATTTATTTTGCACAGCATAAATATTTATAGTGGCAAACATTAATTATGATAATAACTACAGAAAACAGAATATACATGACCTTCACATCTGATGAGAATTTCTTCTCAATTAAGTCAATCCAAAACACAAATGGGCCCATAACTGCTAGAATGGTTGTGGTAACCAGGCAGCAGGTTACTATTTGAACTCTTCTGACTAGCTGATCACTATAATAAATGGTGGCACTGCAGATGGTCTACTGACAGCATTTATCAACTGCAAGGTCAACAGACCCATTGATTATAGGCTGCCTTTTTCCTCAGACAAGCATACAGTACATATGCATTAAGGTTAGCCTTTTTGGCCTAAGGTGAATATACACTGAAAAACAAGTAGACATAATTGGGCAGCGTTTTGGTAAATTGCTTTGAATACAAACCTAATAACTAAGTAATTTAGGCCTATTTGTTTTCTCCTTACAGGGTGTGTTAATATTTTTATTAAAATCCGATGTGAACAAATCAAACTGTTTAGGCTTAATAGCAGGTAGGGGGCCTAAACTGGGCCAACTGATCAGCAAAAATGGGCAACTGAAAATGTTTAGTGACCACACACAATCTCTGACTGTAGCATTTAGAATAGCGAGCTGACATTGGAAAAACAATTTAAAATACATTGGCAATATAAAAGCTTCACAAAGAAGGGCAAAGGTCCCAAAAACGAATTTAGAGCATAGAATTTGCAATCATATCCCCTCAGGCATTTGAATGTAGATTAATGAATGCATTTTCCAAATAAAATATTCACAAATAATCAACAGTAGACCCACTATTTGTGTATGCTCTATAACTTTAGATGTAATGTAATGTAATTAATTCCTTCGTGTTGTACCAACTCATTTCAAAAAAAGCTGACAGAATTACAGTATATAGTAAAACCAGTGCATGCTTTATTTCTCACTCAGTTGTTCACATCTCTTAGAGTACATTCTTATGCAAATGCATTGATCAGCAGCTGTGTTTATGATGTGCACATGAAAAATTCCAAGAATTGTTTGTTTTGGAATATGAGTTTTAAACGTACCCCTTTAGAAAGGGAGGTAAAGTGAGACATGAGACATGGAGCATGAAAGTCATATAGGACTGAGATGAAATTGTTCAGTTAGATATGTAAGGATTCTGTGAGGGTGAAGAGGATGACTGAAGAGTTAAGAAAATAGAATAACTTTGATGAAATACATAGTGTGGTGAGGAGAATTAGGCTATGGGCTGATCATGTGCAGAAGAATTAGGTGAATAAGTGGGTGAAAAGGTGTGCTGTAGCAGAGGTGGGAGAATATAAGTGGTAATGAATTAAATGTAATAGAGAAAAGGTCTCAAGACCATAGATGGCGGAAGATGAAACAGGATGGACAATCAGGCTTAACTGTCATAATGTAGATAATGGCTTTTATACCAGGTGTTGCTTCTATTTTATATTCAGCTTCACTAATGTATGAAATTTCTTGAGCTAAACTATTAGTACTGCTATTGAGCTGTTAGTAAGATAATTCAACAGATTATTTTCATTACAGTAATAAACTGTCCACAACCTACTTTGTTCTAAAAGTTAAGTGCCGAATTAAAAAGCAGCACACACAGTAATACTCTAAAAACAGAGTGGAGCAAAAATCTTCAGGAATGTGTAGTGTTAGTGAATTTCCTGAAGCATATAAAAGTGACATTGTATTAAATCTTACTTTTTGTGTTTGTCAAAAACAGTTTCCAGACAGTCCTTCGAATTTCTGATGGAAGAGGGTGGTTGAACATGATATGCAACTTATTTTTCATATCAGGCCACTTTTGTAGAAGATAAATCTAGAAGTGAAAGGAAAAGAAAAATACAGCAGGACAACACAGTTTTACTGAAGCAGTCTTTAGATAGATTCCACAGAGGTTCAGAGATTTATGATGTATTAAGTGAAATTGTTGTACCAGGCAATCAAATACCAGACAAACCAGTCCAACTCAGAAAACAATAGAGCTTATATCACAAATTAAAATTGATTGTTTGACAGTTTGGAGATTTATTAAATTAGTGACAATAGATACAAACTTCCTACTTTACAAGTTTAAATATACTTTCATGAATGAGAAAGAAAAAAAGAAAATGTTTTATTTTAGATTTAGACAAATTAACAAAATTATAATTCATCACAATCTCTGCGAATGAGAAAACAATCAAAATAAAGGTCTTTGGCTTTCCCTTAAAATCCAAGCAGAATAAATCTCATTTAATCTTTTTTCAGTTTTCTCTAATACTAACTTGTAAAATATGCAATTACAGTAATCCCTCGCTATATCGCGCTTCGCCTTTCGCGGCTTCACTCCATCGCGGATTTTATATGTAAGCATATTTAAATATATATCGCGGATTTTTCGCTGCTTCGCGGGTTTCTGAGGACAATGGGTCTTTTAATTTCTGGTACATGCTTCCTCAGTTGGTTTGCCCAGTTGATTTCATACAAGGGACGCTTTGGCAGATGGCTGAGAAGCTACCCAACTTACATTTCTTTCTCTCTCTCTTGCGCTATCTGTGATCCTAACGTAGGGGGTGTGAGCAGGGGGGCTGTTCGCACACCTAGACGATACGGACGCTCGTCTGAAAATGCTGAAAGATTATCTTCACGTTGCTACCTTCTGTGTGCAGCTTTTAACTATGCTGCACGGTGCTTCGCATACTTAAAAGCTCAAAGGGCACGTATTGATTTTTTTATCTGTCTCTCTCTCTCTCACTCTCACTCTCTCTCTGCTCCTGACGTAGGGGGTGTGAGCTGCCGCCTTCAACAGCTTTGTGCCGCGGTGCTTCGCATACTTACAAGCCAAACAGCCCTATTGATTTTTTTGCTCCTTTGAAGAGGAAGATATGTTTGCATTCTTTTAATTGTGAGACTGAACTGTCATCTCTGTCTTGTCATTGAGCACAGTTTAAACTTTTGAAAAAGAGACAAATGTTTGTTTGCAGTGTTTGAATAATGTTCCTGTCTCTCTACAACCTCATGTGTTTCTGCGCAAATCTGTGACCTAAGCATGACAATATAAAAATAACCATATAAACATATGGTTTCTACTTCGCGGATTTTCTTATTTCGCGGGTGGCTCTGGAACGCAACCCCCGCGATGGAGGAGGGATTACTGTAAATGAAAAGGGACAAGCCCTGGAAGCAATCAAACTTTATTATGAAATCTACAAGCCATTGTTATAAAACTCATTCAGTCATGTTTTACAACATCAAAAGGTATTCTGAACTGAGTAGTCTGTGTATCCTTCTATCTGTGAGAAGCTTTGGAGGCTAATGTTGGCTAACAGTACACAAAGTAACACTACTGGCACTTCAGACTAAGAGATATTATGAGCATATTACCAATATGTTTGTAGCTGTTTAGCCTAATAACCTACAGTAAAGGCTTAACTACAGTTTCCCGAGCCCAAAAGTAGCACTACAATCTCTCTATTTATAAAAAAAAATCTTCTGGGAAGCAA
Source organism: Erpetoichthys calabaricus (assembly GCF_900747795.2). Lineage (NCBI taxonomy): Eukaryota > Metazoa > Chordata > Cladistia > Polypteriformes > Polypteridae > Erpetoichthys > Erpetoichthys calabaricus. Next base: position 101,739,573 of record NC_041401.2, read on the forward strand.
AAGCAAGGCTACGATACGTGATCTTCTCGAAAGACATTTAAAAGACCAGCGAGACTTGCCACGGTGCGTCTTGCGAGGACCGTAAACATGAGACTTGGTGCCAAGAGAATGTCCCAGGGCCGTAGCAAAAATGACAGCGGCTGTACACTTTAGAAAGATCGAAGGGCAGCGCGACAGCAGCCCCCCCGCCGACAATGCGAGAAGCATTATATGTCCTGCAAGAAAGAATTTAACGACACCCGGGGCCAGAAATAAAGGAAAAGGATTGTTTTTACAACATCATGTGAGACCAGGCAGTGAGCCATCATTTAAAAGGAGTCCACAGACCTCTAACCAAGCAGTTGTTGGATTGCTTTTGGCAGACAAGCATCATGTGCTCCCAGCTCTTAAAACAACGAAATGCGACAAGCAGAAGAGACAGCTCGCAAGCAGCAGAGAGACAGCAAATGATCCAAAGACATATCCTTAGCGTGTATCCAGACGTCCCCTCCCCCCCTTCACAACACGAGCAGCATTAAACGTCTGGCAAGAAAGAGATGTAACCACGCACGTGGCCGAAAATAAAGGACAAGTATTGTTTTTACAAAAGTTTTTAAAGTAAAAGTGAAAATACATGCATATGTAACAATTCCCAAGAAAATAACAATCTCTTTAAATTGTAGATTGCCTGCCTAAGGTAAAGTCATCCCTGATGAATGGGGATGTGGAAATGAGGGGTCCTTTCATTGGATTAGCGCTATTTCAGATGTGGAATGGCAAAATGGGGGAGGCAGCTTGATGAATGAGGTCTCCAGGACTTAAAACAAATCCAAATCATATTATGTGATATCATCTAATGTGAAATTCTACTCCGTACTTCTAATACTGTATTGAGGATTTATTCTGTGCATTGTACTGTATTGTGTTGACCCCCTTCTTTTTGACACCCATTGCGCGCCCAACCTACCTGGAAAGGGGTCTCTCTTTGAACTGCCTTTCCCAAGGTTTCTTCCATTTTTTCCCTCCAAGGGTTTTTTTTTGGGAGTTTTTTCTGGTCTTCTTAGAGGGTCATGGCTGGGGGGCTGTCAAGAGGCAGAGCCTGTTAAAGCCCATTGCGGCACTTCTTGTGTGATTTTGGATAATATAAAAATAAATTGTATTGTATTGTATATCCAGTAAACCGAACACAGGGGTGGGCGAGCGAAGCGAGCAGGGGGCAGAGCACCCTAGTATAGCAATATAAATTTCCCAACAAATACATTAAATGAAATCAGTACAATAGCTTGACAAATGAGATGTAAAGGTTTAACAACATTGCTTTTAATTATGCAGATCATGATACTGTCCATGAACAAATACACTTAGGGAAATTATAGTTGCAAAATTCTCTATATCATTAAAGAACAATCTTTGTTTCTTAGTTATTTAGACATGAACCTGAAAATGGATACACTGGTACTTCTCACTGTAAGTCAGGTTTTTAATATTTACATTTTTGCCTTGCCTCCACAGTTATCCACAGCTCACAATCTTAGTGAGTGGCAAGAAATACTACAATGTTATCTATAAACAGAAAGTCAGCACCATGCAAGTGGTATGATGGTTAGCATGTTTCCCTTGCAAACAAAAAAACTTAATTCAATTCCCACCCATTACACTTGCTTTCCTTCACTATTTTTGTCATTGCCTCAAGACTTTATAGGTTGTTTTACCTCTGTAGTTTCTCTTCTAACCTGTAGAGGACCCTTTGGTATAACCTGATTTTCCTTTACTTTTACCTTTCCGCCTTTTCTCATTTTCTGTACCTCAGTGAGTGTTAATAAAAGGACCCATTTATGTATATTAATGAATGAGAGACAAAAATAATAACCTTACCATTCCTTCCCTGACGTGGGTTTGAAAGTAGACGGAATTAGAAGAGATGCTGCTGCTGCCCTCTTCTAACTGCTTGCCAACATATGCACGGAGCTGACTCTCTAGGCTGGAGCGGATGATACTCATCATTTCTTTATAAGCATTGCCTAGAAAAGTATTTTGAATATTTAATTTAAAATATAACAAACAAATTGGCATACAGGTTTAACCAACTTGTCTTAATACAAGCTCAACTTTAACAATTTCAAACCAAAACAAACTATAACTTTTACTATTTTATGATAATATAACTGATAGTTATTTTTTATTTAAAATGTTCTTTGGTACCAACTAATGTCAACACAGTTCCAACAACAACATTTATTTATATAGCACATTTTCATACAAAAAGTAGCTCAAAGTGCTTTACATAATGAAGAGAAGAAAAAGAAAAGACAAAATAAGAAATTAAAATAAGACAACATTAGTTAACATAGAAAGGAGTAAGGTCCGATGGCCAGGGTGGACAGAAAAAACCAAAAAAAACTCCAGAAGGCTGGAGAAAAAAATAAAATCTGTAGGGGTTCCAGGCCACGAGACCGCCCAGTCCCCTCTGGGCATTCTACCTAACATAAATGAAATAGTCCTCTTTGTAGTTCGGGTTTTTCACGGAGTCACTTGATGCTGATGGTCATACAGACTTCTAGCTTTTAATCCATCCATCATCCATCCATCCAGTTCCACACAACACATATTTCATATAGGTATAAACATTAGAAAAAACATCCATCCATTTTCCAACCCGCTGAATCCGAACACAGGGTCACGGGGGTCTGCTGGAGCCAATCCCAGCCAACACAGGGCACAAGGCAGGAAACAATCCTGGGCAGGGTGCCAACCCACCGCAGTAGAAAAAACATTTTTACTTTTAGTAAATATGTTAGTGATGATGTGTTCATATTATCTTTATATTTGTATGCTTATCCAATGAATGCAAAGGAAATTATAGGCAAGGCATCATTATCTAATAGTACAAAAGTCAGTCAGTCATCATCCAATCCGCTGCATCCTAACAGAGGTTCACGGGGGTCTGCTGGAGCCAATCCCAGCCAACACAGGCAGGAACAAATTCCAGGCAGGGCGCCAGCCCATCGCAGTAATAGTAGAAAGCTCTACTTTATTTACTTTTAACAGGCAGTTGGAATTAAAGCACTATATTCTGTAGTGTTTAAAATATAAAAAAATTGTAACTAAAATGGACTGGAAGATTCTAGAGACTGGAATCACTTCTGATGTGCTGGCAAGTTGAGTTCTAGACTCTCTAATTTTGGTGGAGGGCAGCTATGGTAGAAAAGTGCTCAACTGCATTTTTTTTGTATGTACTTTTATTATTTTAAAGAGAATGGTGGGGTTATTTGTTGATATGGTATATTTTTTTTGGGAAATTGGAGTCATGGCTTTTTAAAGATATGGTGCTTTTTCATATTCAAATCCACCCATCTATTTTCTTAATCCTAATCTGAATCCTAAACTAATCTGAAAAAGGGTCATGCTGGCAGGTGTTTTTGTTTGTTATTTTAGGAAGAATTTAATAATTACACAGCACAACATAATAACATATCCTACAGATTTCCATATTGTATTAACCCCTTAACCTTTACAATCCTCTGAGAACTTAAAAAGTGCATTTCACCACATACTGAAAATTTACCTCTTCGAATGGTTTTTGCAGCTCGCTCCAAAAAGAGTGTTTTTTCTGCTTCTGTGAGATCAGTGAAGAGATTAACATGACTTTCATTCAGTTGCTGTTGGACAGCTTCAAATAGCTCAGCTGTAAATGCTTTCCATTCCTAGTGATCGAAGATATAAAATCAAATAAAATGTTTTTATGTTTCAGTTGTACCTATATTTTGTCACCCTATGAATTTATGATGCATAACTAATTAAGCTATCTTAAAATTTTTCACACCGAGTCTTACAAAAATTGTCTTTTGCAACCTATATTACTTTACATTATGAATCCAGCATTTTATTGCCTTCACATATTAGTGAATACAGAAAATAAACAGAACAAATATTAGAACAGGAAAAGGTACAGCAGATTGAGAAAAGTATGATTTTGAGACTGATTCTGATGGATGGGCCAGATAAAGCTTCAGAGGCTGACATTGTTGGAGAATATCCTGCAGTTACCCCTACAAAACTGAACATCACTTTGATTAAAATAATTATGTTTTTGAATAATTTGATATTCAACTTAAAAAATGTTAGATTTACACTTTGTGATGTGAGTTCAGGAAGAAGTCATGTCATTTTAGACATTTGGAATTATTCTAAAAATCTAATGGAGTAATTTTAATCATAATCAATAGACTTCTAGGATTTTTCAGTACTAATAACGGTACCAAACTTAATTTGGATTGAGTAATTAATTTTGGGATTATCATGTCCACATACTTGCATACTGACACAATGATACAGGTATCATTCTGAAAGTGGTCAAATCATGGTCAAGGATATCTAAATGTGCATATCCTGAAATGTTAAGTTGAAATTTCTACAATGTCTGAATGCTAGCTCTGCTACCCATCTAAGACGGCTTGGAATCTAATAAGTAATTAAAGTTGATCTCAGCATTAACATTTGCTGTATACCATGCAATGCATATATATGTCTATGTTATATAACATTTGATATGGGATTCGTAACAGCAGTGTTTTAATGTTTGTGATGTGGAATCTATTGAAATGACAAATGTAAAGCATTTTATTACTACAAATGTTTGTTTTGCGCCATTTTTTGGAATGACAGACATCGGATGGACAGGTAATCGGATGGATGCACACACAGACACACGGACTCTTAGGATTTTATTAAGGTGGATATACAATATATACGTATATATATATACAGTAATCCCTCGCTATATCGCGCTTCAACTTTCGCAGCTTCACTCTATTGCGGATTTTATATGTAAGCATATCTAAATATAGAACGCAGATTTTTCGCTGCTTCACGGGTTTCTGCGGACAATGGGTCTTTTTACTTCTGGTACATGCTTCCTCAGTTGATTTGCCCAGTTGATTTCATACAAGGGACGCTATTGGCAGATGACTGAGAAGCTACCTAATCAGAGCACACAGTTAAGTTCCTGTGTGATGATTGGCTCACCGACGGAGTGCTGCATTAACCAGGAAGTCTCATCTCACTCATTCAGCATTAACGTGCTCCTGCTACTGCTTCAGGGGCCGTGTCCAAGCACCAACAGAAGATGCAAATGATTGCAGAAAAGGTAAAATTTTTGGATATGTTGAAGGAAGGGAACAGCTACACCGCTGCAGGACACCATTACGGCATCAATGAGTCCACGATTCTTTTTATTTAAAAAGGAGGAAAAGCATATAAGATCTACGGCCGCAGTGTCCTTTAACCAGGGCGCAAAATGAGTTGCAAGTGGACATGATAAGGCAGTAGTCTGGATGGAATCTGCTTTAGGGATTTGGATTGAAGAGTGCTGGAAGAAGAACAACGGCGGTGCTACACAGTTGCCTGAAGAGGCTCCTTTAGAAGAGCTGTAACGCTATCCTTTGTTGTGCAGTAAAATTAAACTCATCGTTATCGGACAAGTCGTCATGTCATTGTTGGTGAGTAACCATAATTAATTATCTACGTACAGTACTTATTACATGTACATAGTTTAGTGTCACTGTACACACATTTTACTGTATACAATTTTTCTTGCATTGTACGTATTTATTGCTGGTGGCCTGTCTGTCGTAATGGCTGTAACATATGTGATATCGGAGACGCTCGATATCTTTAAAATAATATTTAGGTTTTACTGTATATAAACTGTGTTTACATACATAATTTCAACGAATCTTACCTAATATCTAAGAGAATACAAAGGTTTTATGCTGTATAATTGTGCGGGAAATGTTTATAATAGTGTGGGAGAGTTTATAAGGGCTTAAAATATATAAAAAGAACCGCATGAACATATGGTTTCTACTTCACGGATTTTCACCTTTCGCGGGGGGATCTGGAACGCAACCCCCGCGATGGAGGAGGGATTACTGTATATATATATATATATATATATATATATATATATATATACAGTATAATAAAGATATATATATATCTTTATTATAAAAAAAAATCTTGGAAGGCTTGAAAGGAGACAAGACATGATTTTCTCGGAGACAGTTTAACATCCCGCGAGACAAGGCAGTGAGACAAAAGGACAGCTGCTATACAGGCTTTTAAATGTTCGAAGCGCTCTGCAACATGCAGATCACGCAGCACGGCAGCAGCAGCAGCAAGCCAACAGCTGATAGAGCAAAGAGGAGGTAAAAAAAAAGTATCACCGTTTAAGAGGGGGTTTCGGAGGAGCAACCGCATCTCCTTAGTGTGTGTTCAGCCCCCTCTTCACAATGCAAGCGGCAGACACGCAAAGCCCCCTAGTATATATATATATATATATATATATATATATATATATATATATATATATATATATATATATACTTATATACACACACACATATATATACTGTATATATATAGTGTGGCGGACGGCTGGGGCCCTTACCCAAGCCGGGACACCCTGACAATGGAAGGACCAGGGAAGAGAACTTTTTCAGGACATTCTCTTCCTCTGTAGATTGATCATTTTCATTTCCATTAAATGATGTGGCATCCTTTCATCCCTAACACATTACCCAGTCCATATCTGTATAGATATCCAGCAGGATTGTGTTTTCAAAGTGTTCCTTTAATTTTTGAGCAGTTTATATATATACTGTATATATATATATATATATATATATATATATATATATATATATATATACAGCATATGTGGGGATTAATAATAAAAAAGAAAGCCAAAGCAATGAAGCCAGTGTATGCTTAATAAATGCCATATGACTCTGAGCTATCTGCAGACACCACCATTTACTGTACTGTATACTTCACTTCACCTCGAACTGGAGTGTTTACTTTAGTGACATTAGTTTGCTTTGTTTCATTTTCAGGTTCTCTGAGACCCAGACAGTACACCAGTAGGAAACTGGGTGAATGAGGAATTATTCCAAACAGTTGACAATAATAAGGCAACTCAATAAGATGTTGCCTCAATTATATTTGCATCTTCTACATAATTGGATGTCATGTACATTCAAAATTCTGAAAAAAACATTACAAATTGTATACAGTACTTAGAGCTCTGATTAGCTCACATATTAATTTAGCTCATATTAATTTAACATACTGTGTCCTGGATCTCCCACAGGGTCTCTGCCCATTGGGACATGCCTGAAGCAGACTCCAAGGGGAGCCAGTCGGGGACATCCTTTTGACATGTCCAAACCACCTCAGCTGGCTCCTCTCTACCTGGAGGAGCTGTGACTCTACACTGAGGCCCTCTCTTACATGGAGTATTAGCCCAATAGCCTTGGGAAAAAAAGGTAATTTCTGCCACTTATAGCACTTGGGATAAAAGGGTCGTGTTTGCCAGCAAGTGCCTGGTGGTCAATGCTATAGAATGCCATTTAGCTCATAGTTTCCTCCTCTCTTGTGCTGAATGCTGCTGGGAGGAGATTCAACTCCTTGTGACACAGAATTGTAATAAGTAGCTTTAGAAAATTAATGGATACATTTTCTTCTTTGGTGGTGTGTTAAAGATAATACGGTATATATTTATTTTTGGAGCATTGTTTACTAGAAGTAGTCCTGCATAATTGTCCCGAATGAATTAGATTAATTAAAGCAGTTAGCTAAATGAGATCAAGAAAAGAACACAAATCTGGAAACAAATGTATTATGGAAACCACACATTTTGGTATCATTCATCTGAATGTGGAAATACAGTACACTATTTATGATCCATGCATTTTGACGATTAAATCGCATCCTTCTGAAGCTACAGAATTTCTAATTATGAATATCAAACAATGAGTTATCAATATACATTATGTTAAAAATAATGATCATTTAAAGACAATATAATGCTGATGATATTTGCAAGACAGTACATGCACCTCTGACAAAATGTTTTCAACAAAATAATATGTTACATTTATAATTATAAAATGTTTTTATGGTATCTGGAAGAATAATGATTCATTCCTTAGTCTGAGATTTTGAAATGTTACTTGCACTTATACATCTTCATAATGAAATTCGCAGAAAACATGGCCTAGGTAATGACTGATTTATATACAGAATCCCTATTTTTCACCTTAACTTACTTATCTTTAATAGAGATAAAAAATGAATGATACATATTTAAAACTGGAAATTACAGTACTTTACATCCTGGGTCTACTCAGTATTGAAGCTTAAGTGACAAACCAGCTGCTGTTTTACAAGGCTGAACCATTAAGCTAAAAACGACGTTATTAGGAGCAAGTGAACAAAAGAGGGAAAAATGACACTGCAACAGGTCAATAGTGCATACACTTCTCTCTGGAGTGACTAAAGTTGCTTTTGATTTTTATGCTGTTTTTACCAGAAAGATAAGATACCACATCAGGAAAACAGTTCTGCAAGGAGTGTCTGTGAAGCATTCTAGTGATTTTTACGTCAAAGTCGGCCTTGAGGAACACATGTATCAAATGGTTTTCATCCCTACCAGTGAGTTCCAGAGTTTGTTCCTGTTCTTGGTCTTTAGTATTTGTGTGAAGTGTGTGCTAAGGATCCATGTACAGTATTTTGAAGACAATATCATAACATTTTCAAATCACATTATTCAAAGTCAGGGTCATTGGGAAAAAGGCAAGTAAAGAGCACTGAACAGGATACAGATCCATCACAGGATCCACTCATGTACCACCGGAACACACACGTACCTCTTTGGGGATGAGGCAAGAAACCTCCATTCACACATAAGCCGAAAGTGCAAAATTCACACTAGATGGGTGGATTGGAATCCAGCATCAACCGTTGCCTTTTACGTTGTCCCTAGCTAACCCGAACAAACATAAGGGCTACCTGCGTACCTGCGAGTTTTCCACGCTGTCTTTCGACGTGATAATCCAGAACGGGGCGCCGCCGCCTGCCTCCATTGCAGAAGTTCGGTAGCAGTGCATGCGCGGCAGTGCCACCAGACGCCGTTGCCATGGAGAGAAGGCCACGTGCCCTATTCGCCGACATACATTCCACGGTCCACAAGTGGGAGTGTCGTGTAGCTCGACAGTTGGCACTGGAGCTCTGTACAACTGTCTTCTTTTCTTAAGCTAAAACGCTCCAGTTTCACATTTATTCTTTATATATAGTGCTAAACCACAACCGTAAAATATACGACTCTGTCGCAAATGGCTTTGGGGTCGCGGGTAGCTGTTGTTTCGTGCGGTAATGTGTCGCTGTGAGACGCGAGTATTTCGCTAGTTCGTTATCGATCGTCCCAGATTATTGCTTCATAAAGGTCCCAGATCAACTGTTAGATTAGCGATCTTTCCACCATGGTGAACTTTACCAATAAACACCTCCCCACCTTCTTAGACATTTGCCGTCGTTTCACCAAGTGATTCACCCCCCCCCCCCCCCCCCATTTGATTCGTGAATAAACTTGGAAAAAAACTGAGTCGTGACACCATATAGATTGTTAAACACTACTGCAATATATAGATTATACTGTTACATCAAACTAACGCCTTTCACATCTATCTATCTATCTATCTATCTATCTATCTATCTATCTATCTATCTATCTATCTATCTATCTATCTATCTATCTATCTATCTATCTATCTGTCTAAGTCTGAGTTAAACTTTACCTTAAATAATAACAGGAGCTGCTAAACCGAATGAATCATACAAGTTGTTTAAAAGATAAAGGTGTTAAGTTTTAAGTTCTATAGAAATCTAAGTTTGTACTGCATTGGTACAGTATCCGTTTTTAAATGTAAATCTCTGAGTTCATTGGAGTGGTCTTGGAAAGGGAAAGCCTCAACAACTACAACTTCTTTATTGTTAAAAGCTACTTTATAAATCCTCAGGTTTGAACAAGCAAGCATTTCCCCGGTTCACCTTAAGCAGAGGATTGCCCCACAGTGACCCTGAAGAGCAATGCCTAAAAATAAATTAAATCATGCAAAGGCAAATCAGAAAACGCAAAAACAAATCAGAATGCACAAAAACGTATTGAACATACAAAAGCAAATCAGAAGAAGACAAGGAGTTTATACAGTCATCCACAATCATGAGGTACTCTGTGATGTCTTTAGTGGGGTCTTTGTACGTAAACCAGAAGAGTCTCAAGAAATTCCTGTCTTCTCTTGAAAAAGGAAGCAATGGATGTGACCAGGTTTCTTGAGGTGGTACACGTCAAATATTGGTAGGTACATGCATTCTTTAGAGTCTTTAAACATGGGAGGTATTTCTGCATGACCATTCTCAGATATTTTCTGCCTACAAAAAAGATATTGTGCTTTGGCTTTCTTTGTAGTTTACATCTAAGGGCAGAGGAACATTTAAGTACTTGCACTTTATTGATGAATAGACGTTGCCTCTGAGATCTAATGGGAAGAGGTGCAGTTCAACTGTTCAAATTATCTTTGTCTAGCTCCTTCTCTATTATTTCTAAGAACAGTCTGTCCTCTATAGACATTTCCAAATGGTTGTCATCATTTGTTCTTTGAAGTTCAGTGCACCCTGGGTGATCCTGGTTACTGGAAGGATATGCAAAGGAACAGGGAAAATGGCTGCTGTACTGCTGTTCTATTATAAAGAAATTATCATGTCATGGTTGGAAAAGGGAAGGATGTCCTCTCACTAGTGCATTTGTAAACATGTTGTTAAATGAGACATGGGTTTCAGGATTGCAATAACACCTCCCACTAGGATGTAATCCAGGAAAACAACCCCAAGAATTTCCAGTGTCATTTGTAACTTTGGAAGGAGTGCATTGAAAGTAGTTCACAACTTTTGCTTAAAGGTCTCATCCAGTCATTAATTAAGCACAACTGGAGCCAGGAAAATTACAGTTGACAAGACTACAACTGGTAGGAAGGGCTGAAATATTGAAGATATTGTACTTAAAGTCTGGCACAGCATGTATATTAATGCTGTGATATCCTTACTGCCCATCCAAGAAAACATTGCAAAGAATGTTGCCAAACCGAGATCAATACCCTGATCCCTGATCTAATGTTAATTGATCTAGCCATTCGATGAGATTCTCAAACTTGTCAAATTTGTTGAAAAGGTTGAAAACCACTGCTGTAATATATAGTTTTGTGAGTAAATGTGGTAGTCCCCCACACATATCACAGAGTTAAACAACTGAGTATAGTCAAGCCCTGAGAAAATAAATCTGTTATTTTTAATTGTACTTACTAAACTGATTTATTGCAGTCCTGCTACTCTTTCTTTAATAATAAAATATCCTTTCCGTTTTGGCCTCCTTGGTCATTTTGGTGTGAAATAGAGTTACAAGCATGGCAAAAGGGTATGTGAGGCCATCAAAAGACCCATAAATTCACCCAGGACCTTCACTGACTAGCCCAGAAGTGGCTCACCTAAACTCAGCCAGGCCCTACAAGAAAAAAAATCATCTGCAAAATAACATGAATCTCCCTAGCCCTTTTCCAAACCCACTTAACATCACACTTCCTGCAGATTACGTTATTTCGAAGGATGAATGTATATACAGCAGAATAATAATCAACACTATGTAATATCAAAATTCAAATTTGTTTATTTTTCCAGCCCACTCTGTTAAAATTGTTTACAAAGAATTAATTGGTTTTAGGAATTAGAAATCTTTCCATCAAAATTATGCATTAAACAATTATATCCCTTATTCTTAGTTTCTTTGATAAAAGACCATTGAACTTTGTGAAACTCATAATAATATATTTTTATAAAGAATTCAAGTCATTTTCTAAGAGAAATATACAATACTGAAGCCTAACATGTTGTACTATGTCAACAGTAAGCTAATCATTTCATTTGTATTACAGCAAGTTGTGCATTTATTTATATTATTTATTTTCTGGAAGTGCAGCAACATATTTGCATTTTCTTTGAATATTCCATAGACATATTCTGTATTCTATAATTTAAAATGATTTACATAGCCAATGTCTATCCTGCATTGCTCTATCCTGCATTGGTTTTCAGTTCAAATATCTAAACTGATCCAGCACATTTAGTAGGTGGAATTTTAAAATTATCACCCCAGTCCATAAATCATTAATATTCTATATATTTCTGTTTTGCAATATATATACTGTTATGATAACTGTGTTAATCCATTTCAGAAGAAAAAAAATTGAAATGGCTTGCATTTATTACTGCAGGTATTTATTTAAGCTAAACAATACAACTAAAAGAAGATAAAGATACACTGAAAGCACCTTTTGTAATTATGGGATGTTCCAAAATAGCAATGGATTAACACCGAAACATTTTTTTATTGCATTTTTTCCAATAGGAAAATTAGATACTATTAACAAGGATCTTGTATTTTATTTTGTGCTTTACTGTTAATTTTTCTTTTTTTTCACCTCATACCTGATTTCACTTTCTCCCTTAAATTTTTTCAGCATCTCTTCTTGCTGTTTCTTCTGTCTGAGGCTTAACCTCTGGATTTCTTTTTCTTCCCTGAAACCAGAAAAATCAAAGATTTAGGAATGGTATTATATAAATAAAAGGGTAATCATTATTATTGTTGTTATTATTAACTCTAGATATGTTGTAAAGTTGTACTTTGTAAATATATTAGCTCAACAAAATAGAACAGAATGTTTTTTTCTGACTTCAAGTTTCAATACTGTTATGAAGTTGAACTGCTGTCATGATTCTTTGACACTAGATGGAGGTAAACCCCCACATTATTCAGGCATGTTTGTGTCATTCCTTCAATCAAAGAAAAATTACTGTGCAGTTGTAAAAGTACAAAGTGTATAATTGTACAGTATAGAGCTATGGTGAGATGGTAATTTTACTTTTTCATTGTTTGTTAATCTATTTTAATTTCAATGTCTTTCATATAAAATGAAATCAGTCATTTAAATAGTATATGCACTTTTCTAGAATCCAGAAACACTGAAACAAAACCCTGAACTACTTTTCAGTGTTTTCTATTCTGCTCCAGCTATGATTTTATCAGTTAATATGGTTGTTCATTTATTGTAAAGCATAAAATATATAGCATAATGTATATTTCTAGGTCACAACAACTCACTTAATTCAATTTAGGGTTGTGAAAGGCCAAAGCCTAACTGAGAAGCAGCATGTGTAAGGCAGGTACCAATCCTTGAATATTACACAGCACAGTTACCCATGCATCTAAATTTATGCTCACCCAGAGCACAGAGAATAGACACACATGCATCTAAACTTACACTCACACAGATACAAATTTCAACCACCACTTTACTAGTCACACCTTTGGCCTGTGGGTAGGAAGCCAGAGTATTTTGAAAGAAACCCTAACAGACTCTGTGAGAAGGTTTAAACATCACAATGACTTCCAGTCTTTACATGCTTGCTTTAACCTTCTCAGTTTATCTTTATTCTTCTACTTACAGCTCTAGGAAGTGCTCAGGACACATTGCTTCTCACTATCTGGCTCTCTTCTCTTCCAACCCTCTTTACTCGCTTTTTCATTCCTTTTCACCTGAGAAGAAAATTGTCTCCACCCTTTACTCTGTACTCTGTAAATCATCCTACCAACTTCTCCCTCTCATTTCACTCTGGTGTAATGGTCTCTCTCCACTGGCTTCCCCTCTTTCTTAGCACAATATATTTAAGAATGTTTGATTTTGCTCAAGGAATCCCAAATATCAGTTCACACAACAAAAAATACTTCATAGACTTTACCCCACTCCTCTGAACGGTTTTTAATTGGTGTGTCCTCTGATTCGGTTTGCTTCGTTGGCTCAGCCCTTTTTTTTATACATGTTCAGGAATTGCCCCTTTTTTTCTCTTTGGGCACAATTCTGTCACTTTCTCTGTTCACTTTTATTCTATGACTGTGCCCTAAACCCTTCTATTACTGGACATCTCTACATTTACTCTCACTTCTCATCAGTGCCAATTTATCTGCCAAATTATGCCTTGCCTCTTGAAGAAAAATGCCAGAGCTTGTCAGCTGCCATTCCTCATTTTTTAATTTAATCCCTCTTGAACTGTCTTCATGCCGAATGAATCATACTTCAATTAAATTCATCGAGAACTGGTCTGCCTGTCATTTGGAACCTGGTTGTCTGGGTTCTGTTTGCATTTTTGTTTTCACTCTTCTAGCCTGCGTGGATGATGTGGTTAGTTTCCTACTGTTATTTATTTTTTGTATGTTTTCTTTTGCTTGTGTCTCTAGGCTCTTATTAATTGAATTGGTAGGTGGTTTGAGAGCCATTGGGTTAGACTAGCCCCGTATTTTATTGTTTTAGGTTTCTTGTGTTCAAATTTTATTTTAATAACAATATTAATCACAGAAAAAAAACTTCACAACCACAGGAACTAACTTTGTATGAAATGCCAGAATATCGTAGGGTACCCTCACCTACACATTATGAGCATTGAGTACCAAGCCAGTTTACAGTTGGAAGTTCATGCATCCTGCATGTTCTTGGTGTGTGGAAGGAAAACTCACACAGACACAGAGAGAGGGTGAACTACTCACAGAAACAGTTAACCAGGCAGGAGTGCAAACCCAGTCTCATGGAGTCTGTGTGGGAGCAGCGCTAACCACTGCACTACCATGTGGGCCTCATTTTATTATTACAAGATTTACTTTGTGTAAATGCAAAGTGAATTTCTTATGCATTAATACCAGATCACCTATACTGTATAAAAGTAACACTCATATCCTTATTTGCCAGCTGTTGAAGTTGATATCAAAGCTTGTTCTGTTTAGTGAAAAAAACCTGCCTGACCCACTTCTGTCTTACAAGCCATTGATGTTTATAGTATGCAGCCTGCAAATTTGAAAGAGCACTTTCTTTGTGGTTAACCTATATGCATCTCTCAGACAGAGAAGTACAAGATTCAGCTAGACTGCAGCAAACATGAGCTTATGATAAAAGCTGATGTTATCTAACTTCCCTTAAAATAACAATTTCAGTTACCAAAACAACCTGTGTTCATGCAGACTAGACTTTCATCCAACTCTGAATATAATTAATAACTTCTAAGACATTTTGGCAAGGGCATTGGGATATATGGCAGTTAACTAGATGTTCAGTAAAATTTGAAGATTGTGTGTGAATAGTCCTATAAACACTGATGTTTGTTTTATGACAGCTATCAACATGTCTAATGTGAGTGGTGTTAGAAAATGTGCTCTTTGTATTATTTTGGTAACTTCTGTATCACACTGCTACCACGTTTTGTAAAACAAGCCACGTTTGAGTATGACCTTCCGTTCAGTTCAGTTCACATTTATTGTCACATGCTCAGAGTATATTCATCTTTATAAAACCTCAACAAAGTTAAATTATTTTGGTCCATTGTCTGCATATATGATGTAATAACTATCCATAAGCAAAATTTTTATGTCCACATGTTGAATGCAGAATTGCAAAGTGAGAAAATGTTGCAAATTATATGGAATTGATTCTGCTTAACTTGTGGTGACTGCTAGCAATTATGCAAACATCAGATGCAATGTCTCTGTATTAGTTGCAGAGTCATGTGATCACTTAGTGATTAGGCTGTACCGAAATACACAACTTATATTCATCTTGGATACACTATAATTCTTCTCATGAATGTCACGGCCATTTTCCTAAATTGTAGCCACTTACAGTGGTTAATGAAACATACGTAACTGACCCACTTTATAGGATTCAGAAATCTTAGTTGCTTCCTGTTTTCCTGTTAACTAAAAGATGCAATGTGAACCAATAGCTAACCAGGTCCTGTTTAAACTTATGTGTAATCAGTATCAGAGAAATATGAAGAAACAAGAAACACCAAACATTTAAGCTGATTTATTGATGAAAAATTGAGGATGAAATATAATTATGTGAGCTTACATTTAGGATAAAATGATTTCTTTTAGTTGTGGTAACTCTGAAATGTACTGCAGTATTGAACACTATTAACTAAAAAGACTTGAATTTTAATTTAGATGAATCTATCTGAAAATTGAATGTCATCTCTGAAAATGAATAAATCTTTAGTCACCATATATTACTCTTTCTGAAGCTTACTTTCTAAATGTAATTACAGTAAACAGCTCACAGAAGAACCAGACAGAACAATCCTAGCACATAATTCAGATTTAGAGCTTTACGATTCAAATCTTATCTCTTCCATAATTGGACAGCAGTTAACTACATTAAAAAAGACAAAAATGAACATGTGAATGAGTCGATGAAGTCATAAACAAAGTGACAAATAATGCTTCCCTGATCAAACCCCCTAATCTTGAATTTCAAGAGTAAGGTGCACAGGTAGGGTATCCTCTTAACGTAATCTTGGACCTTGAAAAGGCAGTTCATTCATTTGTCTCAGGAAGAACTGGCTATTACTGAACTTGATGGTTAGACTATGTAAAACATGACAAAAAGTAGCTCCACTACCTACATTACTTCACTGGCTTCCAATTAAATCAGAGATATTTTTAAAACTTATATAATTATAAATGATTTAGTCCCCCTCACCTTCTTAACTATAGTAATAATCTCAAAATGCAGGCCTGTTAAAAGTTAAAATATTAAAAAATAAAGTAAACTAGCATAGGATGTAGAGATAATGATTACAGAAACATCTATCTATCTATCTATCTATCTATCTATCTATCTATCTATCTATCTATCTATCTATCTATCTATCTATCTATCTATCTATCTATCTATCTATCTATCTATCTATCTATCTATCTATCTATCTATCTATCTATCTATGCTAACACTGCTCACGTTACAGGAAGAACACCACTTAGCCAGCTTCTAAGGGGCTTCTACTTTCCACACTGTTAACGACTAGAGATACAGCACTAGTGTGTGGCAAGGTGGTATTTGTGTTCACAGCACAAAATTACCTTAATTCACATGATGAAATAGTCATTTTTGTGTTGCACACACAGCGTCTAAATTTATATGTCTCATCAGAGGAGGTGTTCTGAGTGATGCTGGTCAGAAGTACAAGGTGTTGTGGCATTTGTTTGTAGATTACATATCCACATATGATACAGTTTGTCTACTTAGGATGTACATTTCTTACGTGACAACATTCTCCAATGCAGAATTACTGTATGTTTCGTAATTCCAGAGTAAAAGTTTATTTTTTAGCTACTGAAATGCAAAGAGATCCCTTCATTACCACATTGCATTTTGGACACTGTTGCAGAATGAGAACCACTAAGAGTTGTAACGATGCAGGTTCGCACCATGCTCCCATCTTGCTTCTGGGAGCCCTTGAACCCGACACCGTCAGTAATGTCACCGATGAGCTAGACAGTGAGGCACAACAAAGCAAGGGGATGGTGCAAAAATGCCAAGTGCTTTTATTAAAACAGCAAATAAAAACAAAGTGTCCAAATTAAATAAAGTGCAGTGTATCAAAATCTATACATATTAATAAAAGGCAAAGCCCTCACTGACTGACTGACTGACTGACTGACTGACTCATCACTAATTCTCGAACTTCCCGTGTAGGTGGAAGGCTGAAATTTGGCAGGCTCATTCCTTACAGCTTACTTACAAAAGTTAGGCAGGTTTCATTTCGAAATTCTACGCGTAATGGTCATAACTGGAACATATTTTTTGTCCATATACTCTAATGGAGGAGGCGGAGTCACGTATCGCATCATCACGCCTCCTACGTAATCACGTGAACTAAAAACAAGGAAGAGATTTACAGCACGAATGGCAGGCTCATTCCTTACAGCTTACTTACAAAAGTTAGGCAGGTTTCATTTCGAAATTCTACGTGTAATGGTCATAACTGGAACCTCTTTTTTGTCCATATACTGTAATGGAAGAGGCGGAGTCACGTATCGCGTCATATGTAATCACGTGAACTGAAAACAAGGAAGAGATTTACAGCACGACTCAAACGCGGGAACGAAGGTAAATGACGTTAATTTTTGACTGTCTTTTAATACTGTGTAAGCATACATATTAACACATGTGCAATTAAACGTGTGCATTTACGGGGTGATTTCTCAGGCTTAAAAGCTCGCCTTTTATCAAACGCGGGAACAAAGGTAACTGACGTTGTTCACTGTCTTTTAATACTGTGTAACCATACATATTTACACATGTGCAATTAAACGTGTGCATTTACGGGGTGATTTCTCAGGCTTAAAAGCTCGCCTTTTACTAAAAAGGTAAATGCAAAACTATTTTCAATCATTCTATGATCTGCTTCTCACAACTGAAGGCACCGTGGCTGATGGTAAATGACGTTAATTTTTGAGTGTCTTTTAATACTGTGTAAGCATACATATTAACACGTGCAATTAAACGTGTGCATTTACGGGGTGATTTCTCAGGCTTAAAAGCTCGCCTTTTATCAAACGCGGGGAACAAAGGTAAATCACGTTCTTCACTGTCTTTTAATACTGTGTAACCATACATATTAACACATGTGCAATTAAACGTGTGCATTTACGGGGTGATTTCTAAGGCTTAAAAGCTCGCCTTTTACTAAAAAGGTAAATGCAAAACTATTTTCAATCATTCTATGATCTGCTTCTCACAACTGAAGGCACCGTGGCTGATGTTACGTCACTTGCTGTCCAACCATAAGCGTTACCTGGTAGGTAACCGGACACTCACTTCACTCCCTTTCGGGAATCGAACCTCTGAGGTTTTCTTTTGTTCTTAATTAAAATTTAAAAGCAATACTTCACCGCTGCTAAGCCCCTCTAGCGCTGACGTCCGAGGTTCGATTACCGTAAGCAAGTGCAGTGAGTGTGTAATTACATTCACGGCATTCGTAGTCTGATTCACAATCTGATTGTATGGGTGGTTACCTACGAGGTAACGCTTATACTTGGCCACCAAGTCAGGTCGAAGTGATCACTCGAGTAAAGGCAGCTTCACAAAAAAACAGATCCTTAACAAACTGTTATTAGTATATTTTCCCTCAATTTAAAAACGTTTTATTTTCTTCTTAATAAAAATTTAAAAGCGGTACTTCACCGGTGCGAAGCACGTGGATTTGACCGACTGACACATACAGACATATTCATGAGTGCAGGTACTTCGGAAAGAAAGCACCGTGTAAACCTAAAGTTTAAATTAAGTTCATAGACCTACAAAAGGTTGCCATTCATTTGAGGCAAGATTGCTTTTCTTCTGTACAACTATACGTTGCATTCTCAAGAGTGTGCTTGCACGGCTTCAGATATATATGTATATATATATGTATGTCTATATATAAATATGTAAGCTTATAAGTACTGCCTTACTTCTCTTTAAGAAAGGAAGATGTAATGATACTTGATTTAAACGATTCCATGTCTTCCTGGGTTTGCGTAGCTTATTGTCAATACCTTTACACGTTTTTTTAAGACTTATTGACTGAAACGGGCTTTCACGAAAAAAGTTAGGGCTTTGCTACAGCATACACCCTCCACAAGTTAAGCAAGTAAAAATAAAATATATATTTCTGTTTTATTTAAACCTTTTAAGTTCGTATGCATAGCCCCATTTGGCTGTTTAATTTTTTTTTTCTTTCTTCAGTAATATTTAATCTCCTTAAAGAAAAAGAACATATCCATTTTACTTTTTTTGTATCTCTTTAGTAATATTTTAGTGTTAAAGGATAACCAGTATTTAAACCTTTTATGTTACTTTATACATTTATTTTACACAATGTTGAAAAATTAATAAGAAAGCTACATATTTTGGCAGCTGCTGCTTTCATTTTCAATGAAATGAAAAAAGCTCTCCAAGAGAAAACGTCAATGAAGAACAAACAGTTTGCACTATCTAAAAATCAGAAACCCTCATTTATAAAAGTTTGCTGCAGATGACTTAACTGAAAATAAATGAATAGTTGTTGGGATTAATAAAGTATCTATCTATCTATCTATCTATCTATCTATCTATCTATCTATCTATCTATCTATCTATCTATCTATCTATCTATCTATCTATCTATCTATCTATCTATCTATCTATCTAGTTCCTATGTGTATAATACATATTTATCTATTTTACTTATGCCTTTATTCCACCAACTTACAACATCTGAGGTACAATTTGTTACATTACTTTTGTTTTTTGCAGCACAGGCAGGTGAAGTGACTTCCTCAGGGTCACACAGTGGTGTCAGTACCAGGATTTGAACTGACAAGCTCCGTGTTTACTGAAATATTACTGAACAAAGAAAAAAAACGAAAACGGGCAAATACGGCTATGCATACAGATGTCCATCCGTCCATTATCCAACCTGCTATATCCTAAATACAGGAGCCAATAAGTACATATGTTTATATACAGTATATATATATATATATATATATATATATATATATATATATATATATATGTGAATGTATGTATGTATATATGTATGTCTCTATATGTATGTCTATATATATCTATATGTAGATATGTAAATTTGTATATGTATATATGTGTTTATGTGGATGTGTATATGTAGATATGTGTATATGTAGATATGTATATACATATGTATATGTATATATATGTGTATGTGTGTCTGTGTGTGTATATTATATATATAAAAGACAGCAACACTCATAACAATGACAACACAATTACATTGACAATCATGTTACGTTATTTTTAAAATGTTTCCTTTTTTTTTTTTCATAACCTCTTTAACACACTACTTCTCCGCTGCGAAGCGCGGGTATTTTGCTAGTCTTTAAATAAATAATACATAAAACAAGTGATAGGTGGAGGTTAAAATCCAACAGAAAAAAAATCCTTTAAAAACAACGAGGTTAAAACAATGGCTGGAAGCTGTCTGTTTAAAATCAACCCAGGTGCCTTTCTACTGGTAACTCCCCTGCTTCTCCCGTCGAGGCTATGCACCAGGGGAGTCACCCTACATGCAGCTGACCTTCTTCTGCTCGACTGGTCTGGTGGCCTCCCAATCCCTGGCTTTGTTCAGCCCCTACCAGACTGAGACATGGCTTCCCCCAACGGCCAGGACGCTCACGCTGGGGATTCTATTCCAAATCTCCAACTCCCACTGCCTTTGCTGTGGTGAACCAACCTTCTACAGGTCACTCCTGCTCACAACAAGTGCTCAGCAGGAACGACCACTACCATCAGCCCTCAGGTGCCGGCCAAACACCCCATTCAGGCTCGCCACTCCCAGCTGCCTGCATACATCTGCGAGTCTGCTCACTCGTTCACTCTCTTTCTCTCTTTCACACAATGGCTTTCTCCTTGCTGCTTCCTGCCTTCTTCCTTAACCTCCGTTTTTTTCTTTTTCTCCCCTCAACTAGCCGCCTCGCGCTTCTATTTATTACAGGGACATGGATCAGATGTGGCAATTAGCAGCTCCCGGCACCAATTACAGATGCGGACGACTCCTCACCTGTGCACTTAAGTGAGGACCATCCGCATCACATATCACCCGGGAACTGCTCTGCTACACTACCATGCCCCCTCGCTAAGCCGCGAGTGCGGCGATTATTTATTTAAAAAGTGGCTTTTTAGACATGAGCTGTGGACCCGCTACACCACAAGAGTCCACAGAACTGGACAACATCTTTCAGGTAGATATTATTATAAGGAACAACTGGCTTCTAATTAAGAAACCGGTGTGTGGCTTTTGAGACATTTAATACTTCCATGCAAATTATATCAATAAACATATTGTATTTATTTTGTTACAGCAGCTTAATTTCTGTTTTATTCACCAGTGTAGAGAATGCCTCCACAAGGCAAATGGCCCCCAGGCCTAAAGGATCCCCTCATCAAAAAAAACATAAGAAAAACAACATGGGGCCACTTGAAAATGTGAATAATTTTTAATGATGTTAAAAACATAAGGAAATCAAAAAATAATATAACCACTAGATTCCTAACCCACAGAAACACCCAAAACCACACTGATATCATTTTTACACTGCAACAAACAGCTTGAAAAATTTACAGTCGTAAGCTAGTTCATGACATATGCCTGCAAAACTTAGACGCATGCTTGGGATTGTGGTGTGCAATGCTTGTATTTGTAGAGGAGACATTAACCAGCGATACCTATGTCAGGGATGTTATCCAGCCACCCCTGAACCCATTCCTGCATTAAATGGGTAATGTGTCCTTCCAGCAATACAATGCCCTCTCATATTTTGTCACCAGCTCTAGTGGCCCCTACTCACTGGACCACTCCCTGATTCAGCATGTACCAAACAGGACTGAACAGAATCTTTCCTGCTCCCAGCCTCCAGTACTGAACCCTGACCAATTGTGTCTCCAGCTCAAAAGAGTATGGACTGATATTCCTCACAAGAGTGTCCGTCATCTGTACAATTGTTTGCATGCCAAGGTGCAGGTTTGAAGTGTAGCATGAGGCAGTTACATCAATATTAAAGTGAGTATGCTATAAAATGTGACACTATGTACTAAATAAACTACATCTTATCACCTTCTCTATGTGATCATGTACATTCAGATGATTGTCTGTAGACAGAAATCTTATTATATTTCATTGATTGCCCATTAGATCAATATTTTAAGAAAAACAAGGCAGACATTTCCGTACCTACTGCTAGAAATTCAACAGTATGAACCTTGAAGCCAGTTTTTCATTTTTTGCTGCAGCACCAGAACGGACCTCCAGAATTAAGCACATCTTTGGTATTATTTTTGCTTCAGTTTTTTTTTGGAATGTTGAGAGAAACTATACTACCCAATGGCTCTTGATATTAATGGATGGTGCTTGTTAAATGAAGCTGAACATACTTGAGGTTTTCTGCAGAAGATGGTAGTTTCATGGGACCTTTAAAAAAATGTAAGCCCATGCTCAAGATTCAGGTCTGTAACATAAAAAAATGCTGTTTCTGGATTTTATTAGGAACTTTGCGTTATTAGTAGGGGTCAGGTAAGGTTAATGTAACTATTTTTTACTGATTTACAGAAAATGGAGCCAGAGAAATTATATATTACTTTCAGAGTTGTTAAATTCAGGTCTATTATGTGTCCTTCATTTCTTTCATCTATGCTTGAGCTGTAATTGTAATATACAAACATGTTGCTCCAATAGTGTTATTCTTTTTCCAAGAAAAAAGACTTTGCTCATGTCATCTGCTTTTCTTTGCAATGACAGATCTTTGGACATTAAGCAGTTAATGCTAAATTTGTAGAAATCTGGCAAATTCTCCCTGACTCTTGCCATTTTTTGCTTAAAGAGTAATTTTCTTCATTAAGTGCACATACAGTACATTCTAATGAAGGAAAGCTAACATTTTGTGTAATTTTTTCACATTTTTTTCTTCATATTTAAAACTTATACCAGCATGGATGTTTTAGTCTAAATCAATGTTGGAATAAGTCAAACTCCTTTTCATGCCATAACTGGCATGTTTGTTCATTAGGCACATTGTATGTTATAGTTTTAGATCTTTAATCACTATACTTAAGTGGTTTCATAAGATATTTGTATAATCAGGAAGTGAGATTTCAATTTTTCAGTTCTTTGTTTAAGATTCTCATGAACCAATTTGCATGAACATGTGGTTGGGCATTTAGGTATGAAATACTACACTTTGGTAGAGAAGTTCTGTATTAGCTTTGTTTTATGTGGTAAATTGACTTCTCTCTGAAAGCCTAAGCAGATAAACTGACACTCAACTATATTTATTAATAAACCAAAGGATACTTTTAAAGTTCACACATTTATTAACTGGTCTAGTGATGTAAAATAGTGGATGAGTAAAAATTAAAATCTTTGAGTGGTGGACAATTCTAGAAATAGAAAGGTAGCTTGAAAAATTCTTAACTCAATTTTAATTTAACCTAATCCACCTGGTCCAACCGGGGCCAAACCAGAGGAACACCGCCCCCTCTTATAATGTGGGATGAACTGTTCAGAATCCCCTGGTCTATCCATTATTCTTTTATCTTGACTAGAATAAGAATCAATAACCATCCCAGCCAGGATGTGTGTCCTGTCACATTGTTCTTCCATTACAGCCTCCAGGCTGTAAGATTCCCCTTCCTTCCACCCTGGCACTTATAATATACTGTATACAGTATATATACAGTATATTATAAAAAATTCTTGGAAGGCTTGGAAGGAGACGAGACGTGATTTTGTCGGAGACACTTTAACGTCCCGCGAGACAAGGCAGTGAGACAAAAGGACAGCTGCTGTACAGGCTTTTAAATGTTCAAAGCGCTGTGCAACATGCAGATCATGCAGCATGGCAGCAGCAGCAGCAAGCTTGCAGCTGATTGAACAAAAAAGGTAAAAAAAAATGTATTTGTTTCCCATTGTATTACCGTTTAAGAGGGGGTTTTGGAGGAGCGACTGCATCTTCTAGTGTGCATTCAGCCCCCCTCTTCACAACACGAGCAGCAGAGACGTGAAGTGGCTGGCATGTAGCGCCCCCGTGAGTTTGCGAGCAAAGCGAACAGGGGGCAAAGCCCCCTAGTGTATATATATATATATATATATATATATATATATATATATATATATATATATATATATATATATATATATATATATACTGTATATAATAGTGACCAGTGGACAGAAATAACTGGGAAACCAGCCAGGCTACCCTACTTAATTGTTGTTGTTGCCAAACCAAAAGAATGGAATCAAAAATTTTTGTAATTCTAGTATCTATGCTGTGTTGTAGGCAGCTCCGTCTTCTTCACTATTCATTCCCAGAGTGAGCTGCCATCCTTCAGGGTAGCCTGTTTCAATATACAGTATGTCTTTATCTGAACGGTTGGAACCATCTCGGAGCTAAAGGCAGGTGTAAGGTGCCATCCTGTGGCTGCCTATTTAAACTGTGGGAGGGACAGAAGGCAGTGTTCATCCTCAATGCACATTCTGCTTCACAATATGAAACTGAAACTGGCAAGGCACAAGATCTCTACAGACTGAATAAATTGTGAAGCAGCTCTGCTCCCAGGCTTAAAGGGGCTCATCATCATCTTCTGTGTCCTTCCATTAGGTATCTTTCAATGAGACTCCTTAAAAATGCATTTCCTGTTTTTAGCTATGATTGATTGAACTGCATTTTATTAATTTTGTTTTATTGCAGTAGTGAGTTTGTATTGTTTGGTTCTGTCATGTTATAACTATACAAGCATCTAGTATGTGTGATTGCCCTATTCCCACAAGAATTAGCAGATGAGAAGAGAAACCTTCAACAAGAAGCAGTGTAGTGAGTGGTTAGTAAGTGCACAGACATAGAGAGGCACTTAGATCTGAAGAAAACTGTTTGGTCTGCTTGTGCGAAGTTAGTAAAACTCAGTGCTTGAGGCAGGTGTCCACATATGGGTGAAGCTGCAAGTGTGGGGCTCAATAAACCAATTATATCCAGATCTAATTTTGCTGATGGCAGCTGTCTATTTGCAGATAAATTTATACACATGGGGATTTGGAAAACAGATATTAATAATATTCACACACGCAAATACACACCATAGTTAGATATACAATGTGGCGCAGGTGAACCGAAATAATGAAGAGATTAACTTTAACAATAATACACTATAGAAATAAGGATAATAAATCTTCTCCAAATGACCTATTTTTTATATGGATCTACAGTATGCAGAATGAGCATAAATCTCAATGTTCAAAATTAATTATTATATGCAAGCAACTTACTTCCCGATATGATACCCTTACTTTCCTATTCTGAGAACTCTTAGGTTTACTACTAAATGTATATTAGCCGGGTATGTGTGAGTATAGATTTGTGAGGGAGTGTATGCTGAGGTTTGTGTAAAAACTGTATGGAGGTTGTGGAAGATAGATGGTGCTATAACATGCTAACACGACACAAACAGACACTAGAGGCAAAAAGCACACGTGAAGTTTATTTACAGTGTCCCCAACAGCCCAAACACACACCTTCTTTACTCTTTATCTTTGCTTTCTTATTTTCTCTTTATCTCTTAGTCCTTTTCTTTTATCCTCCATTCCTCCTCAGCAAGCTTCATCTTCATCATTATCATCCTCCTCCTCCTGACTCTGGCTCCTGCAATACTGCTTGCTGGCCCATTATATAGGTCACCCACAAGTGCTCCAGGTGCTCGTTGACCTACTTTCAGCAGCACTTCTGGGTGCTCTCCAAGGCTCAGAACCTCCTATCTCAGCTGCAGCAATGCCTGGTGGCACCCACAGATCTCAACAGGGCAGCACCAAACTCCAACTCCCATGAAGCCCTGTGGGAGTCCAAGGCACCACTGCAACCCAGGAGGACTGCCATCTAGCGTTCCTGGGGAGGTAATGTTTTGGCCACGCCTGCTCCCCCGGTCCTTCCAGCATGGAGGCATCCCGGCCAGGCAAGGTCCCTGGCTGTCCACCACAAGGTGCCAACCAGGCATGTGATAGTGTGAAATTAAATAAAGTCATCTATGACCATTTTCGAGAGCAGAATAAAAATAAAAAAAATAATAATAATAATCATGTCCACTGAATGGTTTATTTTACCAAAGCAGTATTATCTTAAAATAAAAAAACAAAAGTGTTCCCCCATGCAGACATTTGAGTCTCCACAGCCACTGAACCATGGACATTCTGGAGCAACATAGATAATAACCTGCTAATTACTAGGACTTCTGAATTGCTACTCTCCATAATGTTTCACCCTCCAAAACTCATCAGCTATTGAGAAGATAACAGTCAGAGCACTGTCTGACACTGCCTGATCGTGAATTGTATGCTAAAGGATTCTTTACTGTAATACAAACCAAGTATAACATTATTATTTTTGTTGTGATTGTTTTTTGTTATGGATGTTAATTTTCTATTGTTGTAGTTTTTGGACTGCACTGTAATCAAAGTGACCTTCCCTTAGTAGACTTTTCACTCATCTACTCAGCACTGAACACTGTCCATCTATGACATGAAAGCTCCCTGCTGGACACAGAAGCCAACTACTATATACTGGAAAAGGTAGGTTTAGAAAACAGATGGATAAGTTATTTTTAATGGATTCATTTCATTTACTTTTTATCTTAAAATCTAATTACTGCTCTTTTTCCTTGTATGTTAAATAACATTTTTCGACAAACATTGTTTGTGTGAAAGCCTTTGCATTTTGTTTCCAGGACAATACTTACTAAGAAAAGAATTACATGAATTATATGGACTGAACAATTGTAATGTTTTCAGGCAAACCAAACAAGAACTTTACACTATATGGCTGGCCTTATAAGCTCTGGAGCACTGAAGACCAGTCACTCTAGGTCAGATGATGGATTTAAGATTTTGATTTAGTGGATTTTTTTTCAGAAAAAAGAAAAAAAACAGTACTTTAAACTGCTTGCCTGTTAAACTAGGACATTCCGACTTCATCAGTACCAGCACATTTAAATTAGTAAAGGAGACCATATATAACATTTAGCTTTATATTTTGTTCTCTGGAAACAGTTGTGGTGCCCAGCCGGGACGCCCAGGAGGACCGGAGGAGGGCTTGTGCCTCCTCCAGACCACGAGGGGGTGACCGCCCTGGTTGCTTTGGGAACCCTGTAGGGGCCCGTGGCCACCACCAGAGGGCGCCCCGATGCCTTGGGGACCCTGGACCCCAGCGCTTCCGCCACACCTGGAAGTGCTGGGGGGAAGAAAAGAGGGGACACCCGGAGTGCTTCTGGGTACGCTGCCGGCACTTCCGCCACTCTGGGGAGTGCCGGTGGAAGATTGCCGGGGAGCACCTGGAGCACATCCAGGTGCGTATAAAAGGGGCTGCCTCCCTTCAGATGGAGACAAGATTCGGGAGGAAGTGAGATGATGTCGGGAGGAAGGCAAGGAGGCTCCCTGAAGAAGGCATTGTTGTGTGGCCAGGACTTTGGGGTCTTTGGGGTTTGTGAGCACAAGAACTTTGTACATAGTGTAAATAAACGTGTGTTGGGTGACATGAGCGTGTCTGCCTGTCTGTGTCCGAGCCAGTCTCCACACAGTTTACATATAAGATGTCTTATTTCTTTTAACTGGGTATTTACCCATGACTCTTAATAATTAACTATTTGGGGACCTTACATAATACCTAATGGCAGAGAGGTGTTTCTGGACTATACCATTTATCTGAATGCTGATTGGTGTAGCTGAAATGCTTCATAATCATTATATGTAAATTAACCTAGCTGATTAAAGGAAGCTTTCTGTTAGATTTCTTCAGTTGGCCATGTTGCATTGAACAAAGAAAGCACTTGGGACTCCACCAGCTGGTGTAAATAAAGGATGTTGATGTTAAACTTTATTTATAACAATGGTTCAAGACTCTTTTATTTTTTATTATTAAATATATTTCATAGCATGGCCACTTATTGAAAGTCCTTTTAAAGAAACGAGCAGGCATATGAATACAATGTTGCATTGCAACATTTTCCACATATTGCAAATATCTGATGTGTCTCTTGTTGTCCCTCGTACCAAGTGTAAAACTAAGGGGGACAGGGCTTTTGCAGCTGCTGCTCCTTGCCTCTGGAACTCTTTACCTCATCACATAAAGGAGTCATCTACAATTGAACTGTTCAAAACAAGATTAAAGACTCATTTCTATTCACTTGTATTCCGTGACCTTCAGTAATACTGATGGTTTCCTCATTGTGATTATGTAACATTACTTCTATTTATTATTTATTTTATTTATGTCCATTAATTTTATTTCTATTTATGTTATTTATGTTAATTGTATGTTTTTTTCTTCTATTATTGTAAAGCACTTTGGCCACAGCATTCTTATGTTGTTTAAAATGTGCTATATAAATAACTTGACATTGACATATGTATTAGGATTTAGACATTTCAACATATCGATATTTAACAGTAAACCCTCCACCAACAGAAAAACTAAATACCCCAAAATATCAAAAATGCCCTGACAAATATGATTAAAATGTGATGATGTTATAGAAAAAGTAAAATTAGCCAACACATGTTTTTTATTTGTCAATATATATTAATATGACATTAACCTACATGCTTGGCTCTGAGCTGAGATCATGCTTTATGCAAATGAAGGAGAGAGCAGAAGTGATTGATGGGCCACACGAATAGCACCACTGACCCAACAGGGTGGGACAGCCGACTGAAGACAGTGTGGTCTCCTGGACAGCAAAAAAGATTTATGATCAAGTTCTGAAAAGGAAAAAGAAAGTTCAGCGAAGCTCAAAGAAGCTACAAAGCTCAATGATTTTCTGCTGTTAACTACCAGCGCACTGAGATGAGTACTTGCTGTCATCCTGGTTATCCATTTTCCTCTGCCAACCTTCTGCCCCTAGCCATGGCACTGAAAACAGTTTTGCTCTTTGACTGTAGCGCTAAAAACTTCAAGGCAAAAAAACTGGTCTAAGATAGTGATGCTTGAATGTCTAATTGGGAAAAGCTTTGCCCTCCTTGCTATACACGTTAATATATAAGTGTAACGTATAGGATACCGGCACTTGCGTATATCCATTTCAAGCACTGCTTTGCATATAGGGGCACTCACAATAAAGAGCTAACTATGTGCTAAATGATACAATTTCTTTTAAAAAGTGTTAATATATTTCTTTTCTATTTTTAGCAGCTTTCAATAAAATTAAGGAGTATAAGAAATATTGAACCTAGATCATCTGACACTTTTTAAAAGTTTAAGTACCAAATTAAGAGAATTGCCCAAAATGTGGAAATATTTTGTTTTCTGAATTGGACTGTGAATCTGTTAAACCACTGCAGGCATACATTTAAAATTCAACCACATAGTATTACTGTGGAGAGTACATGAATGCTAAGCACATAGCACTAAGTTGCAATAACGTTAGGCTTCCTGAAAAAGAGTGAGGTGAAGCAAAGGATGCCATCACTGATAACATTTAAACACAAGCATGACTAAACATTTTCTGACAAAAAGTAGCCAGTTGTTTTGACATAGGAAAAAATGAAAATATAGGAGTAACATACAAGCTCCTCATAGAATGCTGCTGGATCCAAAGATTAATCCTATGCCCTCAGCCATTGGAATGTGGATTCATTAATGAAGCAAATATTCACAACTAATGAACAGTAGACCCACTATTAGTGTACGCACCATGAGGTGAGAACTAAGCTGCCAATGTGATTAATTCTGTTACGTTGTACCACATCCTCTCAGAAAAGCTGACAGAATCATATAGTTAAACCCACTACCTGCTTTATTCTCACTCAGTTGTTCACATTCCTTACATGATTACATCCCTATGTAAATTTAGTGATCAACAGGTCAGTGTAAGATGTGATGCAAAAAATTTCAAGAGTTGTTTGTTTTGGAATGTAAGTTTTAAAGTTGTCCCATTGGTGTGGGAGGGAAAAGTGTCCAATGTCATTTATGGAAGGGAGACTAAGAAAATAAATGTGAGACATGGAGCATGAAAGTCACGTACAGTAGAACTGAAATAAAATTGTTAATTTAGAAGTGTAGGGATTCTATAAGGGAGAAGAACATGACTGCTGGATTAAGAAAATAGAATCCATCCATCCATTTTCCAACCCGCTGAATCCGAACACAGGGTCACGGGGGTCTGCTGGAGCCAATCCCAGCCAACACAGGGCACAAGGCAGGAACCAATCCCAGGCAGGGTGCCAACCCACCGCAGAAGAAAATAGAATAGCAATGAATGGAATACATAGTGTGGTAAGGAGACACAATATGTGCTAGAATGAGCTGATCATGAGGAATTAGGTAAACCAGTGGGTGAAAAGGTGTCCTGTAGCAGAGGTGGGGGGAATATCAGTGGTAGTGAATGACATAGGATGAAGGTAGGGTCCATAGATGATGAAAGACTATAGATAGTGAAAGACGGAAATATGACGGAGAAGCAGGCTTAACTGTCAAAATGTAGATAATGGCTTTTATAAAAGGTGGTGTTGCTTCTGTTTGATACCAGTTTCTGCTCTGAAAATGTGTGACTTTACCAAAGCTAAACTATTAGTACTGCAGTTTTGCTGTTAGTGATCTAATTCAACACTTCAAACAAAACCAGAAAATATTTTCATTACAGAAATAAACCAACCACAGCCTATCTTGTTTCAAGGCACAAGTGGCAATTTGAAAAGAGTGGAGATCTTTAAGCATGTGCAGTGTTAGTGACTTTGCAAAAGTGCAAGATAAAAGTGAGACCTTTTTGTATTTGTCAAAAACAGTTTACAGGTAATCTTTGAATTTCTGATGGAAAAGACAGGTTAAATATGCCTTGCAACTTATTTCTCATATAAGGCAGCTTTTGTAGAAAATAAACCTAAACGTGAAAGAAAAAATACAGCAGTACAACCACAGTTTTACAAAAGTAGTGTTTAAATGGCGGAAATCAATTCTCCAGAAGTACAGACATCTATGATGTAATAAGTGAAATTCTTCTTTTGCTCTACTAGGCAACCAAATATTAACTGGTGCCACAGATGTGATCAGTGTCAGCACAGGATGTTGCATAAGAGTCTAACATGTCTAACAGAGAAAGAAACTAACGTTACACCACATAGTGGCAGTTTGGCAATTTGTTAAATTAGTGACCTTAGAGACAACCTATTTACTAAGTTTAAATATACTTTTTAGTAATGCAAATGAAAATATTTTTTCCAATTTTAGATACAGCAACAAGTTATATCACAATCATTCTAAACAAGAAATCAACCAAAACAAAAGGCCTTGGCTTTCCCCTAAAAATCCAAAGGTAACCATTATCTCTGGTCTGATTTATAAGGCCATGTTTACACACTGCTAATTTAAAATGTTCTAGATTTGTAGCAGAAGAAATCTCATTTCTCTTTTTAGGTGTTCACCAATGATAACTATACAAATGTCATGTTAAATATGTAATTAAAAGAAACGAGCCAAGGCCTGGAAGCATTCAGACTTTAATATGACAGCTATTGGTTGTTGTTATAAAACACATTTAGTTATGTTTTACAGTATCAAAGGGTATGCTGAACTGAGTAGTCTCTGTATTCATCCATCCTTGAGAAACTGGGGTTCTGATATTAGCTAACAATACTTAAAGGTTCACTTCATGCACTTAAGACTAAGAGATCATTTGAGCATATTACCAATAAGCATATGGCTATCTGCCTATCTATTGACCTGAAGGCTCAACTGTAGCTAACAAAATCCAAAAGTAGTGATATGCTAGAACATGAATTTGCCAACAAATCTAATAAATGAAATTGGAGCATCAGTTTGACATGTGATGTGACAATTTTTTTTTAAATTATGCAAATCACTATGCTGTACATGTCCTACTCTGACAGACTTAAAAAATCAAACCTGTTTAGTCTTGAGCAAAAGAGGCTGAGTGGGGACCTAATCCAGGTATTTAAAATCCTCAAAGGCACTGATAAAATAGATCCAGCAACTTTCTTTTGGCTTAAGGGTGAATCAGGTACTCGAGGATATGGAAATTAAGGGGGGTGCTTTTAAAACTGAAGCCAGGAAGCACTTCTTTACAGAAAGAGTTGTGGGACTCTGGAACAAACTACCTTGACAACCTTTAAGGAGAATCTGTATGAGATATTCACACAGTTTAGCTATTAGCTAAACAAACGGGCTTGATGAACTGAGTGGTCTCTCCTCGTTTGTCAGATTTCTTACATTTCTTAACAATTATTAGAATTATTGATGCAAAACTCTCATTATGACTGAAGCACGGTCTCTGTGTGTTTCTTAGTTCTTAATTCACAGACCTGAAAACTGACACACTGGTACTTCTCACTGTAAGTCAGATTTTTGAACTGTAAGTTATTGCAATTCCTTCATAGTTGTCCATTGCTCATTGTTAGAGTGAGTGGGAAAAAATACTACAGTGTGATTTATCAAAAGAGAGCCAGGACCTTTAGGTAGTCACAAGAGTTCTTTATTGCAATTTGGGGTTATGTACATTAGAAAGAAAACCCAACAATATTGAATACAAACAAGCTTTCCGGTACTAAATGTACTAAATGCAACAGTTTTGTCAAAAATAAAATTAATTTGTAATTACTTTTTACCTTTTCACTTCTTCACCTAGGTAAGACTCTGTAACTCAGTGAGCGTTAATAAAACAATGTATATTTATACATATTAATTAATCAAAGACAAAATGATAGCATTACCATTCCTTCCCTGACATGGGTTTGAAAGTAGACGGAATTAGAAGAGATGCCACTGCTGCCCTCTAGGCTGAAGCGGATGAGACTCATCATTTCTTTTTAAGCATTGCCTAGAAAAGTATTTTGAAAACTTACATTTAAAATTTAACAAACAAATTGGAATAAAGGTGTCACCAACATGCCTTAACACAGACTCAAATTTATCATTTTGAAACCAAAATGAACTATTACCCTTTTATTCAAATATGATTATTCATTATATTTTCATGTAAAAGTACCATCTACTGTAATGTAAAAGCAACTCTATACAACACATAATCCATATGGATATAAAAAATTTTTAAAAAGATGACTGCTGCAAACTGTTTTGTGAAAATTTCCCATACATACAATATAATTAAATCATTTATACCTTATGAAAAACTACATATAAAGTCAGCAAAACAGTAAATTACACACACATATTCGAATAAATTAAGTAATTTGGAGACATTTGTAATTTTATCAATGGTAAGTGTTGGATATCTTGGCAGAATATATTATTGTCTTACATTTGCCACAGATCTTTGCCTAGATTGCTCTGTTGTTTCTTGTATTTTTTAGCACCAGCATGTTTTGTATATCACTTTTTTGATTTGCATGTGCACTGTTTGAAGTAAATTTTGCTTACTGCAATTTATAACTTCCTGCTGTTAGCAGCTGTTAGTAACAGTTTTGAGGTTTGCAAATATTAGTGTACGTTAGTAAATATGCTTTTAATGATGTTTGCATGTCATCTTTCAATTTTTATCCTATGTGTGCAGAGAGAAATATAGTCATCATTATCTATCAGTAGCAAGCTGAAACCTTAACTTTAAAGGACAGTCTGAATTAATGCACTATATTCTGTACTATTTAGGTATAAAGTTTGTGTAACTGTAAGTTCATACAGAATAGACTTGCTTCTGGTGTGCTGAGAAATTTAGCTCTAGCCCGTCTAATTTTGGTGGCGGCGGCCCCCCCGAGTAGAACTGAAGAGTCACATAGTGTGTGGGAGGAACGATCTCCTCAGTCTGTCAGCTGAAGCTGAAGCTGCTCCTCTGTCTAGAGATGATACAGTGGATTCTCCATGATTGACAGGAGCCTGCTCAGCGCCCGTCGCTCTGCCACGGATGTCAAACTGTCCAGCTCCGTGCCTACAATAGAGCCTGTCTTCCTCACCAGTTTGTCCAGGCATGCTGGAGTATGTGAATTTCCCCTTGGGATTAATTATGTATCTATCTATCTATCTATCTATCTATCTATCTATCTATCTATCTATCTATCTATCTATCTATCTATCTATCTATCTATCTATCTATCTATCTATCTATCTATCTATCTATCTATCTATCTATCTATATTGTATTTTTCTCCCATCATTTTAAAAAGAATGTCGGTATTATTCCTTGATAGGGTGTTTGCTTTAAAATGGAACTGTGGCCTTTGTAAAATATGGTGCTTGTTCACAATCCTTCCATCCATTTTCAGAACCCACTTAATCTGAAACAGGGTCATGCTGGCAGCTGTTTTTGTTTGTTATTTTAGGTAGAATTAAAATAACAACTTGGCAAATGTGCTATTTCTTTTATAATTTGTTTTTATATTGGACTATATAACATTTTAAACAGCAAAAACATTGAAGAGTACTTTAATATTTTAAACAAAAATAATACTGTATCAATAATAATTACAGTGGCATGCAAAAGTATTCAATTCCCTGAAAGCTGTCATAATTTTCCGCATGGCAAAAGATTTGTACACATTTTTATCCATTCAGTATTTTTAATATGAACTCTTATGTTGTAACAATACATTTCCAAATTAAAAATAAATGATTTAAAATTTATGTGAAACTCTTTGAGCATGGGAAAAATGGTATAGAAATAAAGTGTATTATTATTATGATTATGTTACACTTCATAATTTCTCTTTTAAAATGCAATAGCAAACATGTTTTTAACACTGGATGTGATGGTTGGGTCAGGAAAAGCTTGAGAGGTTCTCATGGTATGAAATTGGAGTTGCCACAACAAAGCTGAACAGGAGTTTGACTAAAATCATTATGTTTCAAATATTCTCATATCCAATCTTAAAAAAAATTGTACTTGCATACTGCAAAGAGCATTCAGGAGTAGGTGATTTCAGATGTATGGAATTATTCCAAACTGTCTGTTGGAGTGATGTTACTCATAATCAACTGTCCTCTATGATTTTGCAATGCTAATAATAATTGTGCCACGTTTCATTTGAATTAAGTGGTTAGTTTTGAATTCATCATGTCCACACACATATCACTCTGAATTACTCTGAAAGTGGTCAAATCATGTTCAGTGATGCGAAAACGTGCATTTCCTGAAAGTCTCCCTATATGCTATTGTACATACAGTACCTATACTGTGTATGTATAAATACAGTAATCCCTCGCTATATCGCGCTTTGCCTTTCGCGGCTTCACTCCATCGCGGATTTTATATGTTAGCATATTTAAATACAGTATATATCGCAGATTTTTTGCTGGTTCGCGGATTTCTACGGACAATGGGTCTTTTAATTTCTGGTACATGCTTCCTCAGTTGGTTTGCCCAGTTGATTTCATACAAGGGACGCTATTGGCAGATGGCTGAGAGGCTACCCAGCTTACTTTTCTCTCTGTCTTGCGCTGACTTTCTCTGATCCTGACGTAGGGGGATTGAGCAGGGGGGCTGTTCGCACACCTAGACGATACGGACGCTCGTCTAAAAATGCTGAAAGATTATCTTCACGTTGCTATCTTTTGTGCAGCTGCTTCCTGAAACGACATGCTGCAAGGTGCTTCGCATACTTAAAAGCTCGAAGGGCACGTATTGATTTTTGACTGAAAAACAAACTCTGTCTCTCTCTCTCTCTCTCTCTCTCTCTCTCTCCCTGCTCCTGACGGAGGGGGTGTGAGCTGCCGCCTTCAACAGCTTTGTGCTGCGGTGCTTCGCATACTTAAAAGCCAATCAGCCCTATTGATTTGTTTGCTTTTCTCTATCTCTCTGACATGCTCTGCTCCTGACGCGCACTCCTTTGAAGAGGAAGATATGTTTGCATTCTTTTAATTGTGAGACGGAACTGTCATCTCTGTCTTGTCATGGAGCACAGTTGAAACTTTTGAAAAAGAGACAAATGTTTGTTTGCAGTGTTTGAATAACGTTCCTGTCTCTCTACAACCTCCTGTGTTTCTGCGCAAATCTGTGACCCAAGCATGACAATATAAAAATAACCATATAAACATATGGTTTCTACTTCGCGGATTTTCTTATTTCGCGGGTGGCTCTGGAACGCAACCCCCGCGATGGAGGAGGGATTACTGTATATATATATGTGTTTATATATATATTGTGTATATATATATATTGTGAGACTTGCCCGGACACCATCAGACAGACACCGCATTTTTGTAAAACTCTTGTTTATTTTTTGCTCTCCAACCAACACAACACAGTCCTGCACAACACACTGTGCTCCTTGCCCAAATCACCTTTCTCCCGGGCCTTTCTCTCACTGTCCCTGGGCCGCCTTTCCTCTCTCCACGGGAGCTTCGTCCTGCTCCCACTCCCGACTCCAGCTCCCTGATTGGAGGGAGGCGGCCCCTTTTATCCTTACCCGGATGAGCTCCAAGTGCTCTGCCTGACGACACTTCCTGGTGTGGCGGAAGTGTCAGGAGAGCACCCAGAAGCACTCCGGGTGTCCCTGGAAGGATCGTTGTCCATAGGTGTGGTGGAAGTAAATGTGTCCCGGGCTCCATGAGGCTTGGGGTGCCCCCTGGCGGTGGGCACGGGCCCCAATGGGCTTGAGCCTCCCTGCTCCTCTTCCGTAGCCCTCTTCTGTCCCAGGGCGGTTGCCCCCTCGTGGCCCGGAGGACTACTGCGCCACCTGTCGGTCCTTCCAGGCATCCCGGCTGGGTCTGTCCCCCAGCCTCCTGTGACAATATATATATATATATATATATATATATATATATATATATATATATATATATATATATATATATATATGTATATGACTGGCTGACCAACCACAAGCATTACCTGGTAGGTAAATATCAGACTGCAATCAGACCTATGCATGTAATACTCCAATCTTCACCTGTTAAGTAAGCAAACCAGCTGCACTGGAGCAACGTCTGAGGCTTTGCCTTGGGCACTGACACCTGAGGTTCGATCCCCACAAGGAGAAACAAAAGTGCATACACCTGATGAGCCCCAATAGGGGCAAAAGATGTGTCGTGTCCTGTTTGTATTGTGTGGCAGGTACTATGTACCATGTCTGTGTTCTGCTTCTTGCAACTGAGATGGCGTGGCAGATGTCTGCTGACTGGTGGACCAACCACAAGCGTTACCTGGTAGGTAACCACCCAAATATCAGATTGTGGTCAGACTTATGCATGTGTGCATATATATATATATATATATACTGTATATATATATATATATATATATACCAGCTGTGTTAAAATCTAAGTAATGCAAGTGCAGTTTGTTAATCTGGTTGCTATGTCTCGTTTTCTCTTCTGTCTACAATTTGGTCCAGGATTCATAAAAGCAATGCTAATGTTTGTGAGGCACCATCTGTTGGACATGTATATATGAGACGAGATGGACTGAAGAACTTTACCCGACAAGGATGCCAGTAAAGTAAAGAAAAAGGGGGAGTCAATCAGCTTGGACTATCTGCTTGTTCAATGTATTAGATGGCACCATCCCTGGGCTTCAGCACCCATTAGGACAGGGCATGCTAGGCACTATAGTACCGTGGAGAAGCCCTGCTGGGTTCTGTGGGTGCTGTCAGGGGATGCTACGAGGATTCATGCTCCCCAATCTTGCAGACCTCCATTTTACTGGAAGTGCTTCCAATGGGCTACGCCCTGGCACTGGAAGTACTCCTGGCAGGTCTGGTTTAAAAGGAGCCACTCTGCCTTACCTGGAGAGTCAGAGTCAGGAGGCTGAGGACAAAACTCTTTGGAGGAGTAGGAGGAGAGAGGAGGAGAGAGGAAGAACTGTACTTCTGTGCTTGTCATACTTTGATGTGTTTGTCAATGTACCATGACTATGCAGTGCTGTTGTCATCATTTTTTGTTTTTTATTTAACATTGTCAGTACTGGAAAGCTTGCCATCATATACAATATTCTTGTCATGTAAAAATCTCACATTATTTGTCTGATTTTTTTTTTTGAAATTTTTAATATTTTTTCCCTAAGCTACAATTGTTAAAAATCAGTATTTTAAACCTGCTATATTATAACGGGATGTACTGAAGACAATATAGTATATTCTGTATATTTTTGAAGCAGGTTATAGAAGTAATTTTGCCCAGTGCATTAGATGACTAAAACAGCAAGCAAAAGAAGAGCAAGAAAACAGAACACATATCAGGAACCACACATCCTGGAAACTGATGTACATAAGCTTGTTTTGGTTGTGTTTTTGGTATTATTCATCTGAATGTGGGAAATACACTATTGATGAGCCAGGCATTTTAATGACTAAATCACTTCCTCCTGAGTCTACAGTGTTTCTTATTATGAATATTCACATTACATATCAGGTTAAAAGCATTAGAAACTAAATAATAATCTTTTAAGTACAATGAATCCTGGTAATACTTTGAAACACAGAACACGCACATCTGACAAAATCTTTTAGACCACACAATATGTTGTATGAGTTTAATTCTAAACTGTTTTTATGCTGTCTGGAAAAATGATGATTCCTTAGTGTGAGATTCTTAAATGTTACTTCCACTTATACATTCTTATAATGGTTGTCCTTAAATCGTGAGACAACATAGTCTAGGTGATGTTTGAATTTATTTACAGAATGCTTATTTTTCACCTTAACATATTTATCTTGAATAGAGATAAAGGTAAAGATACATATTTTCATGGCTGGAAAATTGTTGTAAAGTCATAGGTCTGTATGTCACAGGTCTACTCAGTATGATAGTTAAGTGACAAACCAGCTGTGGTTTTATGAGGCTGAACCACTAAGCTAGAAACCAAGTTGCTAGGAAGATAGCAGAAGTCTCAGCAAGCAAATCAAACGGGGTAAAAAAGACATTGATTCTACTACAGATCTGAAAGTGTTCTTGGTGACATACACTCCTCACTGAAGAGGCTGAATTTCTTTTTGATTGTTATGTTTTGTTTCATGCAGAGTGATGAGATACCTCATCAGAAAACAGTTTGTCCTGTATGGAGTGACTGTAAAATGAAAAAATTAATTTTATGTTACAGTCGACCTTGAAGACCCTATGTATAAAATGTTTTCATTCCTACCAAAGAGTTTGTTTCTGACCTTGAACTTCAGCTTTAGCATTTGTGGGAATTGTGAACTAATGATCTACTATATATGTTTTAAAGGCAATATCATGACATCATCAAATCCCCTTTAATTAAGTCAAGGTCTCAGAGACCTACAGCAATATTGGGTGAAAGGCAAGAAAGAAGCTCTGGACAGGGCACAAGTGCATCACACAACCCACTCATGTACACTTCTATGCTTACAATTTTGAAACTCCTCTTGATACAAAGTACATATTTATGGGATGGGGCAAAAGACCCCTCTCACACATAGGCTGAATGAGCAAAATACACACAGACAATAACCTGACATGAAACTGAAAAGGCTGATTCTGCATGGCAACATAGATAACAACTGGACAAAAGACGAGTCCATAATTAGGAGTGGGATAGAAAACCTGTACCTACTGTCGTCCATTATGTGATCCCAACATGAGAAAACATAAGGGCCAGATTCTTCATTTATAAAACATTGCATGTATTTGAGCATGAATGCAAATGCACACCAGAACAAAAAAAAAAACAGACTTATTAAACTTGACATACGCATATTTTAATTCAATAAAACCTTTATAAATCACAATCACCTTGTAAATGTGCTTACGTGAATGTGGCTCACACTTCACCCTGAAACATCCACATATGGAGAATGCGATTCAACCTCATTCACATGCAATCACAATGCTGCAGAACTTCATTGGCTGGTAGAACACCCTCCCACCTGATGAATTTAAACCCCACCACCTGCATTCAAGAGTATCTGGATGCACTTTGTAACTAAGAGCACAAGATCATATGCAGCATTATAGTGCCTCTTCTCCACATTCTACGGTGTAAGGCACCAGCGTCTGAGAGTGTAGCTGCTATTACCTGGCACATGTAATGACATGATTGCTGTTACAATGAAAAGTACATGCCATATGAGAAACTGAGAGTTCAGCCAGTTACCTTACCAATAATCCAGCCACCATGTACAGCACCATCACATCTGTCAAAGCTGCTTTGGGTAAAAATAAATGAATCACAGATTGACTCAGGCCACTGAGCCATGATGCTTGTCAGTCTCATCTTGGCATCACAGATGACCTGTATGTTAATGGAATGTCATTGCTTACAGTTAACAGAAGGAGAGTTGTTCTTGCTACATGCCCTTTTTACAATATGAGTGCAGTAAATTGCTTTGATTACAGTGAAAATTCTATGATGGTAAAAACATGTTTCATGTATGTGCACCTACACAATACGACTGGGTGTAGATCCTTGCTGATCAGTTAATGGCTTCCACTGGTCCTGACAAAGTGAAGCTTGGTTGAGATATCTCTGACCTGCTGGCCAGTTCCCTGACAAGTAACAACAGGTAGTTGATATAAACTGGTGAAAATCCAAAAATTTTCTTCACTCAAATACACAGCATTGTCTCTCTTAAAGAGCAACTAAAATATAGTCTGGGAGTGATATTCATCACTTTAAAGGTGTAATGTGTTTGTGACATCAACCCACATTCTAATTATGACTTGGTGATGTGTATTATTATGTGTGCAAGTCATCATTTAGCTGGTTTGGCTGTATTTCCCTACTTGATCAAGAGAATCATCATTTCCCAGTTTATGCAAAATGTTGCGTACACATGTGGCAGAACATATGCATATGTTCCCCATTTTTTCTTTTAGAAATCCTGATGTTTGTGTGGGAAGTTGTACTCAAGTTGTACTCAAGTCTTATAAATGAGACCCCAGGTGTTTATGAGTGTACCTAGTTAGTTTCTGCCATGCATCCAGTGCTGCAGCTCCACGGCTGGATTACATGAGTTCAAAAATAAGATGGGTGAAGCCTCTTGTGTATTACATATGCAGGATCTCCTTTGTCCTGTACAAGCTGTGGAACTTTTGTCACTACTGTAATAGGATGTTGTAGATTAGGAAATTTAATGCTTTTACTTATACCTAGTCAGAAGTATAAGGTTGGGGCACTGTTGTAGCAAGGATCCCAAGTAGGCCTACTGATTCTTGAAAAACTGTGCATTCAGAAAGTATTCAGACCCCTTCACTTTACTTTATTGTGTTGTAGATTCAATTCTAAATTGAATTCTAAATTGACCATTTATTTGCCATAAATCTACACTCAATAACTAAGAATGACAAAGTGAAAACATGTTTCCAGAAAGGTTTGCGAATTTATGAAAAATCAAACACTGAAATTTCTCATTCATATACAATTAGTATTCAATGTGGATCTTTTCTGCGAGTGCCCCAGTTTCCACATCTGACAGATATGAAATTGACCAATGGCTCTAAACTCATCCAGTCTGATCGAGTGAGGATGTGTATTTAGGTACGCCCCTCTTCAAGGATGGTTATTACATTGCTCCTGATGTTGTTGGGACAGGCTGAGGCCCCTGTGATCCTGAACTGGACTTATTGAGATAGAAAATGGCTGGCCTGCATAGATTGAATTAATATATTTTCTAAAGTGTTGATCTATCTGGATGGCTAGTTCCCATTTTTCTGGACTTTGCACGTTCTCCTTCTTTCCTCCTTCAGCATTCCTTTAGATTGATCCTGTGTAGATTAGTCGTGGATTTTGTGCAGTAGTATGGCCTGTGAAATGGACTGGCATCCAGTCCGGAGTTGGTTCCATCTTTCAATGCTACCAGCATAGACCCTGACCTGTCGTGAACCTGAACTGGATAAAATACAATATGTCAGCAAGTATTTTTTTTTGTGAATCCTGTGTAAAGAATAGTAATAAAGCTGTAAATATTAAAATAATGCAGCCATTTTTAAAGTGCCAAACACTGTAGGAAATAACATAGTCAGTTTGACCTTGACCTTACATGCCAAAGCCAAAAGATAAAAATATTTAGGTTCTGTCACTATTTTCATTTAACTTCCTGAAAATGAACTGCGGTGGGCTGGTGCCCTCAGCCTCTCTAAATAGAAGGATTGATTTTGTATAATACACTGCCCTCTCATTTTGAAAACAATTGACACATTTTGGATTTTTTTTTAATTCAGCAGGTGATGTTAACTTTAAAAGAGACATTAGTTTGCATTTTGCACTTAATATATCACATTTCTGTATTTTGTGGTAACGGGGATGGCTTAAACCTTA
Source organism: Erpetoichthys calabaricus (assembly GCF_900747795.2). Classification (NCBI taxonomy): domain Eukaryota; kingdom Metazoa; phylum Chordata; class Cladistia; order Polypteriformes; family Polypteridae; genus Erpetoichthys; species Erpetoichthys calabaricus. The sequence goes on from NC_041401.2 coordinate 101,782,037, forward strand.
CTCTTCTGCTATCTTCTTTCATGATTTACCTCTTTTACCCAAAATAGGATAAAGTGATGTTTCTGCCTTATCAATTCTTTTTTACGATGTCTGGTCATTTTTGTTGATTCCACAACAGTATTTACATCCATTACAACAACATCAACAACAACATTTACTTATATAGTACATTTTCATACAAATAGTGCAGTTCAAAGTGTTTTACAAGATGAAGAAAGAAGCGTCTCTTTATTATAAAAAAAAATCTTGGAAGGCTTGGAAGGAGACAAGATGTGATTTTTTCTGAGACACTTCAACATCCCGCGCTACAAGGTAGTGAGTCAAAAGGACAGTTGCTGTACAGGCTTTTAAATGTTTGAAGCAACGCGAGCGACAGAGATGCAAAGTGGCTGCCGCATAGCACACCTGGGGGGGAAGGGGGGTGCATGAGCGAAGCGAACAGGGGGCAGATCCCCCTAGTTTATAAAAAAAACAAATACAAGATTAGGCAATACTAAGTAACAGAGAATAAAGTAAGGTCTGATGGCAGTGAAGACAAAAAAAAACTACAAAAAAAATCTCTAGATGGACTGGAAAAAAAAACAAAATCTGCAGGGGTTCCAAGACCTTGAGACCACCCAGCCCCTACTGGGCATTCTACCTAACATAAATGATCTAAATCAGAAAAATTACCGACATCAAGTGTGATTTATTAACCTATGACTGTTGTCATGGACACCACACATGGGCTGGCATTCTGATCAGAATGGTTCAAGGGGGCCAGTATAATGGAGGGACAGTGGGAGACCACCCATATAGATTATTTGCTCCCCCTATACAATAGCTGGCACTATCCCTGGGCTACAGTGTCTGCATGGATACTCGCAGGGCAGGCTGGGAATTGCAGTGCCGTGAGACAGCCCTGCTGGGTTCCATATGTGCTGCCAGGGGGAGCTGCTGGGGCAGACCACCCCTACTTTAAGGAACTTCCGCCTGACACCCGCTGTCAAACTGGAAATACAGGAGTCAGAGTTGGAGGTGGTGAATGAAGCTCACCTAGAGGAGTAGAAGGAGAGGAAGAAAGAGAGGTAGAGAAGTGGTGTGTTTGTGTGCTTCTGTAAGTCTTTGGTGAAGTTATTTGCTAAAATAATTTTTTTATTTGAACCCAGGACTCGTGTTAGTGTCGGTGTGTGTCTGAGGGTTTGAGGATCAGTGGTTTCCTTTTCCTCCTTCCTCTTTCCAGATGTCACACCAAGCACCCTTCTTGCTGTCACCCTTACTGCATCTGCTGTAGTTTCCCAGCTGTTTGGTAACTCTTCACTGTCACCCAGTGCCTGTCTCACCTCCTCCTAAACTCAACCTTGCAGTCTTCCTTTTTCAACTTCCACCATTTGATCCTTGACTCTGCCCTCACTCTCTTCCTCTTCTTGATCTGCAACGTCATCCTACAGACCACCATCCTATGCTGCTTCACTACACTTTCCCCTGCCATTACTTTGCAGTCTTCAATCTCCTTCAGATCGTCTCTTCTGCATAGGATGTAATCTACCTGTGCGCATCTTCCTCCACTCTTGTAAGTCAGCCTATGTTCCTCCCTCTTCTTAAAATACGTATTCACCACAGCCATGTCCATCCTTTTGGCAAAATCCACTTTTCTCTGACCTTCTTCATTCCTCTCCTTGACAACATACCTACCCAGCACCTCCTCGTCTCCACTGTTCCCTTCACCAACATGCCCATTGAAATCTGCTCCAACCACCACTTTCCATCCCTTGGGTACACTGTTCATCACTTCATCCAACTCACTCCAAAAATCTTCTTTCTCACCCATTACACACCCAATTTGCAGTGCATACGCACCATCAACATTCATCATCACACCTCCAATTTCCAGCTTCATAATCATTACTCTGCCTGACACTCTTTTCACCTCCAAAACACTCTTGACATACTGTTCCTTCAGAATAACTCCTACCCCATTTCTCCTCCCATCCACACCATGATAGAACAATTTTAATCCACCTCCGATCCACCTGGCCTTACTCCCCTTCCATTTAGTCTCTTGCACGCACAACATATCAACCTTCCTTCTCGCCATCATATCTACTAACTCTCTCCCTTTACCAGTCATACTTCCAACATTCAAAGTTCCTACCCTCAGTTCCACTCTCTTTACTTTCCTCCTGTCCTCCTGCCTCTGGACACATCTTCCCCCCTCTTCTTCTCCTTCTTCTTCGGACAACAGTAGCCCAATTTCCGCCAGCACCCCGATGGCTAACAGTACTGGTGGCGGTCGTTGTTAACTCCGGGCTCGACCGATCCGGTATGGAAATTTGTATTGTTGTCTGCATTTTGATTTGGCAAAATTTTACACCGGATGCCCTTCCTGACGTAACCCTCCCCATTTATCCGGGCTTGGGACTGGCACGAAGAAACACACTGCATACTAGAACGTTTTTCCAAACCCATGTCTACGGTTTGTTGGGCATCTTCTGTGCAAGTCCACCGAATGAGTAGTCATCTGAGGCTGTTTTTTTTTTTAAAACATACTTAATACAATATTATATAAGCATAGTTTTTGAATTGAGTGTACAATCATTGTTATCACTCGTCCGTAGATGGCACAAAGCAGGAGCAAATATCAGACAATTAAAATTGACGGCACAAAAACACATACGCAGTATTATTAGAGTGTCAAACATTATATATTTGGCAAAGCAAATCAAATAACTAACTTCATATGCAAAGAACCCTTCCCAGAATGACATGGTACAATAATGCAATACTTCTGCAAACAACCACCATACACAGTAAAGAACCATAAAGTGCCATTAAAGAACCAGTATTTATAAGAGTGTATAGTTTATAACACTGGAGGTGGCTGCACACAAGTCGTGCATTTTCACTTGGCTAATAACACTTATTATGGTTATCAGCTGCTACCCACTTTCAAAAAATACTAGAGATTTATAAAATAACTGCTTTTCAGAGCACACAGCATTTTTTCGTCTCTCACTCCAAGCACGATGCAACCAAGCAAAGCCCTGAAAGTATTTAATTCTGAATACACCTACTCAAAGAGCACTGCACAAAGTACTGAGCATTGTCAAATAATTTGATGCTAACTTGACATTTCCAACATTAAGTTATTTGCATAAAATCTACATGACACATTTATCTCTATCAATAACTGGTAAAAGATATTTTTACCAGCTCAGTTCACTTACAGTAAGTCTAAACTGAGAAATTAATGTGGACAAGAATGTTTCTCTGATTTTCTGATTCTGCCAGGGAAAATAGTTCTGTTAACAAAAACAAAAAAACAACAAAAAAATCATTGTAATCCATCAAATGATGCTATAAAACACAAAAGCTGACACTTATTCCCACCACTCCTAAACTGACAAAAGCAAAGGATCTTCTTATATGATATGCTACCGTGGCTGTCCGTTTGTCTGTCCTGGATTTTAAATCACCGGTAGCTTGCAAACCGTTGAACTATTGACCTGAAATTTGGCGCACATAAACAACGTCACCTCTACTGTCCACTTTTGGGGTGATGATTGACCTCCAATGTCAAAGGTCAACCCAGGAAGGTCAAGGTCAAAAATCAAATAACCTGCAGCCTGAAATTTGGTACACATATACTACAATGAAACTCTGCACTACAGCTTTATATTAAAAACAAAGAGTTTGGGAATTATTACTCTTTTTATTTTTATTTTATTTTATTATTGAATCAACTCTCAGCAGCAGGCAGCAGGGCGGCCGTGCGACGGATGCGTGCAGGCACAGAGTAAGTATGGTCAAGTCAAGTGTATTCACTGCATGTTATTGTGCAGTACGCCGTTAATGTTATTATTATATTTTTTTTTTCTTTTATACTGACAGATCATAACAAATGTGATATTTATAATGTCATTTTACATTGTCCTTTAAGGTCCTGAACCATTATATATTTTTTGCTCTTCCTAATGGAGAGATGCACAATAAAGAATAGTGATCTGTGGTAACAGATCAAAAATTCTACTAGCTTCCTGAATGTCTGACACACAATAAACTTTGATTTGGTGTACAATGATGTGATCTCTTTCTGTTAAAGTGCACTTGTTACTACATACGTATGAGAATTTATTTGCTATTTTGTCTTATTACTGTAAGAAAATAAAGTGTATGCACAGTAGATGGGGTTTAATATAATTATTTCTGAAAACTGATTATAATTCAGATTATCTTTTCTGGTAGTTACTATAATCAGCAATCATGGACAAATATATTTTTTTTTACCAAGGATATGAGTATTATAATGCCCCCGAAGTTACTTCCAAATGTCCTGTGAAGTTAAAAACAGGAATAAAAGTGGGCACTCATTTTTGCCCAGAATTATGATGTATCCTGTCCCGTACTGCATATGCCCCTTTTTCCGTTTTAAGTCACTGCCACCAGACAGGCTTTGTGCGTCACCAGCGCAGACGATTGGCTCGCGGTAGCTGCGAGGCAGCTGCAGTTGGCTTTGTTTTATAATTTCTTTCAGTCGCTCTTTATGCCTGCGGTTTGTTGAGTACCTTCCGTGCGAGTCCATCGAAAGATTAGTCATCTGAGGCATGCGGGATTTTAATTTTTTAAGTCATACTTAATATGAGCGTAGCTTTTGAGTTGAGGTGCATGATGTTGAGTTTGTCACTTGTCTGAAGATGGCACGAATATCAGTTAATTAAAATTAACGGCACTAAAACACACAGTAAAGTGTCAAATGCTAGTTCATATATTTGGCAAAACAAATCAAAAGTAAATCAAAATTAAACTGACGGAATGTAAGTATAATTTTTGGAAGACAACAAAACAAAAAAAATAACATTTTCATGGATTTCATGTTTTTCACACTTTTTCATATTATTTTGAGTTTTTTTTGTTGAGTTTTTATCCTTAGGAAAGCTTGATTGATTGCTTCATTCAAAAGCCGTTATTGGTTAGTATGCGATCGTGCATAGCTGGAGACTGTGATTATTTCAAAAGCTGCTAAATGTGAAAGATCCGTAGGGCCTCGGTTCAGGATAAAAGGCAGCCCGATGAAAGATTTTAGCTGAGGGTTAACCGTTTTAGTGCTTGGGTCACCCTAGTCTCATATGGTTCCAGTCTCTTTTACGTAACGGTTAAATATTGTAGCGTCCCTGACAGGTTGAAGTCTTTTTTTGAGCGACTGTAAGGTCCAATTGAGGGAGGGCGGAGTACAGCACAGAAGACTGACAGCGGGGTATTGATTGAAGTGGTAAGGGGGGGGGGTGTTGGGGGGAGGGACCCGGATTGGGAGGAGGGGTTGGAGAGGGTGCTAGAAGGGTGTGTTTGGGGTTACGAAGTTGGCATTCTTTTTCTTGATTGTGCAAGTAAAAGCTTTTGTGAGACTTTAATACGTTTGTCTGTTTTTTTTTTTAATTTTCTCTTTTCGAGCCTGACGCGGAGGTTGCTACAGTATGTAACAGTGCACGGGAGTAGTTTTCTATTACGAAGAAAAAGAAAGAAAGAAAGGCTATATGAGGAAACAGCAGAAGTTGTCACAGATTCACACACCTATCTCGTCACGTTGTCTGCGCGGCTCAGACAGACACACGAGCGGTAAGACAGCGCAGTGCTGCGCATCAGTCTCACTCGTGTAGAGAGAGGAAGCGGGCGATAATTGGAGTTTCTGCTTCTCAGAATTGCGCTAGTGACTGTGACAACAATTGGAGAGACTTCCTTGGAACTACACAGGCTAAGGAACTGCAAATGGCGTTTCCTTACATATTAATGTTTTTACCGAGTAAGTAAACTTTTTAACCGTTCAGTAAAAGGTTGTGGTTTTTTGGACTTACCTACAGCGTAAGACGGAATCGCACCTGCGTGTCTCACTGTCTGGCTGTCGAGATAAATCAATTGGATCGATTCTTTGTGATATGTAAAATATTGATTGCATTCGCCTCGATTATCCATTTATATCAAATATCGTGTCTTTATTGATTACTGAATGAATATATACAGTACTGCGGTGGGTTGGCACCCTGCCCAGGATTGGTTCCTGCCTTGTGCCCTGTGTTGGCTGGGATTGGCTCCAGCAGACCCCCGTGACCCTGTGTTTGGATTCAGCGGGTTGGAAAATGGATGGATGGATATATACAGTACAAACATTTTAGTCATTCATCATTGAAATGTTCTTGAAAATTGTTACCTTTACAATGACTTGTAAAGCGCAGGACATGTGCATTTTATATACGTGTAGTTTTGTTATTATGGCTAGATGTCCAGAAGCCATGTATGCAAGATAAAACATGGAATTAGTTTTTATGACTGTGGATAGAATCAGTCGCTGAATCCGTTGGTGAGAGTGTGAGTGGTCCTGTATAGTTAGCCAAAAGTGAGTAGTTTGAAAAGCTATTGTGCAAGATGTCTGAGGTTTTTCATAAGACGGCACGCCTTTCTAAAGTGTTTTATACATTCTCAACAGAAGACGGCTGATTTCAGGTAATATCTTTGAAAGATGTCGCCGAAGACATCAGCTAATAGGCTGCTAAAGGTTTTCAGCAATCAAACTGAAGTTCCATCTACAGATACCTTATGAATAATAACTTGTTTTATTAAAATCCTCTGTACATTATGCTCACAAATGGAATAGGATGAATCATGTTATTCTGAAGGCAATTTAATGGTGGGCTACTTGTTATCACAGTCAACGCAGGCATAGGGGGCATTAAGTTCATCAGGACTCAAGATGAAAGAACATAAGCATCTCAAACAAAGCCGAAGTCTGCATGAATCGTTAGTGCTGCTATAGTTGGTTCAAGATTTATCCTCCAACTAAGATATTGCGACTTTAATTGCTTTCCTGAGCTAGTACCATCATTTGTTTTCACAGTCCCAAAATGCATGAATGAAATTACTGATGTCACCAACAATAAAGTTTCTTATTAGGAAATCTACAGTACATATTCTTTTTATAGGCACATAGTCATCCACTATTTTTTGGTGAATCCCATTACACTGTTTACATACAGATCTGATGGGGGGGGGTTGGGGGCCTGTGCTTATAACACATTGCCACACCCATCACACAACGAACCACCTGAATTGGGATCCAAGTGCAATGGGTGACACCTCAGCACCACACTGGAACATGGTGAGGTTTTTTACGGTGGCTGGAGTGCCAATCCTGCCATCAACCCCCAGGTTTTCCCTAAATTGGAGGACCCACTTGCATGGCTGGATGCAGATTAACGTCATGTCCAGGATGAAGCAATTGCAGTTTAAGGGCTTTGCTCAAGGGCCCAATGGAGTAGAGTCACTTCTGGCATTTATGACATTTATAGCAGATCCCTAGCCTCAGAGCCACCACTCCACCTGATCTGATGAGAGGTCTTTAAATATTTCCCAATTCATATGTAGGGTCAAAGGAGGGATGTTGCCCCCTCAACTGAATGGTTTCACCCCCTCTGTTTTAAACAAAAGGATTTTAAAACAATTTCACATATGGTACTTAGCGGGTGCTACGTGAATTAAGCACAACATGATTGTTCACTTGTCCAATTCAAATAGACTCCACTTCCATTGTGTATTTCAAACGCTGCAATAAGGAATAAAGGCCGCAACTTTCATAGTTTTGGAACTGTCTTTTGTGGTAATTTCTCAATGTACGATTACAATATCAGTGGTTACAATTGATTTTGCATTATTTTGAGTTTTCATTGTTTAGTTAAGTGAAATGAGCTTCAGTTCACAAATTAATATTTCAATTACAGCTCGTTGCCATGTTAATTTTGCATTAGTATTTAAAAATACTGTAGTGACCCTGGACGGTGAGGTAACATGCAGGGGGCAGAGCCAAGAGTGTGGGAGTGGCATAAAAGGATCTGAGCTGAGCAGATCAATGGGCTGGACTGGAAAAGAATGAAAGGATGGATAGCACGGTGTCAAAAGATCACAGAGACGTTTCATTACTTTACCAGGCATCTCCTAAAGCTGACAGAGTGAGTTAGTAAACATCCTTATTAAAAAAGAGCCAATAAATGGTCCTTCCAAAGGCCCTTAACTGCTGCTTGTGTGTGTGTGAGTGTGAGTCCTTCCTCCACCTCCTGATATCTAAGTTTGTTACAATATGTTGAATTTGTTAGGCTGGTGGCACATTACCTAGCTTCTAGCTCAGGGGTCGGCAACCCGCGGCTCTGGAGCCGCATGCGGCTCTTCAGCCTCCTTGTAATGGCTCCTTTTGGCCTTGACAAAAAAAACAAAAAACATGAAAATGAATAACGGCAATTTCTTAATTTAATTTGTATATAATATATGTAATATATATAATGTTTATTTACTACTACTACTGTTATACACTTTAACATCTAATTTTTATTTTTATTTATAATTTGTCAACTAAAATATGCGTCACATCTACGTCTATAGCCCTCGCCTTTACCTGCAGGTGGCTTCTGGAGTGTGCGACCCCTGCACTAACCATGAATAAATCCCAAAAATGAAAAATCCCAGAAGAGAACAGAGAGTTTAATTCTGCGTGGACAGAAGCATTTGCCTTCACCGCCAACGACGCTGGCTTACCGGTGTGCTTAATATGTGGCGATAAATTATCGAACAACAAAAAATGTAACGTTGAAAGACATTTTCGAAACAAGCCCTCAGCATTCACTGAAAAATACCCAAGTGAAGATGAGCGAAAGAGAGCAATTTCGGAACTGCAACGGAAAGCTGAACAGAGCAAACATACTTTCAAAAAGTGGATCACTTCTCCACAATCAACTACAGCTGCTAGTTTTGTGGCAGCTCAAGAGATCGTAAGGAGGGGTAAGCCGTTCACAGACGGAGAATACATGAAAGAATCGTTCATAAAAATATCAGAGCATCTATTCTCTGACTTTAAATGTTTTGGTGTTTGAGCGCATGATGACAGTGTTTGCCAGAGATGTACAGAAAGGTACACTCTCTCACTTCCCCTCCCTGAGAGAGTTCAAAGCAGTGAACATTCACATAAATTGTGATTATTTCCACCGTACAATTATTGCAATGCAAGCTGCATTTAGAGAAAGATTCAGTGAGTTCAGAAAGAAAAAAAACACTCTCCTTCCCTGGACATCGACCCATCCCTGCTGAACACATCCGCATTCACAGGAGTAAGTAAGCCCGATCTAGAAATTGAACTGGCCGCATAGCGGATAAAGATTTATGGGTGTCCAAGTTCAAATGCCTGACAGCGGATCTTGAAGAAGTCGCCCGTCAGAAGGCTACTCTCGCTAAAGAGCACAAATGGACTGATATTGAAAACCTCCCCAAACCCGACAAACTTGTTTTCAATACATGGAGTGCCATTCCCGAAACATATATGAACATGAAAAAATATGCATTTGGAGTCCTGTCCATCTTTGGCTCAACATACTTATGTGAGCAAGTTTTCTCAAGAATGAACTTCATAAAGTCCAAATATCTCTCCCACCTCACACATGAGCCTGCAGTCCTGTGTGAAGGTCAAAGTCACATCGTATAGCCCCGACATAGAACAACAACAACATTTATTTATATAGCACATTTTCATACAAAAAGTAGCTCAAAGTGCTAGAGATGATCTGCAGCGAACTTCAGAAACAAAAGTCACATTAAACAGGTGAGAACAATAGCATTTAATAGGCTAATATTTAAAAAAAAAAAAAAAAAAACACATTTATTTCGGACCCGGAGCTGATGTAGGTTTTTTTGTATGTTCAGGTGCTTCAGTTGATTGCTGGCTGAGAGGGAAACCTGAAGAGGATGAGAGCACACTGAAATGGAATTTTATGTTTACTTTTTTAAAGCTGCTAAGCTACAGCTAAATGTTTTATTTATATTAAAGTGGGCTACTTTTTATTTTAATTTTATACAGGTATAGGAAGGACTCAAATAGGCCTGCAGAGTTCAGTTAAATTTATTTCAAAGTAGGCCTACACATGCACACTGCACTTCTGTTTGTTGTATTCCGTGGTTGTAACATGTAAAATCTAAAAAAAGATTAAAACTTTTAAAAGTTTATAAGCTGTGTTATGTTTTGCGGCTCCAGACTATTTTTCTTTGGAGGAAGAGGGAGCAAAATGGCTCTTTTGATAGTGAAGGTTGCAGACCCCTGTTCCAGCTGAACAGCATGTTAAACCTAACAACTGAAGCGTCAGATTTCACGACTAGTAACTGCATTGGATCCTATGACTGCCTCGTGACTACTCAGCATAGTTTTAAATTTCCAAAGTAATGAGAGTTTGCTGCATTCTGGCAACCTGTTAATGTGCTGCCTGACAGCTCCAGTTCTCGTAAGAATACTTTCCAGGTATGGCAACGTCATACATGATCTCAGTCCTTTGTTTCACTTTATCACCATTCTGTTATTGTATAACAAGCACAAGACATTGGGCAGTTGAGTCTCTGTGGTCTTTGTGTGATATGAAATGCTAATTTTTCTCTCGTCCTTGTGGCAATGTTATTTGCATTGTACTTCTAGTTGAGCTCCCATTCGTTGTCAGGCCCTGCACACACAAGAGCCCACTCATATAACTTAAGACAAAATGAAACCTGTCTCTGTAGATGTCACACTACACGTCTGGTGGTTATGGGACAGCACTGCAACAGCCCACGACTTACCAAGGTTATGGAAATGAGGGCTACAACTCAAAATCACTGGAAAAGTCCTGTAGTATGCTGGGGGTCTTAAAGGAATACTCCATCCAAAAATGATATTTTTACGTTCTCGTATACAAAGCTTAGGGAAAGTATTCTAATCGTCCAAAAAATTCAATGTCGAGATTTTGATGAATCTCGATGTTTTAGACCTCCCTGAGTGCGAAAATACCAAAATTTGGTATGGGTCTGGTAAATAGTACAATTTAAGAAACATGAATTATATTATTTTTATTTTATTGACTAAATGAATTCTGCAGTTTACTTGTTTAATTTACAATTAATGGTTACAGTTGTTGACGAGTTTTTTTTTTTTATTTATATTTCAGCTCTGTATCCAGTGGACGGTTTTAACATTGATACAAAGGTTTTCAAAACATATTCATTATCTGGAAATCAATCTGGACAAACAGTTCTTCAGTATAAGAATGGGTAAGATTTGTTTCAGAAGAAATATAATGTTTCAACATTTTCAGTATTAGTCTCAAATTATAGTACTCAAGAATTTACTTTGCAATATCCCTTACATTTTCTCCTACAGAGAACATATAACATATGGCAAAAGTGCATTTTTTCTTTGGATTTTCATTGATCAGAAAGGGAAGATTTGCAAATGACTTTTGTTTTAACAACAGTTAGTCAGTTTTAGTTTGGTCATTTTGGTTTGTCTTGATGCCTCCAGACCTTACAAGCTAATAATTAAACTCATTCTTGTTAAACCGATATGTGGAGAGATAAGACATTCCACTATGAGAAACTGGTGCTAATTAAAGGCTGGATTCCTGCCTTGTGTGTGAATCTGTTGGATTAGACTCCACTAACTCACAGACCTGAACTTGGATAAACAGCTACAGGAACTAGATACCGTATATACTCACATATAAGTCGGGTCTTGAAACCTGAAAAATCGATCATAAAATCAGACCCTGACTTATACGCCCGTTCAAAAATGCGACACTTAATTTTTTACATCTTCTTGCTTCCTCCAATCTCACATCAGTTTTTCAGACACATTTTTTTGCTGCAGCAGCACAGTTACCAATTTCTTTCGCCACTTCAATGACTTATAATTTAAAACCAGCTTCATATTTTCTTCTGATCGAACACTCCAGTATAGATAAGGGATGCTCTTATGATAAAGGTGTATGAGGGTATGAGATACAAAAAACACAAAACAGTGCAAACGTCACTTCAGAATAGTTCGGGTATTACCGTGTGGTCACATAGGCAGTGGGCAGTGTGCTCCGTGGTTACTCTCTCAGGTGGGCGTTAGCATATCATAATCTCTTGGACCAATAGCGTGAGTTTTCCACATTCAACTTATATGACCAACATTATAAAATACCAGAAATTATATGGTAAAATCAGGCCCCAACTTATCCGCGGGAGAACTTAAATATAAGTATATACGGTAAATGAAGAGATGAAAGATTCTATCAATCTGTACTTTTTGAATTTTCAAACTTCTTTTCACTTATTTAGATGATGACATTGTGTCAATTAATTTTGTTGTGCTTTCCCTTAGGGTTTTGATTGCTTCCCCAATGAACAACAATGCACATGAAGTGATATGGCAATGCCAGATTAATCAACAAAAATGTGCACCTCTGGCACTTGAGGGTAAGATTCTTTTTCACATTTTATCCTCACAGTATATTAAACTCAATGGTAAATTCCACTTTTAGGCTACATTTTACTAGTTTTCAGTCAGTTCCAGTATCAAATTCATCAAGATATGCGTTCATTTCTATTGTTGTTTGAGGTTGAGCACTGTTCACGGTTGAGCTATGGTAGGTTGAGATATATACATTATCAAGATAAACACAAAGTATTGTGTATTATTACATATTTCATCCATTTTTCCATTATCAGATCCTCTTAATCCATTTGAGGTTCACAGGAGTTAGAATTTGTGTTTGTGGCCTAATCTGCAAGGCTGAAACCATCCCTGGACTTTTGTTTGATTGGTGAAGCAGTTTCAGTTGTTTTTAGGTAGACTTTCCTGCTTTGCATTCTCTGCTACCTACTCAGATGGCCTGCTTCCACAGAAGTAAGAGTCCTCAGTGTCATTTTGTACCCACCATCTTACAGTATTATAATCTCTAATTGATCCTTTAAACCTGAAAATGACCAAAATTTCAGACATGTGAAAACAAATGTGTAGTGAGTTAAAGAAATCACTGTGCTGCAGATTTGAATGTGCTACTTGGTAAAATCCCATTCACTTACAAAGAACTTTTGTATTTGTTTATTCTACTATCTTATCCACTCTCATTTTTAAATACCTTTGATAGATAGATAGATAGATACTTTGTTTGTCCCCAAGGGGAGATTAAAATTTTACATAAGCTCCAAAAATATTGTTGCCTGCACGTTTTCAATCCAAAATATTAAGATGTGCAGAAATTAACAAAACAAATTACTTTAAATTAAAAAAATGAAGCCATGATAGTTAAATTACTAAGTAACTTGTATTAATCTATTTGAATTTTTTTATGTGGCTAAGCAGTCTGAAGTAACATTATTATAGTAAATGCGTAATCCACAGTATTTTTCAATTAAGGAAATGAATTACCATTATCAAGATGAAAATGAAGTGTTTTTTAATTGAAAATGTAGTACTTGTTAAGTAGATCTGTTGGGTAACTTCATTATAATTAAGGCTCATACCAGCATGGTTTGTTGTGTTGTTTATTCCTTTTTTTGACACCTTTGAAACTGTTATGAGTTAAGCTGCTCATAGGTGTGCTTTATATTCTGCAGTTTTGGATCAAAATACTTTCTTATACTACATGGGTGAGAATAATTTTACTCTGTGCAAACAAGGAAGAAGAAATTGCCTAATGAACTTATCAGTTTGCCTTTATGAATATTATTTTTTGCAGCAGAAATTGCAATAAACCAATTGTTTTAAACACATCAAAACATATAATAAAGAAAGCAAAAGTTCAAACATTAGAAACTTGATTCTTAGTATGTAGACAATTCCTTATACTGTCTTGTCCAATCTGATTTGGTCTTTGTTACAGAAGATGAAAAAGGAAGCTCAGTGGAACCCATCCTATCAGCCTCTAAAAACGGGAAGGCAGAACAGTTCTTTGTGAGTGTCATTTTTCTTACCTTTTCTGGCCTTTTTTAGGACATAGCTTGGTCTTCAATACGCTGTTTCTCAGAATCTTCCACAAGTATAGGATTTTTTAAACCTTTTTTTTACAAAAAAAAAAAAAAATTGAGTAGACTTCAGTGCAATTGGAGAACTGCTTGCATTATTTTTAATGGAGAAAAGACTGATTAGGTACTTGTTAGTATGAAGCATTCACAGGTCTTATACCAAATATGTAATATCAAGAGAAATGTGTCTCAGTTAAGACAGCTCATAGCACTCCAATGTGATGTTATTTTAGTAGGTCACATTACAGAGATGAATAAACACTTTACGGATGCTTTGCAAATATTAGTAACACTAGAAGAAGACTTTGTTAAGGTTTTGTTACGTGAAAGTAAATGAGTAATCGATGCATTTTAGCAGTACCTAAACTAAAGTGTTTCCAAGACTTCCTAGTTCATGGCATAAGCTGATCACACAGTTGTCTTCAGACCAGAATGCCACTCAACACCTCTGCTGCTTACTAAAGCAACGGTCTACTTACCACACGGCTTATTTTCAAAGGCGTCCTTTCTTGCCTCTTACCCCTGTTTGGAGTATGGCAGTCACCCAAATTAGGTGCTTTTAACACTATGCCTTGGCTTAACCAAACAATATAAACTTACTATTGCAGTAAATAAAATTAATAAAACACAGTAAAACTAATAGTAGCAGAAGTGGCAAATGTATTTATAAGAGTTTTTTACGGATACTTTCTGGAAGAATACAAATGATAATGAAGATGATTATCTTCAAGCCTGGAGGTATAGCTGCTTAAAAGGTTTCTTCAGTGCACAGAGGACTTTTATCTTGCCAATTTGAGTGAGAATTCAAAATATATTGCAGTTTGCACTATCAGTTAAACAGTAAAATGTATGACTAAATGTTTCTACAGGTAAAACTGTAGCTTGCTTGAGCACTTATCAACAGTGGTAGTTGATCAGTCTTAGTTTTTATGGCAGTCCCTCTGAGAACTAAAATTCGCAATTTGAATTTTGTTTATTTTAAGTATTTGCCATCCATTTTCTATACCATTTAATCCTTAGCTCATTATCGTAGTTTTGAACAGTTACTATGTTTTTGATCACCATACAAACATTGCATATTTTGATATTAACTATATAAGCTATTTTCATAATTCTGTCTTAACTATTAGAGAGTAGGCCTATAAACTTGAGACTCATTTTCCCTGTTTATTTAAGTTTTCATTATAAATCAGTTACTTAAAATTAACACAAAAAAAAAATCACAGACTCTTGCATTTTTCCTATACTGACTGGTCTTGATGAATGATTTAAAATAGAAAAATAATAATGTATAAAAAGGGTACAGTTGGGTCGTAAGACAGGTTTGACCTGCTGATCCAATTATGAAATGGAAAATTTTGGTATATCAGTATATTATTAACATCATATTCAACTAAATTATTTTGTACCATAAAGCCAAAGACAGTTTATTTATATTTTAGCTCAGGATTATTGTTAGCCTTAGATAATTTATCAACATATTCAAGATGCTGTACATTTACTCCATATAGTTAATCTTTATCAGTCCTTCTACCTCACCAAACTTTCAGATTCATACGGGTGCCAGATATGACCATCTAGTATCATCGTTATTTTTTAATCTGAGCTTTTCATAATTTTGACTTGATCACTCCTCTTGCCATTCAAGACACCCATTATAAAATGACAGTATATCTTCTTCTCATTCTTAGTTTGTTCAGTTCTTTTGATAATCTGGCAGTATGCATAATTAATTTGTCAAATTCTTCTCTTCTTGTTTTAAATCTTGTTTGTGTTCAGTCCATTTTCACTCCATTGCTACCTAGCTGGTATGATTAAATATCTGCGCACTGACCACCGTAGTGTCTCTTAAAGACATTGTTACATTCAAGTACTGTTGTATGTTTACAAGCATTAAGGCTTCTCTTTCTTCAACGTTCTTCCTTCCAGTATATTTTCGCTCCAGATGAGCATTTATCATAATAAACATATTCCAGGGTGGCATGGTGGCACAGTGGTAGTGCTGCTGCCTCGCAATAAGGAGACCTCTGGTTCGCTTTCCGGTCCTCCCTGCGTGGAGTTTGCATGTTCTCTCCGTGTCTGTGTGGGTTTCCTCTGGGTGGTCTGGTTTCCTCCCACAGTCCAAAAACATGCAGGTTAGGTGCATTGGTGATTCTAAATTGTCTCTAGTGTGTGCTTGGTGTGTGTGTGTGTGTGTGTGTGTGCCCTGCGGTGGGCTAGCACCCTACCTGGAGTTTGTTCCTGCCTTGCGCCCTGTGCTGGCTTGGATTGGCTCCAGCAGACCCCCGTGACCCTGTGTTTGGATATAGTGGGTTGGAAAATGAGTGACTGACATATTCCAGCACTGTTCAATTATTCCTCCCTAATCCTCTACAAAATATCATTCTCAACTTAGATCTCTTTCTTTGGTGCAGTAAATGATCCTCCATTAAACATGACACTTTGAAAGGACGGGTGTTCTTGCCAAACTTGGAATTATTTCTGCATGTTTGCCCTTCAGCTGATTTGGAGTTGGTTGGACCTTTGCTTATCAATCAATCTTCCTATAGTTTTTCATTGAACTTAGTATCATCTCACCCAGATCTCCTTTGTTCTCCTTTTTATTTCCTTGAAATTGAAGTTTCATGTTTAAATCTAGACCCTTAACTGAATTTGTACCTCAGTGGTGTCACATATTTGATGTCCAGTTTGACATAAGTACAGCTCTCATCTTCTATAATGTCACACTTACTATTGATGGAAACACATTCCTTACTTCCCCTTGGGAATGTCGAGGTATTTTGACACTTACTGACTTTTATGATGTTTCATTTGTGTAGAATGTTCTAATTACTGAGGTCCACTTCTAACTTGTTTTTCAATTTTTATCAATTCTCTGCTTTGTTTCCAACCTCTTTGTATTTTTTTAGGTTTGCTATCACCCATCAAAATTTTAATTGGTGTCTATGTCTATATAGAATTAGATTTGCAGTGTGACCTCCCCTCTTCTCCTCCATTTTTTTAAACGTAATCTTAAATAACATTTGGTATTAGAAAAGGCTCTTTTTAATTCAAGGCATCCGCTCAATTTCTAAACTGAACTAATTCTGAAAGCCTGAGGGCTTATTTGGAAATTTTTCTGTTAATATAATTCTGTTCTTATTTTTTGTCTCTAGGTTTGTCAGCAACACAAGAGACGTAAAAAAATCAATGAAAATATCAATGGTATTTGCACAATTCTTTGGGATGACTTTAAAAAGAAACAGAAAGTGGTACCTGAACCTCTAGGTACTGATGAATTTCAATCAGTTAATTTTGATCAGTTAAATATCTGAACAAAAATAGCATAATATTTTTGCTTTGTTATAATAATTTTTTATCTATATATGTTCAATTATTGCATGACATGAAAATAATACATTTAGTAAGTGCAGTGTGTTTTAATACAAAGTGCGCACATTGCAGTGTATATTACTTGTTTTTAGTTAAATAAGAGGATTAAACAAGCCTGTATAATGCAAGTATATCTATCTTTTTTGGTAGCTTATATGTATTTATTTGTCAAATGTCTGTTTCATTACACATAGTCATTGTTAAAATAATTAAAAATGTAGAAAGTGAAAGTACCATTTCCAGATATTAAACAATGTTGCTACTTATATCAAACACAACAAACCGAAAAGGACATTTCAGTTTCCAGCAATACAGTGCCAGTGAGATTAGATGAATAAGTCATAATTATATCCATTGTTCTGTTATCTAATTTGTTTACTATTTTTTTTCTTTGCATGGCTTAATGTACTGTATAACTGACCTGGGGTCCGTTTTTCAAAAGCTTCATAACACTAAAAACGTTGTTATTTCGTACTTAAGGTTAGTCATTAATTAAAGAGTGTTTTCCGAAACACTTCAGAACTAAAGCAATACTTAATCATAAATCATCATTTATAAATTAACGAGATATGTGAACCCATTTGTTATTTTTTCGTTAATCTTTATTTGGACTTCATACTTGTCTGCAATTCACAGAGAAACAGAGTTCATCCTAAATGAAACACAAAAAATACTCTGAATCTCATATATGGACAACATAATTATAATAATAACCAGTAACAGCGGACTGCAAGATAACATGCAGTGAATACACTTGACTTGAGCATTCATAGTTTTCATCCTCTTTCTCTGAACGTTTAGCATTCATTTTCTCAGAGGTTGATGTACTTGCTGCTTCCTGAGCAGCTCTTCTTTTCTCCACCATAGCAGCCCGCTTCTTCTCTTCTTCCGTTAGGCATCTTTTTGAGTTAAAACCTATTAAGTCAGTGTTTGTGTTGCAATTACTTAGTACGTTTTTCTTTTTTTTTTAATTTTATTGATTTTATTGTAATCATTCCATACACATAGATAATTTTTTTACAAAAGTACATTTTTCTTAATTTTTCACTTAAGCTGGCACTTAAGTGTTCAGTCTTCCTGAAGAATGATTTAAGATATGAAGAGGTAGGGGAAGTGACGGCGAAGGTGGTAGAGATGAGAACAGCTCCCGTACACATGCGCCGCATGGCCGCCCTGCTACCCGCTGTTGAGAGTTGTTTCTACAATAAAATTAAATTAAAACAGTAATAAAAATCATCACTCCAAAAGCAAACAGTAGAGGTCACGTAGTATATGTGTACCAAATTTCAGGTCAATAGGTCAAGTGGTTTGCGAGCTACAGGTGATTTTAAATCCTAGACAGACAAACGGACAGCCACGGTAGCATCTCTCTATTATAAAAGAAAATCCTGTGGGATGGAATGACTAGGAGACGATACATGATCATCATGGAAGACAAATAAAAGACCTGTGATACGAAAGAGAATGGCCATGGAGCGTCTCGCAGGGATACAGAACATGAGATTCTTGCAAGACATGAAGAAAGAGATTTAACCACGCCCCGGGCCAGAAGTAAAGGACAATTATTGTCTTTACAACGTCACGCGAGATAAGGCAGTGAGCCATCATTTAAAACAAGTCCACAGACATCTAACCAAGCAGTTGTTGGATTGCTTTTGGCAGACACACAGCATGTGCTCCCAGCTCTTAAAACAACGACTTGTGACAAGCAGAACAGGCAGCTCGTCAGCAGCAGAAAAACAGCTGATGATCCGATGGCATATCCTTAGCGTGCGTTCAGCCAGCTGCCCCCCCCCCCCCCCCCCTTCACAACGCGAGCAGCGTTATACATCTTGCGAGAAAGAGATGTAACCATGCACAGGGCCGGAAATAAAGGACAAGTATTGTTTTTACAAACGTTTTTAACATAAAAGTGAAAATAATGCATATGTAACAATTCCCATGAAAATAACAATCTCTTTAAATTGTAAATCCGTAGCACGCACAGATCATGTGCTCTCACCACATATAAAGCGTATAAGGACAATACGTTCTAGATGAAACAACGCAATGATGAAAGAGCAGCGCGGAGAAAATAGACCCAAAAGCGTTGGAGAGAAAAAAAGGCAGATAAGAGATTATGAAAGCAGTGGAATTCGAAAGGCTCAAACAAACGATGGCACGATACACATGCACAGAAAGGTACAGAATATGAAAGCAGTACAATTCGAAAGTATTGTAGCATCCCAGCCAGGTTGAAGCCTTTTTTGTTTTAAGTGACTGATAGGTCCGATTGAGGGGGGTGGAATACAGCACAGAAGACTGATAGCGGGGTACTGATTGATACGGTAAGGGGGAGGCGAGACCCGGAGGAGGAGGGGTTGGAGAGGGTGCTAGACAGTCGTGTTTGGGGTTACGAAGTCGGCGATTGTTCAAGCAAAACTTTTGTGACGCTTTATTACGTCAGTCGCTACAGTATCAAAAAAAAGATAGTAAAGATCGCATTAGCGCAAACAAAAGGTAATTAATCATCAGAACCAGGTGTAATTGAAAAAATAGCAGGACAAATCGAGGTCAGAAGTAAAAGGCGAAGAGTAGAAAACAAAGTCTTTTCGCCTTCGCATCATTCAATGCACAAAACGTGCATTTACACAATAATGGACCATATGCTATAAGAATCTGTGGTCCCACAACAGTTAAAGCAACGACAAGTTTAATTTCAAAGAATACACAGTTCGGTCAGGTGTATATTTATGATGACGGAGAAGCGATGCAAATTTTAACAGGCGACAAGAAAGGTGATATATCCAGTATATTCCGCGAATAACATTAGACACCAAAGGAGATTGTGATATGCCATTCGTATTAAAATGTTTACAGTTTACCGTGAGAATAGCTTTTGCTATGACAATTAACAAATCACAGGGACAACCATTAGAAAAAGTCGGATTATTTATTAGAGAAACAGAAACAATATTCACTCACGGGCAGTTATACGTTGCATTGTCACAATGTGTCTCCAAAAAATATTGTTTTTAATGAAGCTTTAAAGTAAAAGTGCAAATAATGAAATTGAAACAATTTCAAAGAAAAAAAAAATTTTAAATTGTATGTTCGATTAACCAAACACAGGGGTTGGACGAAGCAAGCAGGGGGCGAAGCCCCCTAGTATTATATAAGAAGACAATAATAATACACTGCCTTGCATGACACTAAAATTAGTTTTCACTCCATTACAGGAATACCGCATTGAAGGTGCAGTGAATAGAACGCTCATCCATATTCACAATCTCAGTCTCTTGAATCCCAAATGTATCTGTTGATTGGAGTTCTTGGTGTTAAATATCCAGGCAACCAATCATCAGGAACTTTTACAGACTTTGAAGCCAAGCAGCCTGGGTGGACAAATGATGATTATATCCAGTCCAACTCTGTAGTGTACTAGATGGCAAAGGATGGTGCGTTTGCTGGTGACTGGTTACTTGGCGACAGTGGGTATCCTTTTCACGAATACCTTGCAACTCCAGTGTTGAATCACCAAACTGGTAGTGATGTGCAAATCAATTCTTTTTAGTGATTTGATTCATTTCATTCAGTTCACCAAAATGATTTGAATCTTTGAATCACTGATTCATTCACTTCAAAAAAACAACAAGCTACATTGTTTAAAATCTACAAACCTGTAACTGTAATAACCACCAAACAATATAAACAATATAAAAAGTCAGCAACAAAATAAATAATTCACACATAATATTAATTAAATAAGCAAACCTTTTCATAGCCTAGATATCGAAAGAAACGTAACATGTGAGTGCTTACATCTTTTATGACTAAATAAAATTGATTTCAGTTTTGGATTAATCTCCTGCAATTTCCTTCTTCTATATCCCATACTGTACTTTCTGATCCAATCTCCCAAAAATATATAATCAGTGAACTGAACCGAGATTTAGTGTAGTGTAGCGAGTCTTTTGTCTGCAGTTTGTTGCTCTGTTTAGTACTTGAACTGATTCTTTCGGTGAACTAGTTCAGTATTGCTCTTGTTTGCAGTTTGTGAACGAACTTGCAATGGTTCTCCAGATCAGTAGGGGTATACTGGTTCATTCAATCAGTCAGTGTACTGAGACAGTTATAGTCACTCAGTCACAGTGAACCGATCAATGGGAGGTGCTTGATGTCATCATGACCGCTTTGCTGAAACAGTTTACTAACAGGCTGTTTTCTGACGACAGTAGCCATTTAAGTGTAGTTAAGATGATAGCTCTGGACTGTCGAGGAATGCAATATAAAACGTAGCATGCACTGTGAATGCCTCGAAAAGATTTGTTCTTTAATGTCATTGTACCAGTACGTTCATTCATGTTCAAGACAAGCACAGAAGAACTAGTTAGTTTATTCATTGCACATCACTGGTGGCTGGGAAGAGCTGTAATGCTGCACACCAACGCACACACATACTATTGCAGGGTGCACTCTGGGCAGGAGGAAGATGCAGTCCCAGGTTCAGTACAAGATCTCGGGGGCTTCCACAAGCCTTGGAAAAACAACACTTCTTCATTTTGTGTCAATTCTTATATAAGTTGTTTTAACTCCTCTGATGTGAAGTGTTGCTTTTATTCCCCAGTCACAGCCTGCCATTTTTATTTTTTGCAAAGAAGCCACATCATGTTTTCCACCCATCCATCCATTTTCCAACCCGCTGAATCCGAACACAGGGTCACGGGGGTCTGCTGGAGCCAATCCCAGCCAACACAGGGCACAAGGCAGGAACCAATCCCGGGCAGGGTACCAACCCACCGCAGGACACACACAAACACACCCACACACCAAGCACACACTAGGGCCAATTTAGAATCGCCAATCCACCTAACCTGCATGTCTTTGGACTGTAGGAGGAAACCGGAGCGCCCGGAGGAAACCCACGCAGACACAGGGAGAACATGCAAACTCCATGCAGGGAGGACCTGGGAAGCAAACCCAGGTCCCCAGGTCTCCCAACTGTGAGGCAGCAGCGCTACCCACTGCGCCACCGTGCCGCCCCATCATGTTTTTACATTAAATTAATTTTAGCCATTAGTTGAAATTTTAATTTCTTTGTGTTGTTCTTTTTTGCGTGTTAATTGATGTTTCCATTGTTTTTTTCTTTTTACATTTGCACTTGTTCAGTGCCAGCGGTTGGCTGGCGCCCTGCCCGCGGTTTGTTCCTGCCTTGCACCTGTGCTGGCTGGGATTGGCTCCAGCAGACCCCCGTGACCCTGTGTTAGGATATAGCAGGTTGGCCAATGACTGATGACTGACTGACTGACATGTCCAATGTGACAGTATAATATATATTTGACAATTAAAATACGTTGGATCGATGTTCCTGTTATCAACAGTCTGCCCAACAAAGAAGTACTTTAAACTCATTCGTTTAAAAATTGAATAATGAAGGGTTTTTTTTGAAACACTCATAAAACTCACTCCTTCTTTACCATGTCATTCGTTATCTTGTTCGTTACTCATTAAGATTGATCATTTTGGGGAGAAACGCACCTTTGTTCAGTTGGGTGTATTGATTTTATTAGTCTTAGTGTTTGGTTGAATTCTTTATTAAAAATTATTATTCACAGATACATATTAACAAATTTATATAATTAACCTTAATGATTATTATATGAAAGTACAAGAACATACACTGTGGTGTACTAAAGGAAAGTGCAGCTTAAATATTTTCATTAAAAAAACTGGATCACAGTACATTTTTTGATATAAGCATTTCACACTCTTTAACAAATACATGATACTAATTTATGTATTTTTGCTGACATTAAGGTGATTAAAACAAAAAACTCACTTAAAGCAAGCACTTAAAGAGTGATCTTTGAAAAAAAATAAACTGTCGGTAAAAACAAAGTATTAAGATATATAAAATATAGACTAAATGATTTTCTGTATTTTTATTTCTATGTAGTTGTGGAGCTTCAGAACAAAAATACGAACAATAATAACAACAAAGACATTGCAGGTGCAAGCGGATTTATATCTGATAAAGGTAAATAAATTTCAACTACTTTCTAAAGCATCTATAAAAAGATTACAAAGTGGCCTTAACATGAATCATGCTACATTGCTGTGTTTTTTTATCTCTTTTTAACTCAATTTCTTTTGCAGTAGTAAAATGCAATATTTAACACCATAGACAGTCTTTGGGTAATGATTACAAGTTGAAGGACCAAATCTAAGGTCTTGTAAATTTAAGACTATTCTTCGTTTAGTACAAATTCTGATTTCCAGCCACTGTTTTTCTCATTTTTGTTCATTTTTTAAGGGAGTGTTTGATTTGGATTTCCAGTTTTTAGCAGAGATCTGTTTCATAAAGAAGAAATTGAAACCAATTATGTTATAGAGTTGAAAGCAACATGGATCACACAGCTTGATGTGGCATGAATACCTGATTGTTATTTTATTGTAGCTCACAATATTACAAGACGTACAATTGAAAAACATAAAGAAATTAATTGTGTTTTCAGAACCCTATATGTATGATATGCGTATCATTTTTCTGATCTTTTATGAATGATGCTTATTATTGAATGCTCCTTTTATTTCAGGAACTTTCTTCATTGACTGAGTGAATATATAAGACGATTAAAAATGCCAGATGTTTTCTTTTTAATTTTAAAAGCAAAACACAACAAGATGCATTTACAAGTTTAGAATAGTTCTTTGTTTCTTTATCATTGGCAAAATGCACAGTTCAAAATCATAATTCCCATTCTGGCATATGTAAAATTAATTTTCATGTTTTTGTAACATAACACACTGTAACATTGCCTAAACTGCTTAATGTAATTCAGGGCCATAGGCTCACAGGTGCAATTTGGAATTTCCCAGTAATCTAACCAGCACATTTTTAGGAGGAAAATGGCCACAGCTCTAGAAACCAAAAATGTACATTGGGAGTCCGTACAAAGTATTTTTTATTGAACTAAATATTTACAGAGGAAACTGCACTGAAGAGGCAGCAGTTCATCACAGGACCCCCATTTCTTTCACATTTTTTGTTGTGCTCTCCTAGTACATTTAAACTTCCTCTTTTGTAAAATTTGACCTTGTACCTGCATTGCAGTGATATATGAATATGTGGCTTGAGGTTCAATTTGAGGTTGTGAAAAATAACGCCACATCTTGGAGTTGTGATAATTTTTTACTGTTGAATTACAGTGTCCATTAGCAAGATAATGTAATGGTGGATGACATAGTAGAGAGTCCTGTGAATCATTTTGCCTTCCCTTGTGTTAATTTCTAAGAGGCATATCAAGAGCTGTGTAAGAACTGAGGGTTTAGAGTGAGTGGGTTAAAGAGTGTGTCAGTGCTGAGATGCATCATTTTTTAAACTGTTAGGTGATGCAGTTTTCATTTCAGACTAAAATCAAGATGCTATTAAAATTCACATTGCCAGCATTATCCACACTGAAGTCTCAAAATGTTTTTCATTTGCTGCACCACTATAGTTTTGCTAGGCAGAAAAAAAGTTTTATATATTTTTAGTCTAATTTAGTAAGAAATGATTTCTCTGTGAGAGTTTCAAGAAAGTAATAGTAAATCTCACCTCCATATTCCATTTCTAGTGTACTTGAATAATGCAGGAGTTTCTCTAAATCAGATGTTGTATGGCAACCCAAGTAGTTTTTGTTCACATAGACTAGTGGTTCCCAACCTTTTCTATGCCCCCCTAGAAAATGTTTGATTGATTTATGTTTGCACCCCCTACAACAGTAATATCCATCCATCCATCCATTATCCAACCAGCTATATCCTAACTACAGGGTCATGGGGGTCTGCTGGAGCCAATCCCAGCCAACACAGGGTGCAACAACAGTAATATCACATTTGAAAATTAAGAAGTCAAATTTCTAATTTTTGAACCACAAATTGAATCACATAGAGTGCTGCAGGAGAACAAACCAAACTCAAAAAATAAGATTTTAACTCGATGCATAAAATTTAAATATAAATAAATTTACCTTTATAAATCTCAATAATCTTGTAAATGTGTCCCCTGTAAAGCTTATATCCAGGGATTGGGGCATCCCGCAAAGTATCAGTTGTCGTCATAAGTCGTAAATGTAATGTCTGTATCAGCGGCTGAAACAAAGTTTGTTACTGTTAAAGACTAAAAAACACAACAGAAGAGGTGAAGGTTGATTTTTATGGATGTATGCATGACAGTTTACAGACTGGATTCTCATTTTGTCCTCCTCTGATTTATCCTGGTTTGTATTATCATGTAATATGTCTTGTCATCAGCAATTGTTTTATCTTTTTGTTTGCCACGTAAATCGCTTCACAGTGGTGTCAGCAGAGAAATGTCCTTTACTGAAAAAGTTAGGTTGATTACCTAAGATCTCTATGAATATGTTTTGTGTAAGAGTGAAAGTTTTACAATATTTTTTTTTTTTTTTTCTCCCAGTTGATGAAATAGAAATCAGAGGAAATATCAACAACAACAACAACAATAATAATAATAAAGAAAACAAGCCTAAAGATGATGATGATGATGATGAAGGTTGGTTAAAATATTTTCAAATGATTAGATGGAGTTAAAGTTTTGATTTGAACTTTCTAAGTTCTCTATTATTACTGAATAACCATGTAGTATTTGACACCAACTATTTTATCATTTTACAATTTCTATGATTTTCTTCATAAGGTTAGAAGAGTGAGCACAATCAACACAGCCATTCCTCATTAGTGCTCCATGGATCACCTACACTCACAAGGAGTATAAAAGGTCTGAATAGGAAAGGAAAAGTAGAAGAAGGGATTTTTAGCACTTATCAGTGTATTATTTACTACTACACACAAAACTGGGTATTAACAAAGGTGTCCAGTCCTGTGAAAAAGTAAGTACACCCCATCAAAATTGTGGACTTTTCCAACATATTTGAACAGGTAAACATTAGATCTTCATGCTAACAGTACCTACAGAAAGAAGGTGATATACTTGAATAAAAACACAATGAAATTTACTTTTTAAAAAATCTATTCAACAAAAATATCAATATATGCAGTGGTCTACTGGGGAAAAACTAAGTACACCCTGTGACCTTAGAAGCTCGTATTGCCCCCTTTAGCAGAAATGACTTAGTGTAGGTGTTTTGCATAACTTCAGCTGCAAGATGTTTATGGCTTTTCTTGCTTTTGAAACTTGCCTGTTTCATATCCTCCCCAACATTTCAATAGGACTCATATTGTATCTAGCCTATAACCTTTAAATTCTTTTTTTAGCCATTTCTTGGTAGAGTTTCTAGTGTGCCTTGAATCCTTATCATTTTGAAAGTCCATTTCTGGTTAAAGTTCATCTTTCAGACTCACATTCTCCAAAAACACACTTTGATATGATGCAGAATTTATAGTTGATTTGATGACTGCAAACTCCCCAAACAGAACATTTTCATGACTGTGCAGTAGAACCTTGGAACACGAATGTCATTTGATTTTTTTTTTTTTACCCCAACCTCTAACAAAAACTCAGAACACGAACATCCAGCTAAAACTTGTACGGATCAAGGTGCGGCCATGAGGAGCTGAGACAAAGCCTACATACTGTATGCTGTATATGCCTGTGACTCAGCCTCAGTATCGCCATAGATCTCCTGTTGTAAAGATGTGCTGAAACTGTGTTCTCTGTGAACGTATTATTTATTTACCATGGCCCCAAGAAAGTTAGCAGTGAGAGTAGCAAAGTAAAGAGGAAGCTCATACTTGTTACAATTGAGCTAAAAAATTAAATTCTGTAATAATGAAACAAGAAAGTAGTTCATGTGTGTTGACTCTTGCCGAAGAGTAAGGGATAGACAAGTCAACGACAAGCACATTTTTGAAAAATAAAGACGCAATTAAATTATATTGCAGTTAAATTGTCATTTCTATTTGTTATATGTGTTTATATCTTCTGTGCATTGATTTCAGTGGTTTTAAAATGATTTTTATTGTAGTTATGTACATATATAGGTATAAATAAGCAGTCATTTTGAGGGTCTGGAAAAGATCAATCCCATTTACATTATTCCTTATGGAGAAATTCGATTCAAAACTCGACCAAACTGAAACTCAACCAGCCTTATGGAATGGATTGTTTATTTTCCGAGGTACCACTGTTACTTCACAGACGGTATGAGGTTCTTCTCCTGAAATGCTGTCTTCAGTTTGCATCAGCCTTGTTGACTGTTTCTGTGGCTAAAAAACTCT
Organism: Erpetoichthys calabaricus; assembly: GCF_900747795.2. Taxonomy (NCBI): domain Eukaryota; kingdom Metazoa; phylum Chordata; class Cladistia; order Polypteriformes; family Polypteridae; genus Erpetoichthys; species Erpetoichthys calabaricus. Next base: position 101,809,445 of record NC_041401.2, read on the forward strand.
TTAAATTATCTGCCCAGAGCACATTGTTCCAGAAGGCCTAGTCTTTGTCGATATGTACATTGCCAAAGTGGAGTCTTGATTTAATGTTCTTTTTGGACAGCAAGGACATTTTCCTGGCACACCTTCCATGCAGTTTAAACTTGTGCAATCTCTATCTGATTGCACTTGTAACATCAGCAAGAGTAACCTACAGATCCTGTGATGACATTTTAGTGTTCATGGACACTTCTTTTAGGATTAAATTGTCAGCTCTTGGGCTGAATTTGCTGGACGGACTAGAACTGGACAAATTCGCAATAATTTGAAATCTATGTCACTTGTAGTTTATTCTCCTTACAGTGGAATTATTTAATTCAAATAATGTGGTGATCTATTTAAATCCCTTGTCAGACTCATAGGCATCCACAGCATTGTTCTGAGATCCTTAGAAAGCTCTTCTAATCTTGGCATGATGACATTAGATATGTCAATAGTAAGAAGAACACCAGACCCTAAGCATCTGCAGTTTAAATAAGGCACGTTCCACCTTCATACTCTCTAAGAATGTTCTAATCATTGGCACCTAATCTGGAACACGTGATTCTAATTTTGTGGATTTGAAGTGGTGATAAATGTAGGGGTTAGGCTTAGGGTTAGGGTTAGGGTTACTTCTTTCACGTGACAATTTTTCATTTGTGGTAATTTATATTATGAGAATAAATTCATCATGCCAATCTTATGTGCCAGTTGTTCAAGTATATCACCTTTCTCTGTTGGCACTGTTTGCATGAAGATCACCTGATGAAATACGTTGAAAATGTCCACAGTTTCCATGAGGCGTACAGTACTTACTTTTTTTTACATGACTGGAACATCCTGTTTTGCAGAGTGTGAGTGGATAGAGATCTCACAATGTACAGAATGCTTTTAGACAGCTAACTGGAAGAATTGGGAACATGGGCCACAGAGAACTATCAAGTGGCAAAACAGAATGCTGCAAGCAGGGGAAAGTGGCAGTCAATGCAATCTAAGACTCTGCACAGTTATCAAAAAAGCCCATAGAAATGACATCAGTCATATTCCAAAAACAAATGCATGAAAAATATAAGTAAATTTAGCATGTATGCTAATCATAGGAATGATATGACTTTTGAACTCATCACTAGGTAAAGCAAGATTTCTAAGTTCAGAATTTAGTGAAACCCACAATACGAAAGGTGGAACAAGAATTTAAGAACAATCAAATTGAAAAAGAGAAGGAAACAAATATGTGATCACTGTGATTAATTTGCGGTTACTTTTATTCAGATTCTGTCTCACTTAACCATACTGACCTGAAAAACAGTATCTTTTTGCATTCCTGCATTAAGAAACTATTGGAAATTTGTTTTTATCTGGTATTGATAAAGGTGATCCTATATAAATATTTTTGTCTCCTTTTTAGTTTTTCCACCTTTTTTTCGCATGTGGTATATTTGGCTTGTTTGAAAGCTGTGCCACATTAAGGCTATTATCAGACGTGACAATTTATACATATTTAGCCACTCCTCCCATTTACAGGTTTTCTTGGCCATGCCTTTCCCATTTATTAAATGTTGATATTTAACAAAGCTGCTGGTCTTCATTCATGGCTCAGCCATTTAACACTATGCCTTTAACTTCAGTGCCTTTTTCAAACCCAATATTCCTGTTCCTTTTAAAAATCTTGTTATATTCTTCGTTTGCACTTTTCAAAATTAATTGTTTAATTTTTTGAATTTATCCTGGCCTGCTATGTGTATTTGTTTAGTTTTATCAATTTACCTGCAAACCATGTTCTGTTTCAATTATCTCCTCTCAGCTTATGGCTGCCCATCTACTTAATATGCGGCTATCTTTAAATAATAATGTTACCAATCACTCACACCATTACAGTCACAACTGAAATCCATCTGAAATGGTCATAATGTGTTGTGAACATGCAGCTCAGTCTGAGAGCTCTGAATTTAATAACAAGGGGCCTCATGTATAAACGGTGCGTACTCACAAAAATGTTGCGTAAGCCTGTTTCCACACTCAAATCGCGATGTATAAAACCTAAACTTGGTGTAAAGCCATGCACATTTTCACAGTAGCTCCAACCCTGGTGTATGCAAGTTCTCCGCTCGGTTTTGCAAACTGGCGGCACACAGCGTCAAAGCAGTGCTTTTGCTCCAGTGTGGTTTCCCTTTCTTTTTAGATCCACATCCCTGACGTGGCTTTATCAAATACACTGAAATTAACCGCATATTGTTTAGTAGTTTAAGGCATCTGATTGTAATTAACATGTAACAACATAATGGTCCACGGAATGGCCAAACTATTCCAAATACCATAGCTGTTTTAGCGTTGTTACTGTCACTGCACCTTCTTCTACTTTCAGCTGCTCCCATTAGGGGTTGCCACAGCGGATCATCTTTTTCCATATTACTCTCACTGCACCACTCGGAGCAGCTGATCGGAAGGAGAATTATCAGTATACAGCATCAAGCACACGCTGCCTCAGAAATGCTGCCTATTTGAACTGCTCTCATCTGACAAACACTTCAGAGCCTTTCCGGTTCGGACTTCGCGGTTCACAAACAGTTTCATCCCAAGAACTATACACGCACTCAGTCAGTCTATCAAGTGCTCCTTGTAGAACTGTTTGTACTTGCAAGTTACTGTGAGGTAATTTTACTTATGGTACAGTTATAATATTGCACAACCTGAGCCACTTTATAAAGCGCGTATTTACATATGATGACAATATCATTTTTAAGATGAAATGCAGCAAAATATATTTATTACATTATACAGATAAAATGTTAACGTCATTTAAATAATCTATATTGTTAATAATTAAACATGTGAGGACACGGTGTCACAGCGCTAGTGACAAACTGGCGCCCCGATTATTCCTGCCTCACGCTGTATTCTTGCTGGGGCTAGCACAACACTGGAAAGAACAGATGGGGATAGAATAATTAAACATGTACTACAAAGATATTTCAATGTTCCTTAAAAGTTTTGAAGAATCGGCGTTCTAAGCTTACAGATGGCTTAACATCTATTACAGAGCTGATTGTGTGGAGGTTGGTTACTTGGAGAAAGAAAAGGAAGGACAGGAATTGGGGGTTAGTATGTTTGAAAGACACAGTACTGCTGCAATAAATGATTTCATCGAAGGTCACGCACAGCGCAGCAGGCATCTTGTGTGAGGCAGGAACAATCTGTGGACAAGGCGCCTGCTCGTCACTATCACTGCACCACCGGGTTCCCATGTTTAATAACATGCTTTAATTCCTATCATCATGAAAATTATATCAAGTATACATCTCAGTATTTTAATTATTCAGAGAGCTGTAATATCACTAATGTAATGGATTCTGTGTCCTGTTGGAGGAAGAGAAAGCCCGTTTAAGAAGCATGTAGTGATTCACACACATACTGTAGAGCACATAGAAAAACACATAAAAAACAAAGCATTTAACGTGATACTTTAGTTACGATGGGATTTGAGAAATTAGTAAATTAAACAATTTAAAGATGAAGTTTATGATGTTCTTCTTTAATGACAAAATAAACTACGTGATTGAAGTAGAAATTTCAAGATTAAAGTTGGCATTTCGGGCTTTTTTCTCACGTGTGTCCTTATTTTTTTTTCTTTTCTCTGTACCCTAATAAGTTTTCATATGACAGTCAGACGGTGGGCTATAACTTGCCTTTTCTGACCGCTTCTTTTTTATTTCGGGCACTGTGCGACTTTGTGAACTTGAACTTTCGAGTTTCTCCAACACTCTGTCACTCGATCAAGTTTCTTTTGTTGATTATATCACTGTTTAAACCAGCAAATAGTATGTTTTTCCTTGCCTCCACTTGGTATTCACTGAAATTCTTCTATTTTCCCCCATGCTTTTGCCATTGTCTTTTCACAGATGGCTGAGCTTAAGGGCTATTTATATTGATTTGCATATTCAAAGAGGCGCAATTCTGGGAGGAACTGGAGCGGGACAGCAGGCGCATGCACGAGCGTTACTTTTCACGCTGACTGGGATTTATGTAGCGGAAGAACGTGGAAGTTGGCGAACGCACAGATTTATGCATCTGGATTTTTTTGTGCATACGAACATTTCCGCTTTTGTCCATACACCATGTTATAGTGTGAATTCTACGCATGGCATTATACATGAGGCCACAGTGGCCACAGCCATGTTGTCTGTAGCAATGGTGTTGTTGCCAGTCACGTAACGTGGTGGTCATTCTCTCACTTTTCTCTACCTATTAAATAATCTTGCAGCTTTCAGTTTCTCCATATTTCATTGTTTTCTGATTGGAAAGTACAGCATATACTGTACATGCATCGACAATTTATATACTTTATATTTGTTTTTCTGATGGTGGGATTTAAGGATTTGTTGTGGCATTTCTAGATTATTTGAATACTAATTTTCTTTTGTGAGAATTTCCAGTTTTGCATTTCTCATTTGCACCAAATAAAAGATGTTTTACACCTAGTGCAATATTGTTCATTGTGCTTTCACAATTTTTTACTGCTAGACATTTTTCCATTCCTAAATTGCTATTTTACACATTTTTAATTTAATCTTTGTTGTAATTTCTAGATACTGTTCATATTTTTATCATTTCAATGTGTCCTGTTACTTTGTTTTTTCTCATTATATAATTAAGAACATTTATTTATCTCTGTTACTGCTTATCTATTTGTGATGTCCCAGGTGCCCACAGCCATGGGCATCTTCTGTTTCCCAGGACATTGATAGTCATAAACAAGGATGGACTGGGCAAGTAAGGCCACGACAGGTTTTGAGGAGCCAAAGTGTGTAGTGCAAGTATATTCAAATCAACAGTGTCCATAAGTGCGGTGCCAAGGTCTACATCAATAAATAAGCCAAAACAATAGTACATTGGGCAAGATAAAACAAAACTCATAAATGCAATACATAAATAAAAACCAAGTATAAAATCAAAGTCAGAATCAGCTTTCCAGTCCCCAATGTTTATCTCTCGTGTCTCCCCTGCTCACCCTTCGGGCTGAACAAGGTTGAAACACAACTGAATGTAGTCCACAGTTTGGCTCTCATCCCAGCCACCACTGCCAGTACCAGTTCTGACCCACCAAGCTCATCTCCCTCATCCTGCCACCTCTGTTGGTCACGGCAGGCCTCTGGAGCCATCAATTGCTCCTGCTCCACAGCTCAACAGGAGGGATTCGCCCCAGGATCTTCCTAACATCAGCAGTGGCTTGACTGCCCATTTCTGATTTCTCCTTTCAGTTTTTCCTTATTCCACTCTTCCTTTCCTGCTCATACCTTTTAGACTCCTTGTGAGTACGAGTGCATTAGATGATTAATGGAGTACTAATGAGGGATGGCTGTGCCGACTGCACTCATGCATGTGAATGATCAATCAGCCAATTCCCCAATAAACACTTCACGGCCACATGGCTTTGCTTCCATACATGCGTACACTTACAATGTTTCAGTTACACCCTTTTCAAAAAACCTTGCAACATCTATGGTTTTCTGAACACACCACGGACCCCGGGCACACTTCACCACACTATTGTTCACTATTTCTCAATTTAATTACAATTTGTAAAAAAAATATATTTTTGTGATTCATGTTCTTTATATGTATTGTGTTTGGGTTATTAGCTTAAAGTCTTGGATTTGTTAAAATTGTCACTCAGTTTTAATGTGCACCTCATTGAACTTGTAAGACATTGCATAGTGGGTCCTTAGTGATCTGGATCTTATGAGAACGGGCTTCTTCTTCTCTGGGGGAGAACACCACACCACACCTTCCCTGCACGTGTGATCACTCTCATAACATAAGTTTTGGCAGAACTCACTTGTTGCTTATTTAAGGATCTTCATGGATGGTGCAGTCTTGACAGACAAACAATGCAATACAGTAATCCCTCCTCGATCGCGGGGGTTGCGTTCCAGAAACCCCCACAAAAGGTGAAAATCCGCGAAGTAGAAACCATATGTTTATATGGTTATTTTTATATTGTCATGCTTGGGTCACAGATTTGCACAGAAACACAGGAGGTTGTAGAGAGGCAGGAGCTTTAATCAAACACTGCAAACAAACATTTGTCTCTTTTTCAAAAGTTTAAACTGTGCTCCATGACAAGACAGAGATGACAGTTCCGTCTCACAATTAAAAGAATGCAATCATATCTTCCTCTTCAAAGGAGTGCGCGTCAGGAGCAGAGAATGTCAGAGAGAGAGAGAGAGAAAAAAAGCAAACAATCAAAAATCAATAGGGCTGTTTGGCTTTTAAGTATGCGAAGCACCGCCGGACAAAGCAGCTGCAAGGAAGAGAGCAATGTGAAGGTAGTCTTTCAGCATTTTTTAGAGGAGCGTCCGTATCCTCTAGGTCAGTGTGCGAACAGCCCCTCTGCTCACACCCCCTCGGTCAGGAGCTGAGAATGTCAGAGAGAGTGAGAGAGACAGAGAAAAACAAACAATCAAAAATCAATACGTGCCGTTTGAGCTTTTAAGTATGCGAAGCACCGTGCGGGAAGCATGTCGCTTGACAAAGCAGCTGCACGGAAGAGAGCAATGTGAAGATAATCTTTCAGCATTTTTAGACGAGCGTCCGTATCGTCTGGGGGTGCAAACAGCCTCCCTGCTCACACCCCCTCAGTCAGGAGCAGAGAATGTCAGAGCAAGAGAGAGAGAGAGAAAAGCAAACAATCAAAAATCAGTACGTGTTGTTTGATCTTTTAAGTATGCGAAGCACCGTGCGGGAAGCATATCGCTTGACAAAACAGCCACATGTAAGCCCAGCAAGGAAGGGAGCAGTGTGAAGGTAATCTTTCAGCGTTTTTTGAGGAGCGGCTGTATCCTCTAGGGGTGCTCATAATATATTTGAGGAGTTTTATTTAATACGTAATACGCGCACTGGTTGGGTAGCTTCTCAGCCATCTGCCAATAGCGTCCCTTGTATGAAATCAACTGGGCAAACCAACTGAGGAAGCATGTACCAGAAATTAAAAGACCCATTGTTCGCAGAAATCCGCGAACCAGCAAAAAATCTGCAATATATATTTAAATATGCTTACATATAAAATCCGCGATAGAGTGAAGCCGCGAAAGTCAAAGCGCGAAATAGCGAGGGATTACTGTACTGTATTTGGTTGCTTTATTTTGTTGACCTCACATCTCTACCTACGTAAATTTACACAATGTTGAGTAAATCAGAGCAGTGTTGTAATGCCATTTAAACTTTAAAAGCCATTATGGAAATGAAATACTGGAAGAGACAAGTTTTTATTTAAAAACTAAGTAGGGTAAAATTGTAAAATATATATTAAACTGAAATAATAGGGAAACAGAACTTTCATATGGTATTCCAAAGATAACTTTTTTTCTCAATGTACAGAAACCTAAATTATGTTTTGGAAAATTTCATTGGTGGCTATGAAAATAAACAACAACATTGTTATGCATGAAAATGTTCTAATTGTGTCTTATTAATTCTTTTGTTTTAATTAAGATTGGACAGAAATTGCTTTTGTTATGGATGGGTCTGGAAGCATTGAAAAAGAAGATTTTCAAAAGGCAAAAGACTTTATTAAAAATATGATGAGTAAGATTTGGGAAAACTGCTTTTTGGTAAGTTAATTCAGTTACTGTTATTTCATTCTATTCTACACTAAGGTCCTTCTGTATTGACAAGCTCCTCACTCTGTCATGCAGGACCTTTAATTTGGCCATTTGTATTTACAGTCTTATTCTGTTACCCACTAACCATAGGTTGTACCAATAGGTTAGCATGAGGAACCTCTATCAGGCTGTTGGCAGCTTATTCTGCGGACTTAGCTCCCATTTCACCACTATTGGTACACCTTTAAGAAAACTGCTGCTGCTACACAGATTCGATCTCATGATCACCTTTTCTCTTAGTCTTCCTTGGTACATTCCAACATTCACATTGATCAAGCTAAATTTAATAACAAGTATGCAAGCACAACTTTTGCTCCATAAATACAAGGACCAAATAGCATCCAGCATTAGCCCCAGAACATCATGTTCTTGTAGAGTTTTCCACAAAATACCTAAAGGTACATAATCATAAGCTTTTTGCAAGTCCATAGAGCACATATCAAATGGTCTGTATACTCTCATGATCACATAAGTGTATTTGTACAAGCAGGGGCGGCTTTAGGCATGTGCAAACTGTGCACCTGCACAGGGCCGCCAAATCCCAGGGGCCGCTATGCCAATATATATTGAATATAAAACAGAAAGAGAAAATAACGACACAGCTGACGACAATGTGACCGAAAAACATTGTGTTTCTTGTTAATTAGTATGCTGTATTTACTAATGTCACTAGAGTTGCAGCAGTAAGCTATATGTAGTATTATAACGTTCTACCGTAATGAGAATATCATGGGCCGCCACTTGGTTTTCAAGTTATGGACACGTGCATATAGAAGCGAAGCTAGTGCAAGTGGGCGTGTCGTCTTACAAGTTAATAAGATACCGTGCATAAGATACCATATTGACATTGGCGGGCGAAGGGGCCACCGATTCTTTCTCTGCCCAGGGCTGCCACGATCCTAGAGCCGCCCGTGGTACAAGGACAAAGAGATGAGCCACTTATATACAGTGAGGACAAAATACACATTACTCCTCCAAATTCTGAGGTTCAGACATCAGATGGAGTGTCCTTTCCACACCCCTGTTAGAGAAGGGCTTTGCAAAAGAGGCTGAAGAGTGTGGTAACTGAGTGATACCTCAGCTAATCAATTCCAGGACATCCTCACTTGTCGATTGGGTATTCCAGGTTTGTGCATCATGAGCAATATCCATCTGAGCCAGAACACCATTAAATGATGATCAGTTGACAATTCAGTGCCTCCCTTTATCTGGATGTCCAGAACTTGTGGCCTTAGATCAGACATGACTAGATGAATCAATCATTGATCTTTGGCTCAAAATAAACTTAGATACCAGGTAGGATTGTGGCCAACCTTGAGTTCAAAAATGATGATCATTATAGATAATCTTGACTAGCAAAGAAATCCAGAAACAATTTGCTGCTTGGATTCCAATCAGGCAGACAGGCTGTTCCTCCCAGCCATGTCATCTCAGTGATCTGCACCATTAAACATGTGAGCACTGAAGAGTTAGTAAGAGGTACTTTTTTCAGCACCTATCCAGACATCATACTGTAGCTCTAAGGATCACTGAGGTACATACACAAACCAAGGCTAAATAACTAATTTCAAAAACCAAAAGTGTAATTAGTGAAATTTACAATATGACATTTTTTCCATATTTTGTTAGGAATTGTTGGCATTTTAAATATCAAGGTTTTTTTGGAATATTTCATAATGAACAATATTCAGCACAAGGACCAGTACTCATTTTATTTATAATTTTTCAGATCTGTACTACTACAGCAAGTAATAATTATTTCATGTTTTTATTTTTATTTATTGTGTCACAGTGTAACTTTGCCGTGGTCCAATATGGAGCTGAGATTGTTACTGAGCTCTCACTGAAAGACAATAAGAACGCATCCTTCTGCCTCATTAAAGTTCAGGATATAGTGCAACTGGGAAAAGTTACTAAAACCGCATCTGCCATTCAACTTGTGCTGTAAGTAAAAAAAGAAAGCTGCCTACTGTCTATGTAACCGTCATGATCAGTTGTGTTAAGCTCTTATGCTATATTCCTGTGCTACTGGTGTTTTTAATGTTCCACTTACCCACAAATTTAAAATTTGTGTTTAGTTCTGAAATCTTGAAGTGGAAACTGAATAGAAGCAGAAGATCCCCCCCCCCAGCCCAATTCACAGTGGCCGATTCAGTTAGTAACTGACTACGCCGCCTTGGAAGCTGTGCCAAAGGAAAGTTTCAGTTTAGGTGAATCCCCACCAAGGTATTCCCCTGTACATGGTTCATTTAAGAAAATATAACGTACACTTCAAAAAGCATTTGAAAAGAACATTCAAAACGTGGTTAACCTCCTTAGCGTTAACCCCAAACATTTCTCGAGTTTGGAGTTCTATGTAAGTTTGGTTATTCTTGAGTCTTACTAAGGTTAATCTGTTATGATGAGATATAGAGCATTAACCTCAAACAATGCTCTAAAAAGTATTTTACTACCATCTTGTGGATGAAATTATGTAATTTTGCAAAAAAAATCAATAATTTTTCTGCGCATTCTGCCACACTATAGTAACTCATCAATATTTATGAGTGGGGCAGAGCCTTTAACTAAAAAACACAATAGTTTTTAATTGAAAGCTGTAAATCCAGCTTTAAAACAAACTGAATCTGATCCATTAGTTGAATCAAAAAGTAGTGATGACGATGTAAATTGGTCATCATACATTGTCGCTGATAGAGAACCCAATGCATATGACACCGAACAGCCCTGTGGATAAAAAAAAATAAACCTTGAGTCAGCTAGGCAATTAGCTTTGCACCAGTTTAATTTTTACTTGACAAGTAATAATAAATTGTGATTATTTGGTCACAAAAGCTTAAAGATGTAATTATTTAGTAAAATAATGTAAAAATGTTTCATTTTTTTGTTTTCTGTGCAAAATGAAAATGTGTGCAGAGTTTGAAAAAAACAAATACCCTGTATGTCCTGCCTAGTACATTACAGAAAATATGTTGTGATAATAAACTGCACAGTTGTTGCTGGGGGCAAAAGAGGCACCAAAATAAACAAAAGAATGATTTGACAAAAGTCAGAGGGAAAGTACAATACCTACACTCTTAATGGAAATCCATCTTAACATTGCTGTGTGTGGGAAGATAGGGGTTCTGCTATTTTGTGCTGCCTTATCACATCTGCCAAAGGCAAGAAAAGTAGCCTATAGATCATGCTTCATATCAGATTTTGCTGCCTTCACATACAGCAACAGAAAATGTGTATGGCCAGAATTAGAAATAGAAAAATGAGGGAAAAATGGTTGAAAAGTGTATGTTTGTAATTAATACGTGTAAAAGATTTTTTTTAAATTGGTATTTGTAAAATTGATTTAAATAAGTGTGGCAACGGTGACAGATTAAATGTGTCAGATTTGCTAAATATATATTTTGACCCATGGTTTAACTGTTTTAAATCATCTTTAAAACCAAAGATAAGACAATACACTCAGCAAGTATGTAAGTTTATCAGTGTGTTCAAAATGTCAAGTCATTTGTCTGTCCACATGTAACAACTCAGCTCCCAGTGACCAATTTTGTGGAAATTTGGCACACTTATTCTTCAAGGAATTTTTTGTTACGGTTCCGTTTTTGTTCTGATATCTTGAATGCAGTGTGTATTGTGCATTTGTAAAGTTTAAAAATCTGCCATTAAAAAGCACTGGTTGAATTTGCGATTTTAACTAATTTGTTCATTGTTTCAGTTTTACATTGAAAGCCATTACAGTAATGTGCCGACTTGTGGCTCCATTTCAACCTGGACATTTATCTGTATGTCATATTGGGCATATGTCAGTTACAAAGTACACAGATCATTGCAATTGAGACTCTGTGGGTCTGGTGTGGGTCACCGATAGGCATACTTTAACTGCCAGTACAGAGTAGCACAAACTTGTCCGCATTTGGCAGTGATTCTTGTATGTCATTGGTTTGCGAGTGGGTCACAGTAGGTCACCTAAGTAATCAACACCACTGCGCAATATGCTTATCTATTACTACGTGAGCTCGTTTTACTAAGGTGGACCCCTGTGGGTTGTCAATGAATTTAAAAATGCAGTGCAGGCTGAATGCATAAGAATTAGCCATGTTGAGCAGGGCCGATGAAAACAAACATTAAAGCGCCCTCCAAGAATCAGAAAATATTTGAGACCCTGTGAAATAATAATATTAAAAACAAAAATTTGTATTACTATGACTAGATTTGGCAATTTCTAGAACATTATTACCCTATTATTTTCCTATAGCCTTTAGCCGTAAGTACAAATTACCTCAACTCGGTCCGCTGTAAATCAACCAGATGTTCACAGTAGCACTGTCCTCTCCAAACAGAAAATGGAGAAAACAGAAGCACAGAATTATTTGAACGGCAACGAAGTATGGAAATTTGACTTTACAATGGCACTACTAGCATGAAGTCAGCCCTGCATGTGCTCTTGTGGTTTGGAAGTACTTTTCCAGTGACAGAAAATAGAGAGACAAGTCAAGAGGCTTTGGCAAGTGTTCAGTAGAATGTTAGGCTGGTGGGTGACATCATATAGCCTCAAGCAAGGAGAGCTGGGATCATGTTGACTTTCTAAGTCTGAGGACTGGCTATAAGAATCCAAATCATTACCCGCCAGTCCAGTATTTGGCATCACATTGTCTGTGACTGGGAAGAATAGGGCCCTGTTGTCTGGTTCAAAGCAGGCAATGTAGAAAATGTCTGAGAGAAGTTATCAATTTAAAGACAGCATTGGGTTTAAGGGCTCTAGAACATCAGGGGGTCTCAAGGCAGAATTCAAGCCTGGTGCCTTATATAGTTGAAGCAGATATGCCAAATGGGTAAGCCTTGATAACAATACGTTAAAATTCAAGTCATTAAAATCTGTTTTGAAGTGTAGGTGTTAAATTAAACTGAAACTAGCAAAACAGTAGCCTAAAATGGACACAGTTTCTAACTTGAAGAAATGTGTTATGCATAATAAGGCTTTTCTATGCTGAAATAATAAATCATCAGCCTTGAAGTTTACAAAAACTCGACATCTTTGATCAAAGGCATGATAGATGTACTGCATGTGTCTTGGTTTTGAAAAAAAAAGTCCAAATACAGCATTCTAGATTTATATTTAAGCATGTGTAATATGTTTTTTTAAATTTAGGAATGACACTTTCACTGAAGAAAAAGGATCAAAACCAAACTCAAAGAAATTTATTATTGTGCTGACCGATGGGGAAATATTTGAAGATCCACTGAAGCTGGAAGATGTCATGAACTCACCACTGATGGTCAATATCACCCGTTTTGCTATAGGGGTAGGACTTCAAATGTTTTATGTTTTGAAGATAGTCTATTCTTAAGAAATTATTGTTTTACTAAAATTTAATATGTATTGGAAGAGTTTTCTGAAATAAAATTTTTAAAATACTGCTTTTTAGAATTAAATATTTACATTTTTAAATTGGCAAATAAGTACAAATATGCAAAATTATAAAACTGACAGCATAGGTTCTTGTATGTTAATTGCGCCTGATAAAAAAAGATGGTTAAACAAGAGCATCTTTTAATGTTAGTGCACCTTCCATACACACGAGTATCATGTAAATGGTGTACATGAGAAAATTATGATACAAATTCAAAACAAATTCAAGATACCGTATATACTAACGTATAAGTCGGGTCTTGAAACCCAAAAAATCGATCATAAAATCAGATCCCAACTTATATGCCCATTCAAAAATGATAAAATGATAAATGTTTTTTTTTACATCTTCTTGCCTCCTCCAATCTTGCATCAGTTTCTCAGACACATCAAATTTTGTTGCAGCAGCACAGTTACCAATTTCTTTCACTACTTCAACAACGTTTAATTTAAAACCAGCTTTATATTTTATTCTGATCGAACGCTCCATTGTAGATAAGGGGTGCTCTTACGATAAAGGTGTATGAGGGTGTGAGATACAAAAAACACAAATCAGTGCAAACGTTGCTTTGGAATAGTTTGGGTATTACCGTGTAGTCACATAGGCACAATAGAGTGAGAGAGGTTAGGAGCACCCTCATTGAAAGTCGTTACTCTCTCAGGTGGGCGTTAGCATATCATAATCGTTTGAACCAATAGCATGAGTTTTCCATATTCGACTTATACGACCGACATTATAAAATACCAGAAATTATACAGTAAAATCAAGTCCCGACTTATCCACGGGAGAACTTATCCACGAGTGTATACGGTAGATACTGACTCAGAATGCTTACTTGACATAGACTTATGGTTCTCCACTGCTACTAGAGTTTATATTTATATTTCCTAACAAACCAGTAAGCCTTGTTTTTATTTTTGCACTTCCACACTCAGAAAAAAGAGCTGTGAATTTTTGTTTTAATTTTTTGAGTTGTGTCAATATCTCTCTATTATAAAAAAAAAATCCTACAGAAAGACTAGGGATACGAGACGTGATCTTCATGTGATGATCACGGAAAACACTTAAAAGACCCGCGAGATGAAAGAGATTGGCCACGGAACATCTCGTGAGGACCTTAAACATGAGACTTTGTGCCAAGAGATTGACCCAGGACAGTCTTGCGGGGACATAGAACATGAGATTCTTGCAAGACACGCTCTACTTACAACCAATATCAAATAAGACCTTGAGCAGCAAAACTCTCCGTCGTGTCAAGGCTTTGAGCACACACAGATCCAGGGCTCTCAGCACATATAAAGCGTATAAGGACAATACGTTATAGATAAAATGTTGACGACTAAGTGAAGAAGAAGAGCAGCACGGAGAAAAGAGACTCAAAAGCATTGGAGAGAAAAAAATGCAAAAAAGAAAAAGAATAATCGAGGTGCAAATTCAGAAAATAAGGAAGTAATAATCAGCCCAGACAGAACAAGTGGAATTGAAAAAAAAGCATGTCCAATCGGGCTCAGAATTAAAAGACAAAGAGTAAAAGACAAAGTAGAACTTCATAAAAACGTTCAAAAACGTTGGCGCTATACACATGAAGAGCAGGTTAGTGATTATGAAAGCAGTGGAATTCGAAAGGCTCAGAAAAAAAACGATGGCGTGATACACATGCAGAGAAAGGTAAAGAATATGAAAGCAGTAAAATTCGAAAGTATTGTAGCGTCCCAGGCAGGTTGAAACCTTATTTTTTTGAGTGACTGCTAGATTCGATTGAGGGAGGGTGGAGTACAGCACGGAAGACTGACAGCGGGGTATTGATTGATACGGTAAGGGGGGGGGGGGGGGGGGTTGGGATGGGAGGAGGGGGTTGGAGAGAGTGCTGGAAGGTAGTGTTTGGGGTTACGAAGTCGGCGTTCTTTTTCTAAATTGTTCAAGTAAAACTTTTGTGAGACTTTACTACATCGGTTTGGTTTTTTTTTTTTACTGCTTCTCTTTTCGAGCCGGACACGGAGGTCGCTACAGAATCAAAAAAGATAGTAAAGATCGCATTAGCACAAACAAAAGGAAAATAATCATCATGGACCAGGTGTAAAAAATAGCAGGACAAAGCGGAGTCAGAAATAGAAGACAAAGAGTAGAAAACAAAGTAAAACGTCATAAAGAGGTTAAAAAACAAGGGGGCCTAACACATGCAGAGCAGGTTAGAGATAATGAAAACAGTGGAATTCAAAAGACTCAAAAAAACGTAGGTGCGAAGCACATGCAGAGCAAGATACAGAATATGAAAGCAGAAAAAAACAAAAGTGTCAAAACAAAGTAAACATCGCATTAGCGCAAACAAAGAGAAATTATTACTCGGAGAAATAACGAAAAGGCGAATAGAGATCGAATATATGGTGATATGTCTGAAGTATGTAAATATTGTACGACTTTGAAGTTTAAGTCAGAGAATTTCAAAAACGGGGTTTACCTCACGTGCATTTATTGGTTACTTTACAAAAAAAATTATTAACTGCTGATGATGTAGATCGTTTTGTCTGTGCTGAAATTCCAAACAGAGAAACCTATCCTGAATTATGGTACAAAGTCATTAAACAAATGTCTTACGGACCTCATTTAAAAGATTCAGCATGTTGGGACTCTAAAGATTCCAAATACTGTTTTTACAGAAGTTCTGAAATAAAAGTGAAACTAATGAAATAGCAACAAGTCAAAGAAAAAAAAAATCTTAAAAGTATGTATCTGGAAAACTGGGGTGTTTGCTTTCTTTCTCAGGATGTACCAAACTATAGATTTTGCCACTCGTAATATTGTAGCAATTTCTCGGATGGGGGTTGGCAAGCGAAGTGAGCAGGGGGCAAAGCCCCCTAGTCTGTTACAAAATAATTCTATTATGTTTGCCCTGCCCTGTTCACATCCTACTTAATTTTATTTTATAATCATAGTACAAACCACATTGTAGGGAAATAAAAATTGGTATTGAATGGTCCATAGAGTACATCCATGTAAATCACACTTTAATTATACTGTGGGAAATCACTCAATGGAACAGTTTACAAAACAATACAGCTGATTGTACTGTACAAAAATATAGAATGAAGTATAATAAAATACATAACATTTGCTATGTACATGAGTAAATGTAGAGTAAAATGAACAGGTAACTGAATCAAATCACTTAGATAATAATTTGGAACAAGTGAAGTAAACAAGCTCGGACTGGCGCAGGGCTGGCTTAATGCCCCTGTTCGTGTCAATCTTTCCGTATCCAGGTGTGTGTGTGTGTCTGATTCTTTCATCATCAAGCGTATGCTCTGGTAGGGCAAACAAGCTGTCTGCTATCTTCACTTATGTATTTCTTTGAGCGTATGTGTGTGCACGCTTGTGTGTGCATACATGTATATTTAAATAAATTACATAATCGCAAATCTCTTGTGCAAAAATCCCAGGTTTATTAAATAAACCCTACAGCAGTCATCGTTGGACATAGGTTAAACTGTTTTGGAAGGATACGAGTATAAGTACTGGATCACACTGGACAAAAAAACAATAGGCCTGAAGCCTATAACAAGACAAACATGATACAACTTGTTTAAATGAGTTAGGTCAGTTTTTTTTTTAAGTTAGCATTGACATAATATCTCAGCATTTAGAGCAGATATCACGGAAAGCACTTGCTTTAAAATATCCTATCTTTGCTGGGATGTAGTCATCTAGGAGCTTTACACAATTCAAAGAAATACACCTTGCTTTTTGATGGTAATTTTAATTTTAAGATGTAAAAATCAATTTCAGTTTTACTCACACACTGACGTACAGACGCACATACAGACAACAGGCTAAAATCAACATTTCTCAACATTTATTGCATGATCAGAATGTGAAGTTAACTTGATTGCAAATTTTTGACTCCATCACCAATTTATATGGAAGCTAAAGAAGAGCCATGGAGCAAGTCAGGTTATCTTAGATAAGTATGCAACGGTTCTTCTTCCTGGTGGTGAATGCAGCTTATCCCATAAAACATTTGGTGGTTGTAGAAGAGCAGAATTTATAGATGTACTAGCATAAGTTTTAGGCAGGTGTGAAAACTGCTGTAAACAAAGAATGCTTTCAGAAATATAAATAATGATTGTTTATTGTTCTCAATTTACAAAATGCAAAGTGAGCGAACAAAAGAAAAATCTAAATCAAATCAATATTTGGTGTTACAGTGATCCCTCGCTATATCGCGCTTACACTTTCGCGGCTTCACTCCATTGCGGATTTTAATTGTAAGCATATCTAAATATATATCACGGATTTCTTGCTGGTTCGTGGATTTCTGCGGACAATGGGTCTTTTAATTTCTGGTACATGCTTCCTCAGTTGG
The DNA here is from genome assembly GCF_900747795.2 of Erpetoichthys calabaricus. NCBI lineage: Eukaryota > Metazoa > Chordata > Cladistia > Polypteriformes > Polypteridae > Erpetoichthys > Erpetoichthys calabaricus. The sequence continues at coordinate 101,826,889 of NC_041401.2, forward strand.
TTTGCCCAGTTGATTTCATACAAGGGACGCTACTGGCAGATGGCTGAGAAGCTACCCAACCAGAGCACGTATTACGTATCAAATAAAACTCCTCAATGATACACGATATGCTTCCCACATGGTGCTTCGCATACTTGAAAGCCCGAACAGCACGTATTGATTTTTGATTGTTTGCTTTTCTCTGTCTCTCTCACTCTCTCTGACATTCTCTGCTCCTGACGGAGGGGGTGTGAGCAGAGGGGCAGCTTGCACACTGGCCTAGAGGATACAGACGCTCCTCTAAAAAATGCTGAAAGACAACCTTCACATTGCTCCCTTCCTTGCAGCTGCTTTGTCCACCCGAACAGCCCTATTGTTTTTTGATTGTTTGCTTTTCTCTCTCTCTTTTCTCTCTCTCTCTCTGACATTCTCTGCTCCTGACGTGCACTCCTTTGAAGAGGAAGATATGTTTGCATTCTTTTAATTGTGAGATGGAACTGTCATCTCTGTCTTGTCATGGAGCACAGTTTAAACTTTTGACTAAAGGGTGTTATTTCATGTATAGAGGGCTCTAATAATGTTATATTTAATATTTAGAAGGCAGTGAACAGGTTTTCTATGCTCTAACTGCGAAAATATTCGATTTATAAAGAAAGAATCCTACTTCGCGGAAATTCATTTATCGCGGTAGAGTCTGGAACGGATTAACCGTGATAAAAGAGGGTTTACTGTACTACCTTTTGCCTTCAAACCAGCATCAATTCTTGTAGGTACACTTGCACAAAGTCAAGGATTTTGTAGGATTATAGTCAGGTGTATGATCAACCAATTATAACAAACAGGTGCTAATGATCATCAATGTCACACGTAGGTTGAAACACAGTCATTAACTGAAACAGAAACAGCTGTGTAGGAGGCTTAAAACTGGGTGAGGAACAGCCAAACTCTGCTACCAAGGTGAGGTTGTGGAAGACAGTTTCATGTCATGGCAAGACTGAGCACAGCAACAAGACACAAGGTAGTTATACTGCATCAGCAAGGTCTCTCCCAGACAAAGATTTCAAAGCAGACTGGGGTTTCAAGATGTGCTGTTCAAGCTCTTTTGAAGAAGCACAAAGAAACGGGCAACGTTGAGGATCATAGACGCAGTGGTCGGCCAAGGAAACTTAGTGCAGCAGATGAAAGACACATCAAGCTTATTACCCTTCGAAATCGGAAGATGTCCAGCAGTGCCATCAGCTCAGAACTGGCAGAAACCAGTGGGACCCAGGTACACCCATCTACTGTCCGGAGTAGTCTGGCCAGAAGTGGTCTTCATGGAAGAGTTGCAGCCAAAAAGCCTCTGACGTGGAAACAAGGCCAAGCGACTCAAGTATGCACGAAAACATAGGAACTAGGGTGCAGAAAAATGGCAGCAGGTGCTCTGGACTGATGAGTCAAAATTTGAAATATTTGGCTGTAGCAGAAGGCAATTTGTTCGTCGAAGGGCTGGAGAGCAGTACAATAATGAGTGTCTGCAGGCAACAGTGAAGCATGGTGGAGGTTTCTTGAATGTTTGGGGCTGCATTTCTGCAAATGGAGTTGGAGATTTGGTCAGGATTAATGGTGTTCTCAATGCTGAGAAATACAGGCAGATACTTATCCATCATGCAATACCATCAGGGAGGCGTATGATTGGCCCCAAATTTATTCTGCAGCAGGACAACGACCCCAAACATACAGCCAAAGTCATTAAGAACTATCTTCAGCGTAAAGAAGAACAAGAAGTCCTGGAAGTGATGGTATGGCCCCCACAGAGCCCTGATCTCAACATCATCGAGTGTGTCTGGGATTACATGAAGAGACGGAAGGATGTGAGGAAGCCTACATCCACAGAAGATCTGTGGTTAGTTCTCCAAGATGTTTGGAACAACCCTACCAGCCGAGTACCTTCAAAAACTGTGTGCAAGTGTACCTAGAAGAATTGATGCTGTTTTGAAGGCAAAGGGTGGTCACACCAAATATTGATTTGATTTAGATTTCTCTTTTGTTCATTCACTACATTTTGTTGATTGATGAAAATAAATGATTAACACTTTTAACACATTTTTGAAAGCATTCTTTGTTTACAGCATTTTTCACACCTGCCTCAAACTTTTGCACAGTACTGTATATATATATACATACATGTATATACATACAGTTAGGTCCATAAATATTTGGACAGAGACAACTTTTTTCTAATTTTGGTTCTGTACATTACCACAATGAATTTTAAATGAAACAACTCAGATGCAGTTGAAGTGCAGACTTTCAGCTTTAATTCAGTGGGGTGAACAAAACGATTGCATAAAAACGTGAGGCAACTAAAGCATTTTTTTTAACACAATCCCTTCATTTCAGGGGCTCAAAAGTAATTGGACAAATTAAATAACTGGAAATAAAATGTTCATTTCTAATACTTGATTGAAAACCCTTTGCTGGCAATGAGAGCCTGAAGTCTTGAACTCATGGACATCACCAGATGCTGGGTTTCCTCCTTTTTAATGCTCTGCCAGGCCTTTACTGCAGTGGCTTTCAGTTGCTGTTTGTTTGTGGGCCTTTCTGTCTGAAGTTTAGTCTTCAACAAGTGAAATGCATGCTCAATTGAGTTAAGATCAGGTGACTGACTTGGCCATTCAAGAATTTTCCACTTCTTTGCTTTAATAAACTCCTGGTTGCTTTGGCTGTATGTTTTGGGTCATTGTCCGTCTGTATCATGAAACGCTGCCCATTCAATTTGACTGCATTTAGCTGGAGTGGAGCAGACATATGTCTCTGAACACCTCAGAATTCATTCGGCTGCTTCTGTCCTGTGTCACATCATCAATAAACACTAGTGTCCCTGTGCCACTGGCAGCCATGCATGCCCAAGCCATCACACTGCCTCTACCATGTTTTACAGATGATGTGGTATGCTTTGGATAATGAGCTGTTCCATGCCTTCTCCATACTTTTTTTTGCCATCATTCTGGTAGAAGTTGATCTTGGTTTCATCTGTCCAAAGAATGTTTTTCCACAACTGTGCTGGCTTTTTAGATGTTCTTTAGCAAAGTCCAATCTAGCCTTTCTATTCTTGAGGCTTATGAGTGGCTTGCACCTTGCAGTGCACCCTCCATATTTACTTTCATGCAGTGTTCTCTTTATGGTAGACTTGGATATCGATACGCCTACCCCCTGGAGAGTGTTGTTCACTTGGTTTGCTGTTGTGAAGGGGTTTCTCTTCATCATGGAAATGATTCTGTGATCATCTACCACTGTTGTCTTCCGTGGACGTCCAGGTCTTTTTGCGTTGCTGAGTTCACCAGTGTTTGCTTTCTTTCTCAGGATGTACCAAACTGTAGATTTTGCCACTCGTAATATTGTAGCAATTTCTCGGATGGGTTTTTTCTGTTTTCGCAGCTTAAGGATGGCTTCTTTCACTTGCATGGAGAGCTCCTTTGACCGCATGTTGTCTGTTCACAGCAAAATCTTACACATGCAAGCACCATACCTCAAATAAACTCCAGGCCTTTTATCTTCTTAATTGATAATGACATAACGACGGACTTGCCCACACCTGCCCATGAAATAGCCTTTGAGTCAATTGTCCAATTACTTTTGAGCCCCTGAAATGAAGGGATTGTGTTAAAAAATGCTTTAGTTGCCTCACATTTTTATGTAATCATTTTGTTCACCCCACTGAATTAAAGCTGAAAGTGTGCACCTCAACTGCACCTGAGTTGTTTCATTTAAAATTGATTGTGGTAATGTACAGAAGCAAAATTAGAAAAAAGTTGTCTCTGTCCAAATATTTATGGACCTAACTGTATATTGTGAAAGATATAAAGGAAGAGACAACACTCTTATAAAGGTCTGGGGTTTTTCCTGCCCCGTATACTGTGAGGTCCGCTCGTCTAACGAAGACTTTGGCATACATATAAATGAATACAGCCAGGACAACATGTTAGTACAACAGGCGGATTTATATAACAGACGGACAGGAAATTAGGTACAAGGGATGATACAAAAATCCAGGAGACGTCTCGGTGGTGTAGAAGTGTGGAGCCGGAAGTAATGTCATCAGAATGGGATGGGGGTGTGCTTGTAATCACAGAAGGGAACTCGAGTGCGTGACTTCTTATGGGTTTGTTTGCTCTTCAGTTTTCCTGCTAAACAAAAGAGAGAGGAGTTAGCATTCTGTTCCAAACCTATTCCCTGGGGAGTATCACGCTCCATTAGTGCTGGGAGGTATACCGTTTCATACCGAAAACTGTTTTTTATTTCTGTTATGATATGGATTTTTCGTATACCGCAATACCGGTTTAAATAGCCTCAACAATGTTCAAAATGTGGCGCAGCGGGAAACTGTTTAAGGGGGGACCTTTTTCACTGCTACATCGCTAAACATGCATTCAACAGAGTACATGTGTTAGTGGAGGTATTGTGCGGTGAAAATGGACAGAGAACATTCAGAAACTGAAGCTGTAGCAGACGATAAAGTTGAACATGATAACACAGAAGAACTTTTGCCGAAAAAAGGAGCCGTGTCTGTTGTCTGGAGATACTTTGTTTTTAAAAGGTCGGATGTGGACCAAACAACTATTTACTGCAAATGCTGTCGAGCTAAAGTTGTCACCAGAGGCAGAATCACAAGCAAATTGCTGCACCACCTTAGCCGCAAACATGCCTTGGAGTACCATGAATTTATGGAACTAAGATTGGCACCCTCCACGTCCTCAGGTAAAACTGAAAAAGGCTAGAGGACATCTGAGTCAGACATCACTTGTAGACGCGTTTGCTAGAGGTACTACCTACAACAAAAAAAGCAAGCGGTGGATCAAGATAACCAATGCCATTACAATCCATATAACTAATGTGTTAGTGGACAGACATTGTTAACATTAACAGAAAGTGTAGTTGGTTTACAAAAAATATTTACTATTTATTCCTTTTCTAAGACATGTTCAGTGCAATAGAACTATTGACAAGCACCTCTAGATATTTTACTAAGTCTAAATGCCTCTTTGGATGGTTGAAAATATGTTGTCAAAATTTTAGTTTAAGTTATTTGCAAATTTGTTCAATAAAAAGGTTCTATATTCATTAAAATGTTTTTTTGTACAATGTACAATTCTCATGACAGTGGAATAGGTTATTCTTAGCCAGTCTACTGCAGTAATTGCAGTATGTGGTTAACATCCACTCATGCATGGGAAAAAAATACTGTTGAATACTGTGACTGCGGTGGGTTGGCACCCTGCCCGGGATTGGTTCCTGCCTTGTGCCCTGTGTTGGCTGGGATTGGCTCCAGCAGACCCCCATGACCCTGTGTTTGGATTCAGCGGGTTAGAAAATGGATGGATGGATGGATGAATACTGTGAAACCGGTATAATTTTGAAAAATACCGTGATATAGAATTTTGGTCATACCGCTCAGCACTACGCTCTGTTGAGCCGTTCGGCTGCTCCCTACTCACTCGTGTGTGACAATATATATAATACACACACAAACAAAATACATATGTGTATGCAGTTTGGATGTTTGAATTTATTTATTTTTGATTTTTGCTTATTTGTAGGTTGGTGCGGACTTCAATAAGTCAAAAGGGAAAACTGAACTGCAGCAGATTGCATCTGATCCAAATGACAAACACCTGTTTACAGTTGATAACTATGGTGCCTTGGATGGGTTGCTTCACTCACTAGAAAAAAGCATCACTGGCATTGAAGGTAAAACAAGTTACTGGAAACAGGTGTTTTTATACAGCTTTAACAAGAACTTAATACTAAATTTAAAAAATGCTAGTAAAAAGAAACATGAAATGAAATGTTTATGCTCAGACATAGTCATTGAGCTGTAAAGTTATATTAAATATTTTTCAGAATTTTCCCTAATCATCTGTTTGTGGTATAGCCACTACAAGAACAATGTGTAAGTATTTTACCATAACTACGAAATGACAGAAAAATAACATATTGGAGCTCAAGGGAAATGCAGCACTATTCCAGACTAGACTGGAAAATTTAAATCAATCCAATTTTGAATCTAACGAAGATAATAGTTTGAATGCTGAATATGTTTATTTTTTGTTTATTTCTAAGGGCCATTTTAGTTAGTTAATGTTATTTTAAATTAATTTAAGCATTTACCTTAACTTTAGAAAGTTTTGCTATATATTACAATGTACAGTAGAACACATATTTAAATAGATACTGGTGGGTTCTGTTTTAACACCTATAAGATAACATGTAAATAGAGTATTCTAAATTATTTCTTGTCATTTTGAGTAGAGATCAGTGTAATAATTGTTCTGTCTTGAGGTTAGCAAGGCATGGAAGATAAGCAGGTTCAAGATGAAGTGAAGTTAAACTTGCATCTCTTAGCAATAACCCTGTCTCTGTAAGATCATATGAATATACTATATGAAAGCAAAAATTGTAATGAAACTAAGAAAAAAACATTTTTCTTTGTTTCTTTCTTTACTTTTTAGTGAATTTTTGTCATTTTTTTTAATTTTTCACAAAAGTTTTTAAATGAGCTCTATTAGACGGCAGGTTTTCCTTTCTTATGCATTGATTTATTGCTATATCCAACCTTGACAGTTCAGAAGCTGCTTGATATTGGGAACCTGGAAAAGAGGCAGCTACAGTATGATATAAATATTTATTACTGCAAGTAATAATGTGAGGATGTTCAGTCCAGTTGGGCTATGTTGGATCAAAAGTTAATAAACATTACTTTTCTGAAAATATTTTTCTTTCATTAGGTAGACTAGGGTCACTTTCAATAGTTTTAGTGTCAAACTGGTGTGATAAACAGCCACCTTAATATTTTTGTTACTAGAAAAACTAGATAGATTAAGGAATAAAGTCAATCAAACTTTCAGCAGAAATAGAAACTTGTATTTGATTTGTTTGTGTTAGATTACCTTTATGACAGAACAACACTGCCTCCTATGATGTAATTGCTAGCAAAGTGGTTGATAAACAACCAGAATAACAGTCATCATAACAAAAACCATAATTCATGAGTGCCATTGCCTAACTCAAAATCAATGTTGAAGAAACACTGCCAAAAGTACTTTTTACTTTATAGTAAAGAAATTCACATTCTCTTTTTTAAGGGCTTTTTTGCAGGTTCAGATAGTTAGAAAATGACTGCAAAGAGGGAGAAGATTTTTAAGTATGAAAAATTCAAAGGTTCACAAAATGTTCATTGTTTTTTTATACTTAAAGAATTTGTTTAACAATGAAAAGGAAAAAGTAGCAAAAAGGCAAAAATAGGTTAAGCAACTAAATCAAAAATCAGAATCTAATAAAAGTACCTTATAGCCAAAGCAGGGATCAGAGCCAATAAATCCAAAAATGAAGCACAGAAATCAAGAATACAAACACAAAGCACTCCTTAAATTCAACTGGGGGCAGTACCCCAGCAACATATGTTGGTCATCTTACCTCGTTTGGCTCTACGTAAAGGAGACAGGGCAGATAATGAACAAAACTACATGTGTTAAAAGTATAATGCGAGAATACAAGTAATTAATAAACATAATATCAAAGAATATCACAAAATTACACAAAAAGTAAACCAAAAACACCATATACAATATAATCTTATGCTAGGGCAACAACACTGGATAAAACATAACACTGTTGATCCACAGATAGTGATGCATAGTTCATCAGCACTGAGACTTATGCAAAATGATCATAGCTGACAAACAGCAACATGACACACTGCCCCTTAAGGTGTGAGTAAAAGTACAAACCTAGGATAATATGCATATCAGATTGAATTGACAGCAAAAAAGGTACTTTGGAGTATAAAGAAGTAGTTTTTATAATGTAAGGCCAAAACTTTAAAAAAGTAGTCAAATAAATGATAGGGAAGAGATCATACTGTAAATATGAAGTCAAGTAGGACCAGTCAAAGGTGAAGCAAATGTGAAGCTAAAAAGCAGGATCCATCAATATATAAAAACATTAGTGATGTATCCAAAGTGCTAGTCAAAAAGTATAAACTAGAAAGCAAAGCCAAAAATTACAGATGGGACCACAGAACCTACCTCAATAAACTTTACTTTGAGGTTAAAGAACTGTGATTGTTACAGATGCAAAAAGGTACACAATGGTGTATTATAGATGATTGTCTCCTTTGAGCTCATCTATATATATAATTCACTAAACCAGAAGACAAGTAGCCAACCATGGAAAGCACGCCGGAAGGAGCGTGGATTCACTAAACCGCTGACAAGTAAGACGTCAATGGCGCACGCAGGAAGGAGCCACGCCCACCAACTCTTAGACCATTGGATACGACGAAAAAATCACAGCCACGCCCACCAACTCGGACGCGACGCCTCGAAAAACATGCCATCATTTCTGTTTGTCTGTGCCACAGGCCACTTGCAGCTCTGAGCCACGTTGACTTTTCATTAGTCAACCTCAGTGGAATCTTGGTTCACACAGAGGCAGCGCCAGAGAAAGACAGAGGCACACACAGGCAGCGCGAGAGAGAGAGCCACGCACACACAGGCAGCGCCAGAGAGACAGAGGCACACACACACACACAGAGGCAACGCCAGAGAGAGACAGAGGCACACACAGGCAGCGCGAGAGAGACAGCCGCGCACACACACACAGAGGCAACGCCAGAGAGAGACAAGCGCATACACAGGCAGCGCGCGAGAGAGAGCCACGCACACACACAGAGGCAGCGCGAGAGAGAGCCGCGCACACACATAGAGGCAGCGCCACAGAGAGACAGAGGGCACACACAGGCAGCGCAAGAGAGAGCCGCTCAATCCTTTAAAACTGAAGTTAAAACACAATGAAGGAAGCAGTCTTTAAAAACCAATAAGAGATGTGCCTCTTTTTCATTAGCGTCTCACCTGCTTCAGGCCCTGCAACAGTCGAGACGCTCTCTCTGCAGCTGACCTTCTCTGTGCCTGACTCCACTACTGTCAGTCGCCTGATTAAAAATGGCCTTTTGAAGGTGAGCTATGGACCCGCTATACCACAGGAACACATTGCCTTCGAGCCTGCTCTCACTCACTCTAACGTACCAGCATTCTCTCTCTCTCCTCACTCGCTCACACACTGCACAGGGGAGAAATGCCCGAAGCACGAGTCTACCCGGAAACCGTTTCAGCCACACTTCCACGCCCCTCGCTACACTGTGAGTGCGATGATTATTTATTTAAAAATGGGCTTTTGAAGGGGAGCTGTGGACCCGCTATACCACAGGATCACCTGTGGCATTGCCTTCACATTGTTTTCCTTTTATTTATAATCCTGTTGAGCAGATCAGACACCCAGGCAAACAACACTGAATAATCAATAGCTCCAACTACTTTGTCCGCCCCCACTCCTCACCTGAGTCGGTTTCATCTCTGTTCAGCAGTGTTTGCCAAACTCGGTCCTGGTGAACCCCTGTGGCTGCAGGGTTTTGTTCCAACCAGATTCCTAATCATTAATGCCGGTGAAACTCATCCAGGATAAGTCGGCTTTTCAAACGCAGCCGTGTAGCAGATTAGTCTAGCACAGGGGTAGGCAACGTCGGTCCTGGTGAGCCGCAGTATGTGCAGGTTTTTGTTCCAACCCAGTTCCTTAACGAGAACTCAATTATTGCTGATGAAGCACATATTGCTTAAGTGACATTTTAATGCTTCATTTTAGTGGTCTCGCTTGTTAAGGTTCTCCAACCTTAATTGCTTATTTCAATCTTAAACTGCTGCATTCAGTGTTTTAATTGCTCCTTATTAGCAATAAGATGTAAAAGACAAAGCAGCCAGCAGTTCTCCAGCTAGCTTTTTTCCAATTACATCTCTGTGTGTTCATCATGCACTGTTTGATTTAATAAAACACTTAATAGAAAAATGTGACAGACTGAAATGATCTGTTTTAGGCTTCATATCATTTGGATGATATCTTTGGAAAGGAAAAAAATCTACGATATAAGAGCCTTACATTGCACAGACTAACAAGCCATAAAATTAAATAAGGTCTGAGATTGGCAATGATTGGTTTCTAATTAAGCAATTGGGTTGAAATGAAAACCTGTAGCCACTGCGGCTCACCAGGACCGACGTTGCCTACCCCTGGTCTAGCAAGATGTAATAATCTGAGATGAATGCGCGCCCTCGCGCTGAGTGAAAAGCCAATATATATTAAATCTACAAAACATGATCAGCAAGTCTTTGATAGGCTACAACAAAATGATGAAAGAACGGGCGCATTTTTTTCACACAAGCTGAGTGGGTGGGTGTTAGTTAGTTAATTAGCAACTCGAAGGATTTCAAGATATAATATACACAAGAGGTAACACTGCAAAAGCGGCCCAAACCAGAAAAGACAGCTGGCAAAAAGTGGCTGACAAATTAAACGCGTGTGCATTGTACTTACTGAAAGCAGCGTTACGGATTTTGCAAATGTTCATTTTTTTCCTTCTGCTTAAAAAACATTGAAAAAGCGGCGCGGATTGGTTTGCAGCGTGTTAAACAGTTTGTTTGTCGCGGATAATTTGCTATCCACACAGGGAGGAACCGTGAAGCGAACCCACAATCTTCCACTGTCTCCTTACTGCAAAGCATCCGTACTACTACAGCGCCACAAGGCAGTTAAAGAATGCACTGGGCTACATGTTCATTTTTTCCCCTGTGCTTAAAAGACATTAAAAAACTGTTTCTCAACTGTGACTCCGGAACAACTCAGTACGCGAAATGTGGCCAGAATTGCAAACAACAATGAAAACTCTACGTGACTCACAGGTAGTGATGGGCCGCTCGATACTCAGGTTTCGACACTGTGTCAAGCTTTCTAAGCACTGCAGATTTTAATACTTGATCGAATAATGACATCTGTGATTTAAGGATTTCACATTTTCTTTCTCAAATGTGCTTACCTATATCATGACAAAGTACAGGGATAAACCTTTATTTTCTGTCTACTCCGTTTTAATTAAGACAGAGCAAAGAAAACATTTAAGGCTATTAAATGTGATCTCAAGAAAAGATCAGGGTTAATTATAATACTAATAACAGGAGCGATTATAATGATACAGTGCAAAAGTAAATACTAATTGAAAGAGCTGGGAATGCATGAGGTGAGGCGTCTTATTTTGTTTAACTCTTGCTATCGTATAGTGCGTATCGTATAGGACTTCTGTGCTCGTCACGGATTGTCCATAACGAACACCATGTTCAAGCATAGGGGTGTTCATATGTGCACTTGGCACCAGGACACCCTAGGCCTCAGTTCGATGATCGACTTTGTGGTCGTGTCATCGGACTTGCGGCCACATGTCTTGGACACTTGGGTGAAGAGAGGGGCGGAGCTGTCAACAGATCACCACCTGGTGGTGAGTTGGCTTCGATGGTGGAGGAGGAGGCCGGTCAGGCGTGGTAGGCCCAAACGTGTTGTGAGGGTCTGCTGGGAACGTCTGGCAGAGCCCCCTGTCAGAAGTAGCTTCAACTCCCACCTCCGGCAGAACTTCGACCACATCCCGAGGGAGGTGGGGGACATTGAGTCTGAATGGGCCATGTTCCGTGCCTCTATTATTGAGGCGGCTGACCGGAGCTGTGGCCGTAAGGTGGTTGGTGCCTGTCGTGGCGGCAATCCCCGAACCCGTTGGTGGACACCGGCAGTGAGGGATGCCGTCAAGCTGAAGAAGGAGTCCTACAGGACCCTTTTGTCCTGTGGGACCCTGGAGGCAGCTGATAGGTACCGGCAGGCCAAGCGGAATGCGGCTTTGGTGGTTGCTGAGGCAAAAACTCGGGCGTGGGAGGAGTTTGGGGAGGCCATGGAGAACGACTTTTGGACGGCTTCGAGGAGATTCTGGTCCACCATCCGGCGTCTCAGGAAGGGGAAGCAGTGCAGTGTCAACACTGTATATGGTGGGGATGGTGCGCTGCTGACCTCGACTCGGGACGTTGTGGGTCGATGGGGGGAGTACTTCGAAGACCTACTCAATCCCATTAACATGCCTTCCAATGAGGAAGCAGAGCCTGGGGACTCAGAGGTGGGCTCCCCCATCTCTGGGACTGAGGTCACCGAGGTGGTCAAAAAACTCCTTGGTGGCAGGGCCCCGGGGGTGGATGAGATACGCCCAGAGTTCCTCAAGGCTCTGGATGTTGTAGGACTGTCTTGGTTGACACGCCTCTGCAACATCGCATGGACATCAGGGACAGTGCCTCTGGATTGGCAGACCGGGGTGGTGGTCCCCCTCTTTAAGAAAGGGGATCGGAGGGTGTGTTCCAACTACAGAGGGATCACACTCCTCAGCCTCCCTGGAAAAGTCTATTCAGGGGTCCTGGAGAGGAGGGTCCGTCGGATAGTCGAGCCTCGGATTCAGGAGGAACAGTGTGGTTTTCGTCCTGGTCGCGGAACAGTGGACCAGCTCTATACCCTTAGCAGGGTCCTGGAGGGTGCATGGGAGTTTGCCCAACCAGTCTACATGTGTTTTGTGGACTTGGAAAAGGCATTCGACCGTGTCCCTCGGGGAATCCTGTGGGGGGTACTCTGAGAGTATGGGGTACCGGCCCCCTTGATAAGGGCTATTCGGTCCCTGTACGATCGTTGCCAGAGCCTGGTCCGCATTGCTGGCAGTAAGTCAAACCCGTTTCCAGTGAGAGTTGGACTCCGCCAGGGCTGCCCTTTGTCACCGATTCTGTTCATAACTTTTATGGACAGAATTTCTAGGCACAGCCAGGGCGTTGAGGGGGTCCGGTTTGGTGGGCTCAGGATTGGGTCACTGCTTTTTGCAGATGATGTTGTCCTGTTTGCTTCATCAGGCCGTGATCTTCAGCTCTCTCTGGATCGGTTCGCAGCCGAGTGTGAAGCGGCTGGGATGAGAATCAGCACCTCCAAATCCGAGACCATGGTCCTCAGCCGGAAAAGGGTGGAGTGCCCTCTCAGGGTTGGTAGCGAGATCCTGCCCCAAGTGGAGGAGTTCAAGTATCTCGGGGTCTTGTTCACGAGTGAGGGAAGAATGGAGCATGAGATCGACAGGCGGATCGGTGCGGTATCCGCAGTAATGCGGGCGCTGCATCGGTCTGTCGTGGTGAAAAAGGAGCTGAGCCGCAAGGCAAAGCTCTCAATTTACCAGTCGATCTATGTTCCTACCCTCACCTATGGTCATGAGCTATGGGTAGTGACCAAAAGAACGAGATCGCGAATACAAGCGGCTGAAATGAGTTTCCTCTGCAGGGTGTCTGGGCTTTCCCTTAAAGATTGGGTGAGAAGCTCAGTCATCCGGGAGGGGCTCAGAGTAGAGCCGCTGCTCCTCCGCATCGAGAGGAGTCAGATGAGGTGGCTCGGGCATCTGATCAGGATGCCTCCTGGACGCCTCCCTGGTGAGGTGTTCCGGGCACGTCTAACCGGGAGGAGGCCCCGGGGAAGACCCAGGACACGTTGGAGGGACTATGTCTCCCGGCTGGCCTGGGAACACCTTGGGATTCTCCCGGAAGAGCTAGAAGAAGTGGCCGGGGAGAGGGAAGTCGGGGCATCTCTGCTCAGGCTGCTGCCCCCGCGACCCGACCTTGGATAAGCGGGAGACAATGGATGGATGGATGGATATCGTATAGTGCATTCTGCCTGTCGGCGTTAGTTATATTTATATTTTTTAGACATCACACACTAGAAGCTGCTGACGAACCCTTCTCTTCGTTGTCAGTCTGTAGCTATGAAAAAATAAAAGCAATACGACTTTTAACAGACGCCATTGAAGTGTATCATAAGTTTCTGTAACGTTAATGAAAATGGCCAGGAGGTGTCATGAGAGAGGTGAGTGTCAAATGCTTCGAAGCTTCGATACGATTTCCGACACAATTGCTTCAAACGTGTTGATGCTTCGCGAGGCTTCACCCCGCCCATCACTACTCACAGGTTACTGAACGAGAAATCAGCAGACTAGCATGACGGATGGGGCGTAATGGGCGTCCTTCCCCTCTCCTCCGGATTTTTCAAATGTTAATTTTTTCCCTGTGCTTAAAAATCATTAAAAAAGCGGCCTGATTATGCGGCGTATGGTACGCCGCGGGCTGGCTAGTACTTTTTATTTCCCTATCCCCTATTATGTGACAGCTTCATGATAGGTGTTTCTTAGTAAGAGCCACAGACAAGAGGAGCTAGGGAAAAAATGACATCCAAAACAAGGGGCTGGGACATATCATCAGCCCATTCATGGATTGCTGTAGCACAGTGGTTTCAACATAAATTCTCTTGCTCATCAATAATAGAAGCAAACATAATTTATTGAAAATAATAAAGTAAAAATAATCCAGAATTACCCACAAAAGCTTTTGACTGGCCACTTTAAGTTTAAATTGAGTGTCAATGATTGCCAAGATCAAAACATATTAAGACAAAAGGACTGATAGTCATATTAAATGGAGAAGCCAAATGGAAAAGTAGAGTTGAAATCAGAACTTTCCTAAAAAATATTTTAAAAATCAAAGAAAATCACAATATTGTACAAAGGCAAAAAAAACCAAACCACAATATACCAAATGATATTTGAAAAACATTAAATAAAAAATAACCTTAAACCAGAGCAACAAAATTAAGAATCAAATTTAAATTTGCAAACTCGCATAACCCACATAATCCAGATCAGGGTCATGGGGGAGCTGGAATCCATCACAGCTAGCATAGGGCATAAGGCAGGAAGAAACCCTGGACAGGACACCAATCCATCACAGGGCACATTTGCAAAGTCGTTTTTAATATCTGTACAAAGTTTAGATGCTGTTTAACATGCACAGTAATTTTTATAATGTGATCATGATGCCGATCATTATATAGCTAAAGATTCTGAAATGGTGGAGCCCACAAAAACAAGCACAGAAAATGGTGATATGCATGAAGAAAAGAACACAAAAAGTGTGAATGAAATGAGCGCACCAAACTAATGATTAAAATAATAAATAAACACTTAAGACAAAAATTGGACATTATCTGTGAAATCATTACAGTGGCATCGTTACTACCCACATAAAAACTGCAAAGTGTATATGAGAGGCAGACTATCCTATATGCATATAGCAATCTAAAAGATAGTAGTAAATAACATACTTAACTCTTTCTCTGGACAGGAACACAAGATGTAGCTGCCTTTCAATTTGAGCTGTCAGAGGCGGGATTTAGCACTCATCTTACTGAAGATGTAAGTATTACTAATAGATATTGAGGTTGAATAAATTTAACAAAGAATGGTAAGAGAAGTTTGAGATTTTCTATTTAAAATCAGTGCTGCTTTTGTTTAAGCACATTGGAGAGTTATACAATTTAATTTTATCATCATAACAACAGCAGTTGTATTGCGTAGAATTCATGACTTAAGGGTGCAGATTTCTTGCATAGTTGTGTTAGGTCCATAAACAATATTCAAAGCCTATTGTGCCATTTTTTAAAAGCAGAAACAATCCAGTAAAAACAACAATGCATGTTTTTGTTTTGTATACATTTTTCCAATCATGTACTAGTACTCTCAGAAATGACAATGTATATGAGCAGGGTTGAATGTTAACCAATCATCATCAAGTTACTTTGTGTTAGTCTTAACAAACCTACTGTGAGCACAAGTCTCAAAGACATGGAATCAAAGTTTGTTAAAGCTGGAAAAGACACAGATGCAGTAGAATAAGTTGTTAAAATAAATGTCAGTGAGCTTGGTTGGAGAAAAAGATGAGTGAAGGACTATGCATTGCCACTTAGTGTAGCAAATTAAATGAAGATGATACACTAAGTATTCTAAGAAGGATGAGCAGAAAAATGGCACAGGGCAGCTATTCATGCTCTCCAGCCTAAATCAACATTGCCAGGCATGATAATCACCAAAGCTGCTGCTGCATCAATGCCAGGCCATGTACTGTATCCAAAAAAACAATATGGATCACAAGATTACATAGGATGATGAATCATTTAGAATAACTCAACTACTCAATGACTTGTGCAAAAAGCCATCAGAAGACTAAAATGTTGTTTCTCCTGAGGAAGTGGCAGCTTCCTCATTTTCATCTGCTAAGAAAAGTGATTATATCTGCAGAAAGAGTGGCCTAAATCAGCAGTAGGTTTGTTTTATTTATAATATAAAATAAAGATATAATAGATTGTCATGTCTTCGGTTTAGGCATTGGTCGTACTTGCCTATTTTTTAAAATCCTGCATGATTTCACTTAATAAACCAGGAAAACCTCATTGGTCTTTCAAAGCAGAAATGGCTTTCATTATTGCCATTTTTAATCAATTATGAAATCAGTTCAGAAGTAAAAATAAGCCATTTGTGCCTACTTTTAGAGTGAGAGGATATGAGCCATCAGCTGTGAGTTGAAATGTTTTTATTTTATAGTCTTACTTAGCCCTGATGAGGGAACACAAGCATTCTGTTTATCCTCTGAATGTAATGGACTTTGCTGCAGTAGTACGTCCGGTCATTTTCTAACTGGCTTACTGTATCTGTACCTGTGGCTAGCCTACAATGATTTATTAATTGAGCTACTCCATATTCATTGCAAAATAAAGTACATTTAGTTAGTGTTTCAAAACTTCCATATTTGCCAGACATTTGTGTGGCTCAGCTTATAATGCTTTAAATCATGGGGCAACCTTCTGTATAACAGCTTAAAACTAATAAGCAAGCATTGAATTTGTGTAGTTTATTGGGTCCTTGAAGACATGTAGTGTAACAAGTAAAATATGATATATTTGAATGACAAAGGAGCAAATAGGATACCATCTCCAGTTAAGAGTAAGTACTGCAGCTCTGATCCTTCAATTGTAATAGCTAGTTCTTGATTTTTCAATATGCATAAGCCTTAACAAAGTCTAATCACTAACATCAGGAACTTTGAAAATAACAAACTTCTGAAACAATTGATTAATCTATAATTGCCAACTTTGTTTTAAAAAACGTAGCCTGTGTGATAAAAGGAGACACTTAAGATGCCACAGAAACGATCTACTGTTGTTTGTGGTTTCTGGCATAATTGAGGCAACTACAGCATGTACATGCAAATGGAGTTAAAACACAAAAATGTGCTATTTAAGCCTGAAATCAACCATTCCGTAATTACTGTACTTGTTTCATTACCCAGCCAGCATTGTGAATCAAGATACTGTATATTTAGTTGTGTTGGATACATGTATCTTATAATAAAGGAAATACAAACTATCAGTTGCAAGCAAGGGATTCACACAACACTGAGTTGTACATCCTTCATATGGTTTTACCATAAGCTACTCGTAACATTATAGACGGTGTAAGAAAGTAAGCAGAGACAAATAAAGATTTGGGCGCCTGTAGGCAAATCCCATATAATTGGGATATAAACATGGTTTATAAACAGCGTTGACAAAAAAAAGGTCTTTTCAGATGACAGTCTAAATATTTACTGCCCAAGGTGGTGGAATTTCAAGACTTCTGGCAGGACGAAGCAAGTCCAGGTGAGCTGAAACCTGAAGTGCCACCATTGGTGTTACAGTTGTCAGTCTATGGGTTTGCAGAAGGAGGAATAAAAAAGGCATTAGTATACAGAGCTAACCTGTACAGTGGCGGGGAATTACCATCACCAGAGTCCTTAAGCTGTCCCCAATGTGCACACGCGTGACAACTGGTAATGCCTTTTTATTCTCTTTATCAAAGCAATTTGAAGGGAATAAATGTTTTTTGTTTGTGAATAATTAAAATCCAAGAATTATTAGTATCAGTGGCACATGCATGAGTACACATAGTTAGAATTCATGCAGGAATCACTTTTTCACTTAAAAAATCTCATTTGAAGGTCAGTCCATTATTTCGGAATTCCTGTAAAAATGTGTTTATTGTGTTGTTTTCAAGGAGGGTCATTTTGGTGATAAGGTATTTACTACTTTAAAATTCTCCCTAGAAAAGGATTGACTTACCGGTAAGTGCAAGAATTTGTGATGTCCACCAAAGTAAAGTGGACCATAATTTGTTCCAAAACTCTGGTCGTAACCCGATTTGGTCGTGAACTGAAGTAATTTCCCCCATAGGATTATATGTAAATACAATTAATCTGTTCCAGACCATACGAACTGTATGTAAATATTTTTTTTTTTAATTTTTAAGCACAAATATAGTTAATTAAACCATAGAATGCACTGCGTAATAGTAAACTAAATGTAAAAACATTGAATAACACTGAGAAAACCTTGAACAACAGAGAAAACTAACACTACAATAGTTTGCACTATAGCGCTACCAACCGCAGGCTAAAAACACTTTTTTAATGAGTTTTAAGCACAGGGAAAAAAATGAACATTTGAAAAAATCCGTAATATAATAAACCACCAAGAAAAGTAACATTGCAACAATGCACACTGCGAACCGATCGCTGTAAACAGAAGTGAAAACAAAATCAAGCCCAGTGCATTCTTTAACTACCTTCTCTACCTTATGCCTCCAGCTCTCTCTCTCGCGCTGCCTGTGTGTGTATGTCCCTCTCTCTCTCGCGCTGCCTGTGTGTGTGTGCGTCTCTCTCGTGCTGCCTGTGTGTGTGTGTGTGTCTCTCTCTCACGCCTGTGTGTGTGTGTCTGTCTCGTGTGTGTGTCGCGCTCTCTCTCTCTCTGTCTCTCTCGCTCACTGCACAGGAAATGCACAGGAAGAGACTGAACACTTACAAACCGAAAGGGAAACTGGCTTGTTCGTATACCGAGTGTGTGGTCATGAACAGATGCAAACGTTTGGCAAACTTTTTGGTCGTAAACCGATTTGTACGTGTTCCGAGACGTTCGTGAACCGAGGTTCCACTGTACTGGCAATTCAAGTTTTCATCCCAGTTGTGTTCACACTGTTCACATATGTGCCATATGGGCTTTCACTTCTTCCTAGTTATGAAAACTCCATTGACTTCAAAAAATGTGTTTTCAACAATAAAGTTTGATTTTTAGCAGCTCCATTTGCTGCGCTTCTCTGTGATTCTTCCACTAATGAATCGGATATCATGTTATTAAACCAGCCAGCCTTATTCTTCAAAGCAGAATTATGACCAGAGACTCAAGAATATATGACCATGGTTGGAAGATTTGAAACACTAACTCACAAATGTTATTGTGGACTCAATATTGGCATATAGAGCAGTTCATTGTGTTAATGTGGTAGACCAACCACAGGTATAAAGATAGTTGCTTGGATTAAAAATTGTTTCAATGGTTATTGCTAAAACAGTAGCTGGTACTGCCCCTGTGGAGTTTGCATGCTGGTTAAATAATTCTTTATTTGTCCTAAGTGGAAATTTAGTTTTTCACAGAAGCTCAGGAAATATTATATCAAACAACAACAGCCCCCAACAAACACAAACAAGAAAGACCCAAAAGAAAAAAGAAAAAATCTGAGTTGACTAAAGATAAGAGAGTAGTTACGGTGTGGCATTATAAAGGTGTACTACTGTTGGTATGAAGGGGCCCCAGTAGTATTCCTTGATACACTTTTGTTGAATAAATCGTTAGCTATAAAAGTACTCAAATGCAGTGTGTCAAAGAGAGGATATTCTCTCAGTGTCTGCTTTTCTTCTTCTCCTATATCTCAAAGATGCCCAAGTTAGATTATTTGGCAACCTCCACATTGTCCCAGTACAAGAGATTATTGATATATGCAAGTGTGCCATCCGTGAGAGTGGTGCCTTGACCAAGGTTGGTTCCTGCCTTGCACCCAGTACTTTCTAAATAAGCACCTGGCAACCGTAAACTGAAAGTCCAGGTTAGATGATAGATACATCTGTAACTATGTCTATTGTGTTCACAGAATGAATGCTAAGACTCTTTTTCCTTATTGGGGAAAGATGGGGTGTTTTTATTAGTTACAGATCCATATTGCCATCATTTCTAATTTCCACATTTGACCAAACTTGGCAATTTTTCTAAAGATCTAACTGGTGGCAGCTCACAGCTGATTATATGGTCATGTCAAAGCATGGAAGAATTATATATTTTTCTTTCTGAAGTCCAATACATACAGTAATAAAACAGAACTAATAACCTTTTATTTTTCATCTTAAAAGAGTATCAGGGTTTTCTTTTTATTATTTATTATGGTTTTTTTTTAAATAGGTGGTACAGTACATACAGTCATATGAAAAAGTTTGGGAACCCCTCCTAATTCTTTGGATTTTTGTTTATCATTGGCTGAGTTTCAAAGTAGCAACTTCCTTTTAATATATGACATGCCTTATGGAAACAGTAGTATTTCAGCAGTGACATTAAGTTTATTGGATTAACAGAAAATATGCAATATGCATCGTAACAAAATTAGACAGGTGCATAAATGTGGGCACCCCAACAGAGATATTACATCAATACTTCGTTGAGCCTCCTTTTGCAAATATAACAGCCTCTAGATGCCTCTTATAGCCTTTAATGAGTGTCTGGATTCTGGATGGAGGTATTTTTGACCATTCTTCCATACAAAATCTCTCCAGTTCAGTTAAATTTGATGGCTGCTGAGCATGGACAGCCTGCTTCAAATCATCCCATAGATTTTCAATGATATTCAAGTCAGGGGACTGTGACGGCCATTCCAGAACATTGTACTTCTCCCTCTGCATGAATGCCTTTGTAGATTTCAAACTGTGTTTTAGGTCATTGTCTTGTTGGAATATCCAACCCCTGCGTAACTTCAGCTTTGTGACTGATGCTTGAACATTATCCTGAAGAATTTGTTGATATTGGGTTGAATTGATCCAACCATCAACTTTAACAAGGACCCCAGTCCCTGAACTAGCCACACAGCCCCACAGCATGATGGAACCTCCACCAAATTTGATAGTAGGTAGCAGGTGTTTTTCTTGGAATGTGGTGTTCTTCTTCCGCCATGCAAAGCGCTTTTTGTTATGACCAAATAACTCAATTTTTGTCTCATCAGTCCAAAGTACTTTGTTCCAAAAAGATCCTGGCTTGTCTAAATGAGCATTTGCATACAACAAGCGACTCTGTTTGTGGTGTGAGTGCAGAAAGGGCTTCTTTCTCATCACCCTGCCATACAGATGTTCTTTGTACAAATTGCGCTGCATTGTAGAACGATGTACAGATACACCATCTGCAGCAAGATGTTCTTGCAGGTCTTTGGAGGTGATCTATGGGTTGGTTGTCTGTAACCATTCTCACAATACTGCGCATATGCCGCTCCTGTATTTTTCTTGGCCTGCCAGACCTGGGTTTAACAGCAACTGTGCCTGTGTAATTCCATTTCCTGATTACATTCCTTGCAGTTGAAACTGACAGTTTAAACCTCTGAGATAGCTTTTTGTCGCCTTCCCCTAAACCATGAGACTGAACAATCTTTGTTTTCAGATCTTTTGAGAGTTGCTTTGAGGATTCCATGCTATCACTCTTCAGAGGAGAGTCAAAGGGAAGCACAACTTGCAATTGACCACCTTAAATACCTTTTCTCATGATTGGACACACCTGTCTATGAAGTTCAAGGCTTAACGAGCTAATCCAACCAATTTGGTGTTGCAAGTAATCAGTATTGAGCAGTTACATGCATTCAAATCAGCAAAATTACAAGGGGACCCACATTTTTGCACAGCCAGTTTTTCACATTTGATTTAATTTCATACAACTAAGTACTGCTTCACTAAAAATCTTTGTTCGGAAAAAACCCCAGTACTCAGATGTTCCTAGGAAATGAAAGACATACCACTGTTATCTTTTTTGTTGATAATAGAGTAAATTATTATGCAGGCTGAGAGGGGCTCCCAAACTTTTTCATATGACTGTATACAGTATGTTCTGCAATGGCTTAACATTCAATTTGACCAGTGCTGCTTTCTGTACTGCTCCCAGTGCTGCTGAGATATGCTCCTGCCCTTTGAAACAGTTTTGAGAATGCAGGCTCACTCATGCACACAGCTTACTAAATGCCATTTGCCCTAATCTGCTTATGTTTGGAAATGTGAGTGGAAAACCCACACAGACTCAAGAAGAACATTCAGACTCTTCAACTAAAAGCCATGGTGTTTAAACTTAGCATGCTGGATCAATGTGGCAGTAGTTGTAACCACAGTGCCACCATGCTGTCCCACTATACTGTGTGTTAATTTAATCTCTTCATTTCTTTTCAGGGAACTCTTCTTTTTGGTGCTGTTGGAGCATATGATTGGAGTGGGGGTTTAATTCTAAAGAAAATGAATGATGTTAAGTTTTTGAATGATTCATCTTCATCAGCTGGAAAATATTCCTACCTAGGTAACTATTTCTAATATAATTTGTAGGCCTCACATCACTCATGATATGTTATGTATACATTTCAAGAAAACAATATAAAGTTAATATAAGATGGAAGGTAAATTAATTATATATTTTCTACATAAATTGCAATTATTAATGGAAATATATATACAGTAGAACCCCTGTGGATTTGGTTTCTGCAATTTCAGTTATCCATGGTTTAGAAAATATTAAATTGAAAACATTAAACAGAAAATTCCAGAAATAAATTATTGGTGAATTCCGTGTACAGTATGTTGCAAAAATCCAGCACACGACAGCAGCTTGTTGGGTTGTGTGCCTTTGTGTCTGACGTCGTTTTCACCACGCTGACACATCAGGTACAGTATTAACCAGTCTGTAGCCTCTAGCGTTCGCTAGTGTTGTTGTGAAAATATCTCTTAATTTTGCTTAAAAATGACCCCAAAGCACCAAAGTACACGTAGTGATGCTGGCAGTTTCTTCAAAGCCTGCAAAGAGAAGCCACAGTGCTTCCCATCAGTGAAAACAATAGAGTACGGAGAAGCTGGTGAGTACCCACAATATGCAAAGATAATTTATTAAGAAATAAACGTAAAAATTTAATATAAACATGTGTTTAAACATGATATTTTTTTCATTGCTCCATTTTCCTTGAAGGTTAAGCTAAAACGTATAACAATGCACAATGTAATTTAATATTACTTTATGATGGTAATGTCTTATTGTGCATAATTCTTCAATTAAACTTCATCATAGGTATGAATATACCTGTAAATGAAAAACATGAAAAACGACTTACAGTATATACTGTATAGGGTTGCCTACTATTTGCAGTTTTAGGAATCTGCAGTAGGTCTTGGAACGTATCACCCAAGGATTTAGGGTTCTACTGTATACAAACAGTTGAGACCAAAAGTTTACATACACCTAAGCTAAAGACTTTCACGTTACCATACATTTCCTTTGTTAAGTCAATTATGGTATAAATTTTATTTCCATAAGTGGTAATGTCAAAATAATAGCGAAGAGATAGATTGATTTCAGCATTTACTTACTATATCAGATTTTTAGTGTGTGAACATTTATGTACACCAAATTGAATGTCTGTTTAAACAGTCTGGAACATTACAGAAATTGTTGTACTGTAATAACTTTTTGAAGCCTCTAGTTGCAAAATTTTCTTATTTGAGTTAACTGGGAATGTGGCTGTGGTTGTATTAAAGGGCAATGTTGCACTTGATATGATGGGAACTTCAAAGCAATTTAGCCAAAACCTCAGGGAAAAAAAAAAGTTGTGGACCCTCGCTTGTCTGGTTATTCCTCTGGAGCAATTTATAAATGACTGAAGGTACCAGAAGCTTTCTTTTGTACAAACACAGACAGTCACAAATTAACTCCCAGGGAAGAATGAATTTTACTAACATGGCTTAAACTGAACCCCAAGACAACAACAAAAATCTAGTGAAGGAGTTGGAGGCATCAGGTGCCAAAGTGTTTATATCCACCATTAAGAGAATCCTTTATTGCCATGGCCTGAATGACTGTCAGGCAAGGAAGAATCCCCAACACAAGTCTGTCATAAAAAAGACTGAAGTTTGCAGGTTGTCACCATAAAGACCTGGGGCCTCATGTATAACACTATGCGTAGCTCACACTATAACATGGCGTAAGCACAAAAGCGAGAATGTGCGTACACACAGAAAAATCCAGATGCATGAATCTGTGTGTACGCAAACTTCCACGTTCTTCCACTACATAAATCCCGGTCAGCTTATAAAAATAACTGCTGTCCTGCCCCAACTCCTCCCAGAATTATGCAAATCAATATAAATAGCCTTTAAGCTCAGCCTCATGTGAAAGACAATGGGAAAAGCACGGGGGAAAATAGAAGAATTTCAGCGAATACCAAGTGGAAGCAAGGAAAAACTTACTATTTGTTGGTTTAAACAGTGATATAATCAACAAAAGGAAGTTGATCAAGTGACATAGACTGTTGGGCAATATTATAACTGTAGTGCAAGTTTACAGTGAGGTAATCTATACATATTAATAAAAGGCAAAGCCCTCACTGACTCACTGACTGACTGACTGACTGATTGACTGACTGACTGACTGACTCACTCATCACTAATTCTCGAACTTCCCGTGTAGGTGGAAGGCTGAAATTTGGCAGGCTCATTCCTTACAGCTTACTTACAAAAGTTAGGCAGGTTTCATTTCGAAATTCTACGCGTAATGGTCATAACTGGAACATATTTTTTGTCCATATACTGTAATGGAGGAGGTGGAGTCACGTATCGCGTCATCACGCCTCCTACGTAATCACGTGACCTAAAAACAAGGAAGAGATTTACAGCACGAGTCAAACGCGGGAACGAAGGTAAATGACGTTAATTTTTGACTGTCTTTTAATACTGTGTAAGCATACATATTAACACATGTGCAATTAAACGTGTGCATTTACGGGGTGATTTCTCAGGCTTAAAAGCTCGCCTTTTATCAAACGCGGGAACAAAGGTAACTGACGTTGTTCACTGTCTTTTAATACTGTGTAACCATACATATTAACACATGTGCAATTAAACGTGTGCATTTACGGGGTGATTTCTCAGGCTTAAAAGCTCGCCTTTTACTAAAAAGGTAAATGCAAAACTATTTTCAATCATTCTATGATCTGCTTCTCACAACTGAAGGCACCATGGCTGATGTTACGTCATTTGCTGTCCGACCATAAGCGTTACCTGCTAGGTAACCGGACACTCACTTCACTCCCTTTCGGGAATCGAACCTCTGAGGTTTTCTTTTGTTCTTAATTAAAATTTAAAAGCAATACTTCACCGCTGCTAAGCCCCTCTAGCGCTGACGTCCGAGGTTCGATTACCGTAAGCAAGTGCAGTGAGTGTGTAATTACATTCACGGCATTCGTAGTCTGATTCACAATCTGATTGTATGGGTGGTTACTTCCAGGTAACGCTTACACTTGGCCACCAAGTCAGGTCGAAGTGATCACTCGAGTAAAGGCAGCTTCACAAAAAAACTGATCCTTAACAAACTGTTATTAGTATATTTTCCCTCAATTTAAAAACGTTTTATTTTCTTCTTAATAAAAATTTAAAAGCGGTACTTCGCCGGTGCGAAGCGCGTGGATTTGACCGACTGACACATACAGACATTTTCATGAGTGCAGGTACTTCGGAAAGAAAGCACCGTGTAAACCTAAAGTTTAAATTAACTTCAAAGACCTACAAAAAGTTGCCATTCATTTGAGGCAAGATTGCTTTTCTTCTGTACAACTATACGTTGCATTCTCAAAAGAGTGTGCTTGCACGGCTTCGGATATAGATATATATATATATATATATATGTATGTCTATATATAAATATGTAAGCTTATAAGTACTGCCTTACTTCTCTTTAAGAAAGGAAGATGTAATGATACTTGATTTAAACGATTCCATGTCTTCCTGGGTTTGCGTAGCTTATTGTCTAAAAAGGAGAAACCCTCATTTATAAAACTTTGCTGCAGATGACTTAGCTTATTGTCAATATCTTTACACGTTTTTTTAAGACTTATTGACTGAAACGGGCTTTCACGAAAAAAGTTAGGGCTTTGCTACAGGATACACCCTCCACAAGTTAAGCAAGTAAAAATAAAATATATATTTCTGTTTTATTTAAACCTTTTAAGTTCGTATGCATAGCCC